>NC_133978.1:6052222-6364166 GCF_047716275.1 Strix uralensis | reverse complement strand
TGAAAGTGTAAGATAGCAATGTTCGTGCTCAGGAAATTAAAGCTATCCAGTATCTGTTTTAATCATCAGGATACTTGCTTCTATTACAGAACATATAAACTGTCTTTTGCTTTTTTTTCCCCTTCTCTCATTCAAAGACAAAAACAAGCATTCAGGAAACGACCTTACCTATCATTCAGCATTACTCAGCCTGAGATTTTAAATCATATACTACCTGTAATCATCATCAAAACTTTAACTCTTACATTGCCATTTGGGAAATGTTGGCAAAACAACTTGACAAATACTTGCAAAACAAAAAGTTTGTGAAGAACTAGAACATTCTCAATCTTATATGTTCAGCACTTGCACAAGAATAGGCATGACAGCAGTAATTAAAGATATATTAATTTTATATAATTCAAGACCCCCCCCCAAGCTGTTCAGCTTCATTGTAAACAGCTGGCTAAAGTGTTGCTTAATTCCAGATACTGCAAAACTGGTTGATACAGTTTCAGAGACCTTAAAACACACTATTAAACAACATGCCTTAGTCTCTGTATTTTATTATCATCATCATCATCTACCTGCAACCCCATCTACTACCTCATAACTTCCAGTTCAAATCTCATCAGCCCTCATAAGTCCAGTTATGGCCAAGTTAAATCATTCCTTTTGACTAGACTCCAGAGGATCTGGGCTCACTTCACAGGTCTGATATTTTCATTGCAAGCTAAGCTAAGCCATTTAGAGTGGTAGCTAACAAACCACTCAAGCATGGTAATGCTCAATCCCTGTGCAGTGGAAGCACACATCGGCTCAGACCCCTCAGATATCCAGAAGGTTCAGGACCCTTCGTTACCTACCTAAACAACTCACAGGAAGTGCTAAAGAAGAAAATAAGACCTCACCATCCTTTGCAGGTAGCTACCCTCTCCCCCAGCTTGAGATTCACAGACCCTAATTCTAATAAATAGTATCTGGGTTTGTTGCAGTTGTTCCCCAACCCCACAACTGTCCTTTTGCAGCTGTGTCTACTTTGCAAAGAAAGTTAAGTACTCTGTTGGCTGCTGAAAAAACAGGTGTACCTGACTTTGTTGCCTCTTAATCACATCTTCACAGAGCTTGAGATCTACCTTACAACCCTCACTCCAATGTTAATTTTTTTGTGTTCTTACCAGTGCAGAGGCCAAGGCACATCATTGTTGATAGTCATGTGGGACGTTCGCTGGATCTTTTCATGCAACTAGCAAAAAAAGATGTAAAAATACTATATATTTAAAACAAAAAGATAAGCAGTTTATGCTTGGGGGGTGGGCCCTGAATGATCTAACACTGAATAGTTTGTCAGGTGCTTATTTCTTTCCTTTCTAAGATGAGGGAGAACTGGGCTGCCCACTTACTCCAGTTAACTGCTCTTACTGGCCAACAGGTCAGGTCCCAGCGATGCTGTCCCAAAAGCAAACCAGGCTGCACAGCTTCCTCTTGCTTTCCAGTACTCCTGGGTTTGCTTTGCTAGGAATGGGTTAATTCAACTCTATTTGTGAAAAACAGAAAATTAGACCATTTCAAGTTAAATATATACATATATAGGAAAAGAGTCTGTATCGGGGTACTAGAGCGCCAGATAATAATCCGTCCCCTTCACTAGGGCAAATACAATTTTACAGTACTAATCTCTAGCACGTATGTTGCAAAATGCAAGTTTTGCCATCAGCTTTTGCTGGGCTGAGTCTTCCAAGTATCTGCAACTGTTCATCCAGAACAAATATCTAAAGGTGCTTTGCCAGAACAAAACATGTAATAATTGGCTAATAATGACATCAGTTTTAATGACATGAAAAATGAGTTTGCTGTTCAAAGTCTACCGTATACTCACTTCTCAAGGGAAGCCAGCTGGTTAGGTGCTAAATCATCCATCCAACTACCCTCTTTTACCTTTACGAGCAAGTGAAACAGGAAGAGGAGAATCTGAGCTGCCATCTGATTCAAAGTACTCCAGCTGGTTGCATTTCCATCTTTTTTTTTTAAAGAGAGAAAAATTACTTTGTATCCTCTGCATGAACTAGGGTTTCTTCTCTTAATGGCTGTTTGAAGTGCTTTACAGTCCCTCCCTATAAAATGGATTGAAAGTCTTTCTTGAGCAAAGCTCTTTATATGAAGAAAAGCAGTATATGCACTAGAAGAATATTTGTAATTACATTTATCAGATATTATAGAGAATTATTAATCTCACCTCTAGAATGTTTTTAGCTGCAAAATATGCAAGGGAAAAGCATGTAGAATAAAAAAAAATTTCAGATAAGCTGGATGATGTGCTGTAAAAATAGCTATTGCTACTGCTGCCATCAAATCTAGGATCAATGTAGCTGTATCAGCAGAACACCAGTACTCTGAGCTTTTATAAACTGGTACAAACACAACCAGCATTAACACTGGTATCAGCCCCTGTAAAGAAAACTGGCACCAGAATAAATATACTAATGAGGTTAATAAGATATACATATTATGCAGGTTCCATTGGCAGGCACTTGTGTTACAATTTATAGCAAATAGGCACCAAACAGGAGAAGCACAGTAGGTCAGACAGCACATCACACCCCTGCAGAGTAGAGCCAAACGTGTCACTCCAGGGAGAGACAGATATCGTAATATTGTTTCCATGTTGGGAGAAGACTGTAGTTTTCAGATTAGACTTTCCATAGAGATGCCCAAGATTGGACTCCCTTAAGCTTTTACCCACTGAGGGGACAAATAACAAGAAATTCAAAAGGGATCTCTGTGATGGATAGAGGATTTCAATTCAAAAAAATGAACACAACCCCTTTCTGTACGCATGCACTTTTATTCGTTGCTGACGGAATTACTTGCTTGCACAAAAACACAATGACAATAGCTGGCATATTAGCCTGGTTTACAAAGAAGAAAACAAATACAAAATAAACACAATGTAGACTTTGAAAAGTTGCCCAAAATATCAAAAACCTTTCATGTGAGATTCTGTACACATTAATGCTGACTGGACTGATTCTTCATTCCTCACCATACAAAACCCTGATTAAGACCCCGTCTACCAGGCCAGAGCAGGGCAGGAAATTACTATTAAGCCACAGGACAATGCTGGCACACATACAGGGGATATCAGTTGCCCACCAATAAATCTTAAGAAGAAAGTTGCTAACTGGAGAAGTGAAGTTCTGCAACTGCCTTCCGAAATAAATAGCTGGTGCAAAAAATGTACTTGTTAAGATAGAGAGCAAGTGATTTTTAAGAGTGCTTGATCTACGACACTGACCTTCTTGGATAATAAGAGGGTTCTTACTTCATCTATATCGTAAGATCACAATTCTCCAAAAAGTTTGTAATAGTATCGTGCATGCATGCATTATAAATCACTGCAGTAAGTACAATGCAATGGAGAAATGAACCAGAGTACACAGTTCAGAAATAAGCACAGTTTTGCTTAAAGTTCATTGTCGTACAGCTTTGGGAAGATCATCACTGAACAGGATGATATGCTGGAGTCTAACATTGACTTTTGGTTCTACCAAGAGTACATTCTCTATAAGATCACGGTATTGAGAAAAATATTATTCACTACACAATATTTAAGGATACAAGAAACCATATATAAGATGTTAGGTAACTTCACGGTATCACTTTATGTTAATACTGAAAAGGGCTTGACTTACTAAAGTTTGCTCATTAAACAAAAATACCTCCATCTGTAATGCTCATAGCATGTGTGTTAAATCAGTATTAAGACATTTATTCGAACGTTCACATCACAATGAATGAATACAAAATACAAATAACTTATAACTGCTGACAAAAAAAATACTGAACTGTTGAACAGATGATCTCATGCTCTTGCGTATTTTGCATTTTAGATCTCATAGTTTCTGAATTTCCTCAGAAGCTCTGATGGAGCATCCCCTGACCAGCGGAAACGCAAGTGCCAGTAATTTGCCTCTGAAAATCCTGGGCAAAAAAAGAGAAAGGGGAGTAAATCATTATAAACATGTATAAAACTAAGTTGTCTGAAATAACACTTGATAATCTTCCCCCAAAAAAGTAAAAAAAATGGTCACTTCCAGTGCTCTCGACTAGCAGGGACAACCTCTGTAATCTTGGCACTGTTTGAACAAGAACTCAAGCAAACACCAAATTTCAAGATATACATCAGCTGGGAAGAGTCCAAAGGAGAACAGCGAGAACAACGGCAGTCCAGAAAAGAGGACTTACAAAGAAAAACTGAACAAATGCATTTGCTTAATCTAAAGAAGAAGAGATAGAGGGTGACATGATAAATCTCCCAAGTACGTGAAAGGCAGCAGTGCAGAGGGAAGGCACAGATGGTCCTTTCCACATACAAGGGAGTAATGGAGTTTTTCAGACCCTGTGCTATGTTTTTATCATCTGTGGGCTGTTACTACTAAAATGTGATCTTCCTATATCAGGAAGCTGAAACCTGTTACCAGACTTAGTGTCAAAACCTCTTCTTCAGGCTGAAATAGCTACGTGGAGTTGTAGTCCATAATTCTAACAGACCAGCAGACAGGAACTGAAAATATCCCAGTTTAAAAGTGGAGTCCAATATAATAAAAATTTTCCTGGACCAAAACAAAAGCATTATCAACATCCTAACATCAAGTTTGAACACTGAAGTGCATACAGGCCCTGTCAAATAAATATATTCTAATATTAACATTTATTAATATAAATATATGCCCACTGGATAAATTAAGTAGAAATTTGATTTTTCCATTCAAATCTATGGAAATTAAATTAAAACATAAAAAAAATTATGAGACAGAAGATGCCTGCAAAGAAAGCTCACCACTACAAGGAACGAGATGATGTTTTCTTTACTGTGAAATATTACTGTTCTACAAAGGATACAGTGATGAATTAATTACCAAAACCCAGCAAATAGTATCGTGTTGTAGAGCTCAGTTTTTAAATATAACGTTTTCAGTTACGCCTCACAAACATTTGTTTGTAGAATTTTCTTATCTATTTTCTTCATTCCACAAATGTTGGGGATTAAATTAGGTTTTGCCTCCCTCACAGTTCAACTTAATTTCCTGTTTGATCAAGCTGGGAAGAAATGACAGGACTTTGTTTTCTGGAAACATAAGCCTAAAATCATGAAAACCCTGAAGGATCAAGCAGAACAGAGGGTGGATGTTGTGGTAAGTAAACTTTGATTCAGGCATACTAACCTAAACAACAGACAGGAGATACTAGCTGGCCAGATGACAGCTTTTGAAATACACATTTATTCTGGTGCATGTACTTTTTTTTAAAAAACCTGTTCAAATACAAAAGAAGCCTTCAAGTCTCAATTTTTAGTCCTCATTAACTCATCAGATGCAAACTGTGCAGAAGTACTGAATGCTGGATTAAACAAAAGAGAATACCTGAATATTTTATTTAAAAGTTTTTAAAGCTATTTTTTAGAAAATAACTTCAAATAACTGCCTTTTGTTTTTATAGAGCAGCAAAATGGAACTTTCCATTTTGGTTTAAGATTTTTTTTTTCTTCTTTCTCTCCAGTTTTCGGTTTTACTAGCAAACAGGCAAGTAAACAGGGAGTAGGGAGGAAGAAAGGTCTGAAAGCTTCAAAATTAAATAAATAATAAACAACATAAACCCCAAAACAAAACCCCAACCCAAAACCACATTAAAAGAGCTACCCGTTAAACATATTATTCTGGAGAAGAATTTCTCATGACTAAAAGCCTCCATTTCAGGCCAATCCCTAGATACTGCAATTTTCTGTAACTGCTGGTTTCACTTACTTGGGGAGTCTGGACTCTTTGAAGACTGTGGTTTCACATCAGGAATTGCAACATCTTCTTGCTCCCTGTTCCCATCTGACAACCCGCCTTCATTGTTTTCAGTCTGTTGGGTCCAAATCTCATTAGTTTTGTTGTTGCTGTTATTCAAGTCGGGAGCTTCCAGCATTTGGTCCTTCTTACTTTGGACAGCCCAGTGCATTGACTAAAGAAATGCAAAAATAACAAAAAAAAAAAGAACTAATTCCTATGCTTTAAAAGATTTTTAATGAACTTTTCTTTCTTATATTGTATATGGTATAATAAATGGATAAACAAAGCACATATTAGAGAGAAGCTTGCAGGCCAAGGGGATGGGAGAAAGCACGGTTACATGTTGCAAAGAGCATTTGAGAGGATAGTTCATGTCAGGTCAAGATGAAGAACAAAATGTACAAGTGCATCAAATAATCCTAAGTGTCTTTTGTCCAGTTTCTTCTGTCACGACCTCAGATACTTTTTTAAGAGGGCTTGAGTGACTTAGAAAATGTCCATTTTCAAAGGTGTCTTTGACTTCAAGGTGCCCTTTGAAAGCAAAACAATTTGGAAAGATTTACTACTAAAGTCTGTGGAATGACTTCTGTTTGGAACTGAACTAAGCTTGATGGGATACTTCCAGCAAACATTTAAACTCAGGTGTAATGCTAGTTGAAGAGGCTCTCAATCTTTTCTCGTGAGCAGAATTGAGGTGAGCAAAACTGGCAAGGGAAACATTTATTCACCTGCCTTAAAATATGACCATATAGACTTTTAACTATCATTTACCCTAATAAGGCAGGGAAAAAAAAAATCAAACATTATGGAATTAGGATCTGCTAGGAACATTCTACCAAATTATCTCACTAGCAAAATTAGCAGGGGAAACAACCTTCAGAGCATCTGTCTGCCAAAAGTCACCCCACTTGCCTGGCAGGGCCCCTCCAAAGAGGCTCCGTGAAGCCCAGGGTTCCAAGGAACCTATCTTCTAGATTTCTCAATGAGCTCTTTATTTAATCAGATAGCATGAAAACCCATCTGATAAGTAATATACCAAAAGGAGAATGTATTATACAAAGCTCGGAGCTTTAATCTAACTTTGAAAATAAATAAAAGGTTCCTGCAGAAGCAAAGTGTGCTGAAGCATTTGAGAATAGCCCTTAAGTTAGTTAAACGTCATACAATACACATAAAAGGAGCAACTTGATAAATTCACTCTAAAACTACTAGCCTAAAACCCTTCTGTGAATGGGCTTCTATAGCCCTTCAATTTTTCCTGAATTTCCTTAACATCCTTAGTGCAGGAATCACTCGGCACTATTCCCATCCCCAAAACCCACTCCTGCAGAAGTGTCGTAACTCATCCCCTCAATCACTGCAACACTTTCTCCTTACCAGCCCTACCTCCCCCTCCTCCCGATGGCCCAAACTTAAGACACCACCAACCATTTTCACAGAACTGCTCAGGGCCTCCCATTGCTGGAACGGAATGGTAATTTTGCTTCGTCGCCAGTAATCGTAACGTGCTCGACTCTCTTCATTAGTAAGAATCTCCTTAGCTTGCTGCAGCTTCTGGAAATTCTCCACTAAAACACAAACCAAAAAGATACTAAAGCCAATACTTGTTTTCAAAGAAATTAATTCAGATGTGAAAGGGGAGCTGCCAACAATGGCTTAGAGCAAACAGAGTCGAGGAGACAGAAGGAGAACTAAGTGACAAAGGTACGTGGTTGTTCTGCTCGCAGCTCTGCACAGCTTTAGCTGGCTTCAGGATCACAGCACCTTTGGTGGACAAATGATACCTTTTCAAAGGAGGACTAAAAATACCCATTTGTCTACCAGCTTCAAAATCTCCTCAATTTAAGTTCAGAGAAATTTACAGAGTACAGCAGGCAAAAGGCACGAGTCGCCCCCTGCAGACAACCTTAAAAAGGGAAATTTGAAATGAGATTAATGCTTAGAAGGAACACACATCCTGAACAGCAAGGAAGTCAGAGCAAAGCACAACACCAAGAAAACATGAGCAGGGGAAAAAAAAAAAGACAAGCAAAAATTGACAAGCAAGAAGAGGAGTCTAAATATAGTTCAAATTAACTTGTGCATTTTATTAGGTATGTTTTCTACATGCTAAAATGTTGTCTTGAATATCAGACTTCATGAATGACAGCTCCTATTTTTCCCTACAGGGTAATTTTTCATTAAATGGTTACTAAGGATGCAGCTGCATGTTACTATTTGTAGAAGGGTTATAAAGATTTAGATTTTATCTATGAGTCACCTATGTTACAGTGATCTACTAGTATTATTATTCATTTATTCCAGTTTACAAATTAGAGAGATTTCTTTTGAAATACACTGAGCCCAAACACTAATCAAAACTGATAACTGTAAATCAAACAACAAGTTGAGGGGGCAGTTCTATTAGGTTTCCTTTTTCTAGTGTTACTAGTTTTCAACAAATAAAACGTCTATTTTAATTACTCTTTATTGAGCTTTAAGCTGATGAAATAAAAAAAAAGAAACTTTCACCACTACTGTAAAAGGTATTTAAAGTAAATACAGCATGTTCAGGTAAATGGAGCATAAAATATTTCTTCTTGACAAACAAAGCTGCTCCAACATTTGGCACCTGGCCTCCCTTTCTGGGTTACTTAGTTTCAATTATTTGGGGGTGGGTGGATGGACTGGGGGGTGGTGCAGACATAACAGGATAGCACTGGGATAGTCTCTTGTTTCCCTGCTGCAAATGCCAGAATTTTCTGCAGACAAAGTTCATTCCACTGGTTTCACTGGCACTTGTACTATCATTTAATATAAATTAAATATTAGTGAACAGGTCATTGTTAATAGATGGTAGATTGTCTCTTAAACACCAAATCTCAGGGAATCTCAAAGTGAAAAAACCCACGTATTTCACCTTTCAAAACCTCCTCCTTGTCAACTCTGCAATTCTAGGCTAGGATGGCCCAACAAGGAGGCAAGCCAAGCTCTGCTGAGAGCTCCGAGGCGGCGGAGCGTGAGTCTCATTTAACTTCTGCTGTATTCCCTGCTCTGCTCTCTCGGTGGAGGGTGTGGATGAGGTCAAACTCACCCAAGTAGGTAGGCCACAGTGCTCAGTTTCTGCGTGTGTTGTTCACTTTAAACTAATAGGAAGAACCCAAAGGAAAAGTTTTGTGCATTAATCAAAATGAGAGCATATTTAATTATTCTACAACAAATTTTTGATGGGGACCATAACTGTAACCAGAACAACCTTGATTCTAAGAATATAAACTATTCAGACATCAGTGACCACTGGTTAGATCTATCTTGTGGTTATGAATGGGTAAGATTGTCTCCAGATAACTCAGGTGCTGCTTAGCTGTCACAGGTATGAACTGCATGCTGTCATAAACACAGATGTTAGCTGCTCTTCTGCAAACAGATGGTTACTCATGTCGTGCTGGCTTCTCTTTAATTCCAGTCATTAAATTACATTAAAAGAAGCTAAAGTACATTTAATGTGTTCCTGATGGGCTTGTTCATGGAAGCAAATTAACTAGTTGACGCAAGTATGGCACTTGAATGCCACTGACCGTGGAAGCAGGCCAACTTCATAGGTCTAGACAGGGATACACTCCACAAATAATTTCTGGATTAAAAGATTTTCTACCGTAGAAAACAAAAAAATTTAAAGTCCTAGGAAAAAAAAAAATCCCAAAGTGTCTTCCTGCTCTATCACCTAGGAGTGTGCAAGTGTTAGAAAAGAATATTAAAGCTTGCTATTTAAAGACAATATGCTCAATATAAATGACAATTCAAATATATTGGGAGAAGAGATATTTAATAAAGTTTTAAGGCTGAATTTAATATCTTAGTCATGTTAATATAAGAAAAAAATAGATCATTTTTAAACAGGGAAGAATACATACCTGCTTTGGGGTTTCCAGGATGTTTGTCAGGATGACATTCAAGAGCTTTAATCTTAAATTCTGCAAGAATTTGTTCAACCTAAACAGAATGTTGAGACTTAAAGTGAGTAAATACATACACAAAGAAGAGATTTGCAAACTTGCTTTTTGAAAGGGGTTGGGAGGAACAGAAAAGAATGCTGAAAGGGTTTTTTCCTACTCATTTTTACAAGCTTTAGTACAAGCAAAATAGGTAACAACCACCATCTGTCAGTGACACTGCTTATCTAATTTCATTTCCCATGCACCCCTCCTTATACTTGTTTTTGTGAAGCTCAGTCATCCAATGTGGCAAGTTGGCTTTAAATGTGTAAAGGCCATGTGTGCAAACCCCCTTCCTCACATTTGACCATGCAGGCAAAATGCATCTCTTCAGTTGCTCTTCGCTTTGTTTAATCAACTCTTAACTTTTAATGAAGTCTTACTGCAGGAAGCAAAGACCTTCTGTATTGCTGAAGATCAATTTGTGGGATTGGGTGGCTTTCTCCATATCCTCTCCATAGGAGATTTAGCCAGTACCACATGACTTTTCCATCTTGGATACCCCAAAGCTAGATAACTAGCAGTTCACATTCCTCCTGTCTAGTTAATTTTCTGTGCAAAAAGACTGGCTTGCAATAGAATACATTTATAATCAATATTAGAATACTGGCATGTATTAGCTTATTAGTTAATTACAAATTCCTGCACAGTTTATAGTACCATAAAGTATTACAACCACTGGATGAACAAAGACGTACTAACAGTTATCAAAATACAAGAAACCACTGGAGTGGCATCAGCTTAGATTTTCACATGTTCACATTTTTCAAAGTATCTTTCTTATTATAACTCAGAAGCCAAAACTTCTTCATATCATTCCAGTACAGCTTAAGCTTTCATAACAATTTGCCTTAAGATATCAATTAGCTACTATTCCTTCCTATGCTAGAAAGGCTGTTTATATAAATTCGTCATCCTTCAAACCCTGATATCTAGATACAATTTAAATGATTTATTTCAAAATTAAGGCTCATATTTTTTCTTTAGAATAAAATTACAGTTCACTCAACTAGCTGGCCAAATTTTGTTGTCATATGCTGGGAAAAATGTGGTCTACAGTGGTATTTTAAGAATTCCACAACTTTTTGCTTTTCTCAGTAACCTCTTCCAGAGGGGCAGATATAAGGTGGTATATTTCCTGTCAGTAAGACACTTAAAAAATATATACATCGTACAGAGAACTTGTTGAAAAT
The DNA here is from genome assembly GCF_047716275.1 of Strix uralensis. Lineage (NCBI taxonomy): Eukaryota > Metazoa > Chordata > Aves > Strigiformes > Strigidae > Strix > Strix uralensis. Next base: position 6,353,186 of record NC_133978.1, on the reverse strand, counting down.
GCTTACCATATAGCTAGCTACCATCTCTAAAACTCAGTTATATAAAGGGGAAATGCAAAGTTAAAATACATACAGTAACAGAGGGGTAGTGTGGAAGTCTTCAGTTTAAATAAAAAAAAATCAGTAGAAGGAAAAGTTTGTAGAAAGTTTATACAAAATATATTAAATTTATATAAAATATTCAGTGAGATGTTTTACCACAAAAGGTATCTAATAGCCACTACATATGCATAACCCTGTTCTTGGAAGAAGGATGTAGATTAAATCTCTCCTCTTCCTCTCAAGTCTGAAGATGAACTAGGTGTCCATGAGCTCAAATCTCCAAGAAGCCAAGAATGAACATGGGTGTTTACTTGAATACAGATAAAATCTGTAGAAACCAAGACGGTTTGTGTTTAAATTTAACCAGGTCAGATCAAGACCAGAATATTCAGCAGCTTAGATGAAGAAAGTACTGCAGCTGGGAATGTGCTGTATATGTCTAAAGAAGCCTCTGCTGCTACAAATACTGCACTGCACATGCAAAGTAATGTGATTGCAAAACACCTGTAATGCTTCAAATTTCTGCTCAATGTTAGAAGTAGTGTGCATCATCCTATCTTGAGCGAAGGCAGTCGTGGTCCTCCATCAACTTATGATCTCAGTTCCTACTCCCATGTCAAAAATAATCTAGGAATATTTACAGCTTCTCTCAACAAATAATAGTTGACAGATTATTTTTCAGGACCCATTAGCATTTATTTCATTTTTTTCATTTCGTTTTTAAGCAGTTTGAAAAATCATTCTCAATGTGTGCTTGAACTAGTCATTAATTGCTAAGTCCTTGAGGAATTAGTGTGAGGTAGAAAATGAGAAATAGCACCTGCGAAACCAGCCTGCATAGAAACTTTAACACCCACCGCCCTCTGCTGGGATGACTTTTTAAGAGTTCTCAGGAAAAGCTTTACATTCCCTTCTGTAACAGACCGACGGTGCTTACTAGTATGCTTTGTGACAGAAAAGGCAGAGGTATTTTCCCAGCATTTGACCACTAGGACAGATGAGAGCATCTGATTAAATTTACTGAGCAAAATACAGCTTTTACCCACACTGAATACATCCTTCATTACAGCAGAGTAATCAAAACTCCTTTTCCAAAATTGAAGCATGACTCCAGTTAATAGGAAGACTAGATTAAAAGGTATCAGCATACCACTAACTCAGACTATCCAGAAAATGTTATATGGACACCAATAGGAAGAAAAATACGTGTTTTAGCTACAAATCATTCAACAATTGCTTAGCTAGATCTCATTATAAAGTAGGTATCTGGTACCAAAACAAATTAGTAGAAGTAGTATTTGAATGTCATTAAAATTAGCATTTAAAAATCATTAATATGATGAATGAAAAAGACATATTTTGTTTTTCCTCCCAATCAATGAATAGTTTTTAAAAAAAATTTAAAAATATGTATAAAACCTGAGAAACTCAATAGCATTATCAGTGACCTACAGCTGTGAACATTCATCGTATTAGTTGCCTATAAATAGATTTTTCATGTTTTAAAGCTGAAAATATATTCCAAAATATAATTTGAATGTTGTCAAGTTTATGCAGTTGGCTCACGATTCATAACCATATCACATGTTGAACTCAACTAATGAATAAACTGTATCACGTTGAACTAAACTAGTGAATAAACCATTATTTCAGCTGGATCTATAATACAGTCCTGCTTTATAAAACATTTTTAATACAAGCCTTATTCTAGGATCTTAACATCGGTGTACAGATCAGAAAATTGAGCTTTACAGAGGAAGATACTAAAAGTAGCAAGACAGAAGGTTCACAGTGCATTTCAAACAGTCCTGCCTGCAGAGATAAACAACTTCAACCCCCCCGCTGCAGCTACAGAAGCACATTCAAACTGTTACGACCCCGGTGGGGAGGTGGGGAAGGCTCTTACCGTAGACAGTTCGTCGCATCCTAGCAAGTTGTAGTAATCTTCCAAGTCATCCGGTCTGCAGTCCAGAATTGCGTCCATCTGGACTCGTCCAGCGGGCTTGTTCAAGCCGAGGCACGGAGGGTGTTAAAACAGACTATCAATACAAAGCTCGGCTTAAAAGTAGCCCAGGGAAACGGGCAATTTCCACTCAGGTCTACAGCTCTCGCCAGTGCTTTTTAATACTGGCAGCTGACACACATGAATTTTCTCGAGTTCCCTGCCAGCCATTGGCCCCTGCAGGATGCCAATCCGGTTGCACAAACCTGCTCACGGCAATGCTCCCTGGGATTTGTAGTCGCCAAAGTCACTTCAACATTAAACCCAACTGAAATCTATCTGCATTTGAGATTTAAATCACGCCATCACGTGTACAGCCACTGAAAACCAGGCACATACTTAAAGGCTTGAGTCTACATATACTAAAATATATTCTCTGCTTAATTTTTAATTGCAACTTTTGCTACAGGGGGGTTATATGGGTAACTATAGAAAAGAGAAAGGATTACTTCCAAAATAACGAATACAGGGCTGCAGACTTCTGAAAATGAAGTACCGACCTTGTCAAAACCTCTCAGAGTTGTGTCAATCACTTCAACAGAAAGGGGTGAACCTTTACTCTTTGAAGGCTACCTAGGGTACATACAGACTACCCTTCAAAAACAAACAGCTGTCGTACACCAATTGCACGTCTGACGAAATTAAGACTATGGAAAGACAACATGAAATACTTACTGTCTACTATCAAATTAAATAGGGACTCTTTCTCATGCTAAATTATTTTCAAATTGTGTCTTGAAGGTCTATATCGTGTGCAAAACACATTCCTTGTAAAACTCATTTTACATTGCAGTGGAATACCTTTGATTTCAAACAGTGGTTAGTGATCAAAGCCCCACTCCAACAAAGACTGCAGACCTGTTTAACTGTAGTGTCTCCGCCAATCTATTGATTTAAAAAGATGACTTCCTACATGTAATACTAACCACTTGCCAAAGTCTTTCCTCTGGAGCCAAAGGAGCTCTATTTTTACTTTTCCCATCCCTGCAAGAGCATGGTAATCCAAGATGTTTCATGTCATTAAATATTGCTGATTCTTTAAACTAACACGTGGCCATTCAGAGCTGTTTATAAAATACTGAATATATAATTCCTGCATTGACAAGTGCTTTATTTTATTATTGTATTATTATTAATCTTCTGACATTATCTACATATAATGTTAGTCTTCCACTGCTTTCTCTTCAAGGCTGTATTGTCTGAAATTTCCTATTTTTGCTGTATGTTCAGATAGCCTATTAAGATTATAAAACATATAAAATACATGCAGAGAAGAAGCAATAATATTAAACAGCCAAGCACAAGCCTCAGTCAATTTAAATCTATTAGAAAACACTACTACCATATTTGTCAGAGTAAACAGAACAACAGATACACTTTTTCAACACAGTGGAAGAATTAGCAATTACAAATCTCTCCCTCTCCCTCATTCATAACTTAATAATAAACCAGAAAAGTCCAGGAAAGAAAAGAAAGCCTTTTAGCAAGAGATCATGTCAATATTTAAATAGATTGTACTTTGGGGGAGGATAAACAAACAGCTATCCCTCTTCTCCAGGGCACTCCTGACATACAGTTCTTGTCCAAGTATTTCTTGCATATTTGCGTTAGGGGAAAGGGAAGGCTCTTTAACCCTTTTCCCCTCCAGCCTGCAGTGGCTGTTCCTGTGCTGCAAGGAGAACTGCGGGTCCAGGAGCCGGATTCAGATGACCAAACCCCAAGACTTGCAAGCTGCTCAGACCAAACAAACAAGGGCTTTGATCCAAACTGCAGCAGCAACCATACCTGAGCTCCCCGCACCCCCCACCCCCCCGAGATTTCCAGTGCTTGGGACACAAGGGGCCCCATAGCACAGTCCAAAGGTTGGCGTGTGGAGGACTGAAAATACTGGTACTGAATAATAACTCAGACTTTTACTGCTCCTACAGACTTCAGTGGGACAACTCACAGAGGAAAGCATCACCAAAAAAAAAGGAGAGCAAGAGGACCTCTATATAATATGCAGGGGAAAAAAAAGATTGCCTTCAGGACATAAACTTTATTTGAAAGAGAACCACAGCACCCGAGACAGCACAGCTTCTGTGTCTACACGTTTTGGCTAGTGTTGCTCAGAACGCACAAACAGTGAGAAAGTGAGAAAATCTCGTATTTGTCCTCTGTACTCAAACACAAAAAACCCCATTTCTATTAATTCCTAACACATTATCAACAATTTTGCTTATTTAGAGACGAATGAAACTAAATTCTAGTTCAGTATAACAGGAAGTTTAGCATCACTTTGTAAAACTCATAAATGGCCCTTTAAATAAAACAGCAATATCTGGAAATCTCTATTTAAATTTATTCCCATAAAATACATCAAATCTTCCACTACCAGTTCTTCTCAACTGACTTTAGTTGTTTTGCTTCCTGAGGGCAGAGTACACATTTTCAAGTTCAGAGCACAAGGTAACTCAAATGAGTTTTGCATTTCGTGCTCCATCCTTGTCCCCACACATGCTCAGAGTTGGAAATATAAGAGGACCTAAGCACTACCAAACTGACTTCCCAGTTTAGGGGTAACTACTGCAACGTCATCATTAACACGTATAAACACTTGCAGTATCAGAGTCAGCTTTAGGATCCTTGAATCATTTCCTCACCGATACCTTTGCAAAAAGCTTTAGATCACACACCTGTATCACACATTTTCTTCCTTAGGATGCAGTCTTCACATAAATAAGCACCAAAACAACACTACTGAAGTCACACCTCTCCTTTATATGCTGACAAAAGCATCTTGCGTGTGCTTTGTAAGAAACGTGAATCTTGCCTCAGCTTCAATAAGGAAGAAGAATGCTGGCATACAAATTTGCACATAATAATAAAAAAGTTCTAAAAAGTGACATGTACATCTTTTGGGGGGTTGCTAATACCCAAAGGAACCAGAAAAAAAATAATTCCCCCCTACAAATATATATACCACCTATAAAGTCAGTTACCTATACACTAATCCATTTTGAAGACAAAAAACACGTATCAAAAATTTTAACCCAAAATTTTTTAAAAGCTGCTGTTATCAAGGCCTGCATGCCTGCCTAATCCTGGTCTTGCCACTAAACCTAGGGATTCAGTTGTATTAAATTCACTAGAACTATTCTGCAAATAGTTTATGATGTTAAGCAGTAACATTAAACAAAACAGTACTTAAATTTATATCCATGAAGTTTAGATCAAAATTCTGTGTTGGTAGAAGTCCTGGGAAAGTGGTCAAGCTCTACCCAGACAAGACTTCCAGGTAGAAAGAGACACAGAAAGCCCACGCATGGTACCTCTGTATTTACCATACAGTGATGGTCCGCAATTCGGCATCGAGGTCGGTCGCTAAGGATTGCCCACAATTTACACAACGGAAGCCATCACTGGAAAACCACACGTCACCAGAGCTATTAGCTGTGCACATCCCACCAGGGAACGCTGATGTGGAAAAGAATGAATTTGTGGCTGTCCTAAGTACAAATCCCAACTCTTGAATTTTACCATCAGGTCTCTCATACGCTACGCAGGCTCCGTTCTTAAAAGAGCCGTTGTTCGGACAGGTGCTGAACACCCCCAAAACCTCCCTGGAGTTCAGGAGTTCAAGCACCACGGTAACACATTTAAGCACCCCTACCAACAGCTCAACATGCAGGTGCCAAACCCTCCCCAGGCAGCCAGCAGGCACGCCAACATCCCGGGCAGAAGCTGTAACCCTGTGGATACTTCTGACCCTCAGCTCTGCATTTAGGGAAAACGAAGAGCCGCCTCGAAGCTCTCGGTAACGCTACCTGCCCGGTAAACGAGCTGCCACGGAGACTCGTCCGAGCTTTCCCTGGCGGGTTTCACCTCACCCGGCGCGGCACAGCTACATGGCAGCCCAACACAGTGCGTTTCCAACGGGAAGCCGGTGCCAGGAAGCACCGTGTGTCCCTCGGGAATATGCGTTCTCCACCTGACACCCGGAATGCCACCACGGAGGGACCCGAGGGTTTCTCACAGGGGCGAGAGGAGCACCGACTCCCGCGAAGCCACACAGGAGCCGCCATTTGGCGGGAGCGCGCGGCGGGGTGAGCCTCGGGGACACGGTCAGGCTCCCCGGGGACGGGGCTGCCCCTGCCCGCCGTGCGCGGTCGCCCCGCCCGCGCAGCCCGCGGTGAAGAGGAGGCCGCGGCGGGGCGCGGGCGGGCCCGACCCGGGGCTCTCCCCTCCTGGGCAAGGCTCGCGCGGGGACACGCGGCCACGTGACGAGAAACCACCACGGCGCGAGGGGCGCGCGCGCGCGAAGACGGGTGAGGGGGCCGGGGGGGGGGAAGAGCCCTGCGGCGCGGGGGCGGGGCCGGCACGGGCGTCACGTGACGGAGCCGCCCCGCCCTCCCGCCCCCTCCGCCGCCCGCCCTCACGTGACCCGGTTTGTTGTTGTTGCTGCCTCCGCGGGGCGGGTGCCCGCGTGGGCGGTGGCGCGGTCACGTGCCGGGTTTAAATCGCTCCCTGGGGGTGGGGGAGGGGGCTGTGGCGGAGGCGCTGCTGCGCGCTGCGCCGGGCGGGCGGGCGGGCGGGCGGGAGGGAGGGAGGGGGGCGGCGGTTGCTACTCCAAGATGGCGGACGAGGAGACTTCGCTCCTCCGTCCGCGCGACGGCGGCCCCGCCGTCGCGGCCGAGAGCGCCGAGCCCGCTCTGAAGCGCCAGCGCCTGGACTCGGAAGACGGCAGCGGCGGGCGGGGCGCGGGGCCCGCCCAACGCCCGGACCGGGGCGCGGGGCCGCCGCCCGCCGCCGCCGTCGTTCTGGCGGCGGAGCTGCCGGGTGAGGCGGCGGCCGTGACCGCCGATGGCGGCGGCCGGGCGCGGGAGGAGGAGGAGGAAGAGGAGGACGACGAGGCGGCGGCGGTCTGGAGCGGCGGGGACAATAGGGCCGGGCTGCGGGGCCTGCCCCGGGCGGAGCCGCCTCCGCAGCCGCGGCAGCGGGGCCGGGGGGAGGGGGCGGAGGCGGCGCCCGGCGAAGACGCGGCGGAGGCGGCCATTGGCTGCAGGCGGGCGCAGTGTTCAAACGGGGCGGCCGAGGCGCCGGCCCTGCATCCCGGTGAGGACCCCCCTCCCTCCTCCCTCCTCCTCCCCCGCTCCTCCCGCCCCCCTCCGCCCGGCCCGCCGGCACAGGCCGCGGCCGCCCCGCTCGCAGCCGGGAGGGGCCGGCCGTGCCGCGCAGCCCCGCCGCGGGCTCCCTCCTCCGTGCGCGGCCGCTCGGGGCCGGCTCCGCGCCGGCTCTTCCCCCCCCGCGGGCGCCTCGCCGCGGCAGCCGCCCGGGCTCTCCCGGTGTTCCCCTGCCGCAGGCCGGGGCCGGCGCTGGGCTGTGCCGGGCCCGGGGGGGGGGGGCGGGAGCTCTGTGCGGCTTTGGGGGGGGGAATCACCGACCGGACGCGGGGCGCCTCTGTCTCCTTAACCGTACGTTGAGTGCAAACTCGAGCGAACCGCTGAATCCCTTTTTCTAAACCTAATCAATTCTAATCAGGCCTTGTCAAAGTCTCTCGCTTCTGTGCTGAGCCTTGTAGAAGGACATCGACTCGTCTCTCATGTCTGAAAACGTTTATTTTGCTGTGTTGCTGGCAACAAGTTATTAAAAAATGAAAAATCATAAGCCCTGTTTGCTTTTCACAGTTCCTGCCGTGGTAATTATTTTATTTACATTTCTTGGAAACTTGCACAGAAAGCACGGGAGCAGCGGTCTTGAACAATTCTTTAAATAACTTCAAGTTACAGTCCTGGTTAAGATTTCAGTGTGCAGCACAAAACTAAACTATAATCTTCTAAAAAGTTTCTTTGCAGATCACGTTTGAAGCATACTGTTTGGACAGTATCAGTATGAAAGTACCTTGCATTGCATTACTGAAACAGATAGCTTTTAAGAGTTGTTTGGTTTTGGGGTTTTTTGTCTTTTAAGGTAGTGCTGTGGAAAGACTTCTTAAAAGGTGTCAGATACTGCATTTTGCCAGTGAAGCCTTTAGGTTCTGTCCTGGAATGCAGTTAAAGATATTTTACCTTTAACTCCATAGTATACAGAAAATTTCAGCCTGTGCAAAAGCCATCCAAAAGAGAACAGAGCTGTATGATAAGTTGGAACAGCTTTGGTATTTAAAAACTTCATTGGAACAAGCACAGGACTAAAGTTAATGAACTCTTATCATATGAAGCCTTTTCGCTCAAGTTACTGAGACCCTCAGGCATGTTTTGCTGTGAATTGCTTAGTTCTGGCAAGCATTCCCTTTAGTCCTTTTAGGGATCAAATTAATGCACAGGGAGTGTTATAATTTAAACTGTGCCTTTAGCCTGCTTGTATCTGTCACAGTGTTTCTTAAATACAAGACAATGTGACCTGTCTATGATGAGTCTTTAACAATGTAGCTTTGATTTTTTTATACAGTAGATATAAAGGTTGTTCTAGTACAGTTTGCACTTCACACTTGCTGATATGTACTAATCAACTTTTTTTTCGTCATAATGTTTTTTGCATAATACGTGTTTGCTAACTTCATGCATAATGAGGTGGAAGTGAAATGCTGTAAATACGTAGATTAATAGTGAGAAATAGTAATGTCAGTGAACACCTGTGGTCTCAGAATAACAAAACAGCATATGCAAAAAGCAAATTTCTGTCCTCTGCCTTTTTCCATTCTAATTTTATGTCACAAGGGAAAGAACAGGACAACACAATCTCTGAATAAAAAAAATGTTTTGTGGTGGTCTTTATTTAAGAGTAAAGTAACCTTGCTAGGGGTTTATTCAAATGGAGATTGAAAATTATTATAGTGATTCTTTGCTTTAGAGAGCATGATTGAAACTTGTTCTCCTTTGTTCATAGTCTTAGATTTTCAACAAGTTAAGTTGCTGTGTCTATTTTTAATAAAGCCAATAAAGTTTTGTAGTCTAAATTCTAATAAGCTGCTCAGTTTAAAATTTAGATTTCCCCGTAAATGTTAGCTTAGTAATGCATGCTGTAAGAGAAGTATCTCGTTCTCTTTGGACTCTTTCATCTAGATACATGATGAAGTTAGATTGAGTTACTCTGGCTTAAGGCCATGAGCTGAGCTGAAGTAACTATGCAGTACTCTAAGCCAAACCCAGCTGCAGGGCAAAATGGGTGAGAGACATTTAGTGAAGGTGGTTCAAGGTAGCACATTTTCTGTCATAGCTGAAATATCATGAAAGTGTGTATGTGGTCACCTATTGCAGATCAGCAAGATAACAGCCTAAGAAAATTCTGTAACTCAGTTGTATCCAAATGGGTATTTGTGAGGTTTTTTTTAAAATGCTGTGCTCTTAAAGCCTAGTCAAAGATTGGTCTATAAATGGTGACACATTTTCATTTTATTCAATTTCTCAGTGAGCTGAATGAAGTGAGAATTGTAAGAGAAAGGAAATTTTAACTGTACTTTTAAAACATCTGATTTTTTTTTTTTTTTAAGATACAAAATCCTTAATGCCCAACACTTCATAGAGTGAAAATTTCACTAAGGTCAATATCCAGCCCACTGAAGCCCAGTATTAAGGTAGTAAATCTACTGACAGCTTGAAACCGTATCTATAAAGTCAAAAAAAGGTAGAAATTTTCTGCATCTAAGTGACAAAACTGCCTATTTGTAGTTCATTGCAATCAGATTTCAAAGCGTACAATTTTAGGTTTTGTGATGTATTTAAACATAGATCCGTGCCATTTGGCCCAAGTGTAACCTGTCATTGTTGTGCTGTCTTGCAGATAACTTCCTTTTTAGTGATGAAATCATAGCCAATGGTTTTCACTCCTGTGATAGTGATGAAGATGACAGAGCCTCACATGCAAGTTCTAGTGATTGGACCCCAAGACCACGTATAGGTAGAAGCCTATATAATGTTCTTAGATGCTGTTTGCCTTTGAACAGTTCCTTAATTCTTCCCAGTCTTCAAATTATTGCTTCTGTTGCAAAAAAAATGGCAGTTACTGCTTTTGAGCAGCTTAGAGTTGTTGACTGTATCCTGTATGTTAAGGAGTTTAAAAATGAACCTGTATTTTTTGATTAAAATTGTCAATGTCTTTTTTTTTGGTGTAGAAATCCTGCTGTGATCCATATTAAAAGCATACACACAGACTCTCTAAATTGAACAGATTTATGGCATATTTCTAGCTTATTTACTTAGTACTAATTCTTTAAGGAACAAGAGGATTCTTGTATGATTTTAACCAGGCTGTAGGGCTCACTGTGTTGTGTTACGTCGGTTTGGGAATTATTAGTCCGCATATATATTGCATATTAGCAACAGATCTGTGAAGCATGGCAGTTAGGAACACAGTGGAAAGCTCTTGCCTTGCACAGAGACGAGATAACTGCGAAGGTCGCTTATGATTTGTGTGGGACAGAGGTTTCCAGGATGAGGTGGGGTTGGGACTTGAGGTCTTTTGTCTTATGCAGACACGATAACACCAGAGCATTCATTTTGCCAGTATTGATAATAACAACAGCAAGAAAATGCATGGTGATAACACAATATTCCACTTAAAGTCTGCCCAGGTGTTGTCTTTGTTCATCCCTCATTATAGGATCACTGTTGGTACCTTTTGGGTAAATATCTGTTAACAGTTGCTTTCTTTAGATGAGTTGTAACTAGCCTAGTGATCACTATTTGGGTCCTCTTAGTCAGTTTAGCTTCTTAAGATTTACCTATTTTTCTTCTACTGCTCTAATCAGGAATGTTTCTGGAAAGATTGGTTCAATGGCTTTCGGAGGTCATGTAGGAAATCATTAGTGTTAGACAACTAAAAGAACAACAAACAATCCATGGATTGGTGGGTCCTGTTTGTCTCTTTAGAGTGATGTATTATTAGATGTATTAGAAAGTATGTGTATGTTTGTTGTCTCTTCAACTTATTACTGTAAATACTTTATAAAATGTTGGAAAAATACAAATGAAGCCATAAAATGGAGATACATTGTGAAAATCTTGGTGCTAAATAAGTGCACCTCTAAGAGCCATCACGTTTGCTGTGAACTGGGATTTCTACCGTGACTAACTTTCGAGGAAATCCTTCATGGGTTAACATAAAATAATAATAAATAAATAAAAACCCTAGTTATACTATCACTTCAGCATTTAGAGCAAAACATACTGGGGTTTTGATGAATGAAGCATTAAATTGCATTAATGAAATTGTAGTAGCAAGCATTAATAAATGGATGATGACCATAATAATCTGAAATACCTGACTTAATTTTAAATGTTTATATTTTTTTACTTTTCTCAGGTCCCTACACATTTGTTCAGCAGCATCTCATGTTAGGTACAGACCCACGGACAATTCTGAAAGACCTGCTACCAGAAACAATCCCTCCACCTGAACTGGATGATATGACACTGTGGCAAATCGTTATAAACATTCTTTCAGAACCACCAAAAAGAAAAAAGCGAAAAGATATTAATACTATTGATGATGCTGTGAAACTTTTACAAGAATGCAAAAAAATAATGGTCTTGACTGGAGCTGGGGTACGTATTGCTGCAATGACAGTGAGAGAATATAGAGAGAGTTGGTTAAATACTTACCCAGTGCTCTACAGCATGCAGGTGATGTGACCCTCGCAATGTTCGTAGTCAAATAATTGTGCTAGATGGGAAGAGCAGGCACAGCTCTCCACTAGAATGATGCACACTGCAAGACTGGAGCCTAAGTTGGAAATTACAAGATCTTGTCTTACAAGAAAATATTCTTAAACAGTTGCTTCCATGCAAAATAGTTATGGAATAAGATCACATCTACCTGTTTCAGAACATTTTCTATCCTAGTCATTTTTTCATTTGATACAAAGGTAAAGATTTTTTAAACAAAATGTCAGTGGATCTTAAAATACCTGATGGAGCTAGAGGGACTAGAAGAACAGAACTCAAAAAAACCAAAAAAAAGAGTTCAAGGGGGGAGGATTATAAGGAGAGTTTGATTAGGTTTCAGTAGACTGAACTTTACTTGTAACATAGACCGCTCTGTGATGGTAATAACATTACTCACTGTTTTACTAAAGACCGTTTTCAAACTGTTGTACATTTGCAGCTTTATACCTATGTACCAGATGATGATACAAAAGTCGATCATTTTTTGCTTCTGTTGTTCATACACAGAGGGTGTGACACCATTCAGAAAAGATGAGTAATTCAAATCAGCATGTTAAAAAAGCACTGCTACTTCTGTTACCCAACCTTGCTCTTTCTATAATTGCTATCATACACCTGTTTCTCCTCCTCTTCCCATAGTATTTTGGGGTAGTCTGAGACAATTTTAGTCTCTATTGACTACTATACAATGCTTTGGTAAACAATGTTTATCAAAAGAGGTTTATTTATCAAAAGCAAGAATTTGTTACTATGTTATCATGTAAAAAAAAATAAATCAACCACCTCAAACAAGCCTAAGTAGGCAGATCAATGAACACATAGTAATCAAATTTAATGCAACGGTATTTCAAATTTTTGTTCACTACGTACAAAGCTTCCAGTAATAAAAGTCAGTTCTGGTGTCCTGTTACTGCCTGTACAGATTGTACTAAAGGGTTGCTTTGTCCAGTTGTCAAATTTTGTTTCTGTGCTGTTTCTCCTGCTTGTGATTTGGGAATTGTTATTTTGGTCCAAAAAAAGGAGGAAAAAAAAAAAAAAAGAAAAATAAATACAGAGAACCCAGACTGGTTTTGTTCTTAATGTTTCTGAGCACTGTGAGCTTACAGAAATGTGGTTTCCCACATAGTTTGTATCATTGCAACTCTTTATAGCTGAATGTGTAGTTTTACTTATTTCAGATTGCAAAAATATATTTCAGGTGTCTGTGTCTTGTGGAATACCTGACTTTAGATCAAGAGATGGCATCTATGCACGCCTTGCTGTAGACTTCCCAGACCTTCCAGATCCTCAAGCAATGTTTGATATAGAATACTTCAGAAAGGATCCCAGGCCATTTTTTAAGTTTGCAAAGGTATGGTTTTCCAACAGTTATTATTTTGGTCAGTGAAGACAGATAGCAATATTAAATTGCATCAGTTGGATATGAAACTATTCTGTTAACAAAATGGTGTCTTTGTCTTTTTTTTTAAACAAGATAGAAAAATATGTTAATATATTGAATTTACTTTAATGAGAGACCTCAGTGGCATAACAACCTCTCTACTTGGGCAGGTCTTTGCAGTTTATCAATTTTATATCCTTAGTGTTACTTCAGTCGTATGCAACCACATATTAGCCTAATTAGAAGTAATTAGCAACATTCTCGCTTTTCTTTTTAAGCTTAATTTTACTGTTATAAGTTCATTATATACACAGCCATTCCAGACAGTGTCTCTAATTTCAGGGAGGATAAACGAAAACTTGTAGTTATTTGATCCACCCTCAATAATCTTAGCTGCTTTTACTTCCTCTGAAAAATGAAAGAATATGAGAAATCTTTGACCAGCACATGAGTAATGTGGAAAGCTACATATGAATTTTATATGCCGTGGCATGCTTTTCAGTGTCATACAATACATTTGCATTTTATCACTGTATTTACAGTAAGAGGACTAAAGCAGTTTCCTGCACTAATAAGTTTGTTCTTGTTTCAGGTTTTGATATAGCTGTCACAAGGATCTGTACATCTTAGAGAATTAAAGCCTTTTTGCAGGGACTGTGTTTGCTTAAAAGGGAGAATGCACCAGTTCTTGAAAAGATGTTAGTGACATTAAACAGTTCAAAAAGCAGGGAGAAGGAATTGTAGAAGCTGTAGGCAGATGTAGAAACAAAAAAAAAAAAAAAATTGCATTTAGTCTGAAATTTCATCCAGACAAAAAAACCTGAAATATTATAAGAATTACTACAGGACCAGTAAGGACTTGTGAAAATCAACCACTATTAGTCGTGTTCACTCTTTCTTCCCTTCACTCACAAGTTATACTACTGCTCTATTATGTTATAAAGATTGGCAAAGAAAAATCAATGCATTCTTCAGCTACTTGGCTTTCTCTGAAAGCCTCCTATCCAGATATAAGAGATTTTGGTGCTCATTAGTATACTCAGTCCCTTGGGTTTTTAATATGTATTAAAAAAAAAAAAAAAACACAACAAAAAACCAACCCCAAAAATCCAAGTTATTTAAAGTGTCTCTATACACAGGTTTTATCAGAATAGTGCAAATTCAATTTGGCTGGTACTTTTGTACTAAAATAATTTCTCCTGTCCATCAGCTCAGTCAGAATATTGATTTTATTTTTTTTTTTTTTAATTCTGTGAAATCTTGGGTTCCTTTAATTCTAGGGGCAAAGAACAGCAAATAAATTTGCAGAGCTCAGTGGCAGAACCTGTCTTGCTTTTTCAGACTAAGATATAAAAGCTGTTAGGACCACATGAATATTTGATTATAAGTGTCTATGCCTAGTCATAATGTAGGTAATGGCACTATGAGCAATCATTGATCGTTGCTGCAGTTTAACTCCAAAGACCCATGTAGCTTCAGAATTATGAGTAACTGGAAATATTTTGGGGAAAAACAAATGCTTTCAAAAAGTCTTTTTTGTTTGTTAATAGGCTACATGGTAGCTGAAGGCAGAGCAGTCACAAAGATTAACAGTTCACTGTTGTGCTAGAACTTTTGGTTCAGCTGGTAAAGGGAGGCCGCAGCCGCCTCTTGGCTAACTTTCTTTTGCCCAGTGACTCTTGTGCTTTTTCTGTAAAAGGGCCTCAATTTCCCAGGTGAGGCTCCAGCCCAGCTGCTGTTCAGTGGTGAGAGAGTGACTGGTCTGGAATTCAAGTTCCTCCCCTAAATAAATCCTCCTGAGCAACAGAGTGGTGGTGGTGGTGCTGCTGCTGTCCTCCTTGTCACACAGCCACCAGAGCTGCCCCATGGGGTGCTCAACTCTGGACAGAGGTTCCTAGAGTGAAGCTTGCAGCTGGGTGCCCACATTTCATCTTTCCTTTTGGCAGGCTCCTTGTTCACTGTGAGCAAACATCACATCATTCTACAAAAGTGCCTACATTTTTTTCCATATGCTCTTTAGTATACTGACCTCCTCTATCAGGCACCGTGGAGTTGCTCTGCTAAGGCAGAGCATGGTTTTACTTGATGACTGCTGTAATTGGCTAAATTGGCAAAGCTGGTCTTAGTACCACCTGTCTTGCCCTTTATATCCAATGCCATCCTGCTTTCTGAGCTTCCATCTTCTACGAATCGCTGCTGATAATGCCAGGGAGTAAAAACTGCTGATCACAAACCAAACGACCAGAATCCAAATTCCTCATGAAATTTTTGTTGGACTGCAGTTAAACCATGTGTGTTTCTAATAACAAATATTGAGGTTACTTGGCTATTACAAAGGAAAAAAGCTTTCCTATTTCATAGTTCTCAAAACCAAAAAAGATCTAAACCTTTCTTTTATGCTGTGTGAAGAACAAAATACCAGCTTGCATGGAGCAATTCATCCTGACGTGATCAGAAGCTCAGCTGTTGAAAGAAGACTTGGATCTGAGAGAAATGTCAAAGTGCAAAAAGAGTGATAACATTAACTGCTGGCATAAGCATTATTGATAATAGTTAGCTCTGTGTGAATTGCTGCAGTTGAAATAAATACATTGTGTAGCCATTTACACTTTCTAATGTACTTCTGAATTCCCTAGGAAATCTATCCAGGACAATTCCAGCCATCTCTCTGTCACAAGTTCATAGCTTTGATGGATAAAGAAGGAAAACTACTTCGCAACTATACTCAGAACATAGACACATTGGAACAGGTTGCAGGAATCCAAAGGATAATACAGTGTCATGGTTAGTGGTTTTAGTTTCACCTTTCTTATGTGTAGGAATGATTTTTACTGGTGCATGTGACAAGGTAATCAGTATTGGAACCAATTTTTTTTTTTCTTTAATTGGTATCTCTTGGCAACAAATATTCTGCTTTTAAAATATTGTGGGTTTTGGGTTTTTTAGGTAGCTTATGTATTTAAATCCAAAGTGTTTCAAGTGGAAATACTTTTTTCAGAAATTATGCTTGATAAATGGTGGTCTTTGTGTATCAGTGAAGATCCACACCCTGTTTGCACAAGCTTAGATCTTAACTTTTAAAATGTATTTGGTGCTTCTTCATACTCATGTATGAGAACATAGTGTGGAAATCAGTCTTTTCATAGGTGCCTCTCACTGTCTATCAATGAAATGGAGTTCTTTATTTAGGTTATATTCCATTGAAATCTTAAAACATCCTGATGCTTCAGTGACTTTACCTCATGTATAAAATATTGCGGATTAATCACCAGTTCAGTTGAACTGAAGATCATCTTGTTACAGTGTCATACACATTCTGTAATTATGATACCAAATCAAGTGGAATATCATAATTATTTGCTTGATATCCTTTCCATTTCCAAGGACTTGCAAATGTCAAGCTAAAAGTCCAAGGATTCATTTTTAAGGAAAGGATGCAGAAAATTAGTTCTTAAAGTGCACATTTGGATCATTTAGTAGACTTCTGACAAATAAATTGTTTAAAAGCAGTGTCGGCATGTTTGTAAGACCTGTCTGTCTAATTCCACCTTTTCCAGGGACCAAGCTCACTTGGTTTCCTTATCTACAAAGCTTAGCTCAGTGCCAGATCAGTCCATTTCCTTTTTTTCAGACAGAGCAAACATGGTGCTCTGTTGTGGTGACCAAACAGCACACAGTAGAATCCTACCTGTTGAATAATCCAAATCTAGTGCCAGTTTCCATTTGTGTTTAGTGTATCATGCATTTTCTTCTGGTTGTCATGCAATATGAGGTATTTATCATTAACTTCTTATATATTTGTGGTTTTGTACATCACTGCCACACTCAGGCTTCCCATTTTTTTCAGCTGCACACTACAGTAATTAGATTCCAGACCATCTTTAGTGTATGTCCTGTATAGGTTGATTTCAAATTAAAAAGATTCTTTAAAAACATGCTATGGACTTTGAGATTGAGGCCCTTGGAAATTAGCAAAGGTTGTTTTGAGCACATCGGGCTTTATCCAACATACAGTTATGCTGCTCTTTAACAAATGCTAGTTGACTAAAAAGAGAAACTGAAACTCTCTTACGTAAAGGTTCATACTGCTATATTTATTCTTTTTTGTCTAGCTGTGGCAATGGCAAGTTAATCATGACTGTGCCAAGTGGTAAGGAAACTCTCAATGATCTGGGGAGTTCATATATGAACTCTGAACCCCTTTCACACTGCAGGCCTACACGAAAGTTGCTACTATGAAAACTACTGTGTCTGAAATGCGTTTTCTGAATTTAAAATTTCTATTGCATTCAGCCAACACATCTGGAATTAGATCATATTCCTTGCCATTACTGTAGCTGAATGATCGGGGCAGTGGCCTGCTGGCTACACGACTCGTGCGTGGGGCAGCATAACTGCTTGATCCTTCTGACGGTGAAAATAACTCACAATTTAAAGTTGTAAGCAGGTAGCAACAGATGCCTTAGGCTTAGGTCTGCTAGCCTGACAGACATATCCCTAACACACTGTATAAAGGCCAAAATTACTACTATAAACAAATTATAATGAGCAAATAACTGTCATACTTCCTGTAGTCTTTGGAATCCCTCAAGTTCTGGGAGTCGCAATGCTGAGCAAGCGTCTCAGAAGCTGTGCCCTTTCCATGCCAGCAGTGATTAGCAGACCTGAACTGCCAGTTGTTTGTCAATGACCTGCTCCAAGTTTTTCTGTGCTTTCACTCTCTTTGTCTTACCCAGATACCGTATCCCCAAAGTGTATTTTGGTGTTGTACTTAGCCCCAGAATCCCTTCGTTTAGCAGTGTAAGTGTTGGTTGGCTGCTGTGCATAGGTTATGAGCAGGAGACAGGGGTTTGGGTGGCTTAAAATAATACTCCAGATAAAGTTTTGGTACCAGAGGTTTTTAGCTGTTTCTAGCTTCTGCAGAGCTTTCAACATCTTAATGGTTACCTTAATGGTTCTAAAAGTTCTGTTTTGGAGAGAGACTGTTGTACTCCCCTGTACATTACTCTGTCACAGGGTTTTCTTAGTGCCCTTGTATCACCATTATAAATTAGAGAGCTCCAGACTTCTGCTGTATGAGTGGCACATTCCAGTGCAGGATCAAAGATCCCCAAGTCTTTTTTTTTTAAACTGCTCGTTTCATGGTTAGGGGAAAATCCATCAGTTTTTCTACTTTATTCTTCATCATTCTGTCAACTTACTAGCATTATTCCTTCCACAGATAAAAGGCCTTGTAGGTGTATCTCTCCTGGAACATGTGTGCACCCAAAGGTCACTCTAGTTTGCCCCAAAGACTTCAACGCTGTATTTTCATGTGTGTGTTAGCCACCTGATAAGCTTTCCCTTTAGATGGATAGACGCAGGAAAGCTCTACCAGATGCTCGGGCATCACCTTCAGCTGCTTCAGGAACAGGCCAGTGAGAGCTGCCAAGTGGCTAGATGGGGCAACGACCTTAACACAGTCTTGCCAAGTAATAAACACAGTAGCTAAGCTGGATACCCAGTTCAGAACAGTATTTCAATTTGAACAATATAGCTGTAACTTCTCACTTCTGCTGAAAGGAACAGTACTGCTATTTGGTTGCCTATAGTGAAATCTTTACTAATACATTTTCTTAGTTACTTTGCCCTACAGTTTCTTGAGTTCATGTGGTTTCATGTTCTGCTGCTGCTGTTTGCAGAGCTGTCGGCACTGTTGTGTAAAGAGGAAGAGGGAAGGTTCTGTTCCCCCCTCTTGCTATATGCTTGCACAGGTTGGGGGAAGGAGAGGACACAATATAATTTGTGTTTACATGCATGTGGTATATCACTACTCCTAAAATAAGATTTCTGCTGACTAACATCTAGAAGAACTACTTCTAGTACTACAAGTATCTTCTCTTAATTTTACATTACTTTTTAATGACTGATTTTTTATAGCACTGCAACATAACAGCCTTTGTGTCAAAACAGCTTGGGCAAAAAGACCAGATCTGAATGACTGAAAATCCTTATTTCTACCATACGGGTTTTTCCCCTCAGGTTCCTTTGCAACAGCTTCCTGCCTGATCTGTAAATACAAAGTTGATTGTGAAGTTGTTCGAGGAGATATTTTCAATCAGGTAAAAAATTTACTTTAACTCACTGCAGCTTTCTAACAAGTAATTCTCTCTCAAAACAAAACAAACAACAAAAAAACCCAAATCCCAAAACACCACGCTTGGATTGCTTAGAAGATCTGCTTTTAAAAGGCTACATATCTTTGCATGCATTTCATAAAAGTTCCTATCTGTATTTTAGCATTTCCTCTAGTATTTATTAGTATACTCAAATACTGTACTGCAAAAATTAAGTAATGGGAAAAAGCAGAACTAAACCATGAGTCCATTTTTAATGGCACCTCCGAGAAAAGTAGAGGTTAAAAAATGGTAAGTAGAAAGTTGGATTTATATGTGGTTTATGTTAATCTGCACTCACAGTCCCCCTGAGAAGGCATTCTTAGCTATAACATCGGTCACTCTTTGAGCATTTACCTACGTTAAAAATATGTTTAAACAGTAGATGATACACAAAGAAATTGCTAACTACAGAGCAGCTGGTGAGCAAGAAAGAGGATCAAATGAGATGTTGGACGTTGCTTTCTAGGACTTCTGAACTATACCATATCCTGAACTCCCCACATCTGGGTGTGAAGTGCCCCAGAGCCAAGGCAGGAGTTGGTTCCGCTCTGTCAGAGCAGATGAACCTTTGGCTCGGCGAGACCCTCTGCTCTTCTTCCCCTTCTTCTGAATGAACAGAGATGACGATTCTCTGATCAAAAAGATCTTGTTTATACAAAGGGAAGGTGACTTTTTCTGTAGGCTCTTGGTTTTTTGATAAATGCTTAAAAGAGTCTGCAGTTGCAACTTAAGGGATGTAAATCTTTCAGATATTACGTTTGAAATGGAACTTGATGAAAACCTTTCAAAGAGATGTTTGAGTTAAAGCTTTAAGAAATATGAATCTTGTAAGCCTGAAGCTTTATAACACTGAAATACTGAATGTGAAATCTGATTTACTTTGCTATTAAGAATATTATTTTTGAGAACTTTTTATCTTACAGATGTTTGCTGCTCCTTTACCTTCAAAGCCAGATGGTTGGAGTTTAGGTTTTCTTCCTTCTAAACAACCTTCCTAAGCATGTTGTAATTTTCTGTTTTGATTGTTAGTGGTTGGGTCTCCTTTTTCTAACAACACTTTAATCGTTGTATGTTCCTGTGCTGAACCAAACTTCTGCCCCGATGGCCCATCCCTGCTGGTGTCAGTAATGGAAGCGTGGGGGAGTGGAGAGAAGCAGCCGGTAGCAATAATTTTGCATAATGAGAACAAAGAGGGTTCTTACTCCCAAGATGAGACTGAAGGAGCTTTTCACACTCAGTCTCTCAGCCCTAATCTCACAGTACTGCTGCCAAGTATATCTTTCCAGGGCAGGCCCTAGCTGTAATACTGAATTATTTTCATAATGGAATATAAATACGGCTATTGCCAAATATCATTTCACACAACAAGAAATACAGCTACTGAAAGACAACATCTCCTTCCTCCTTTATGCCTGAAAAAAAATTTGTTCTATTTGCCATCATTATCTTTACTCTGTAGCCTGCATTTCCCAAACCGGTGCTATGCAGTTTCTTTTTTCCGCTGCCTCTCTAGAATATAGAATTTGGTTCCTTAGATATCAAAAGAAACCTGTTCTGTACTTACGAAACCAAACACTGTCCATTTCAACAGCTTTTTGTGCTCTAAGAAGTCCTCCTTCACAACTATGGTTTTGGCACCTGGGTACCAATAGATAGTCCAGCTTCTAGTCTCTGCTGTTCTCCACTACTTGAAAGTTCAGTTATACATGGTCCCAGGTCCTTAGTTTTCCCTAAAAATACTACCTTTCCTTTGCTCTGGTCCATCCCCTCATGGTCATAAGTGCTTCACAAGGAAGTGAGTCTAGTTAGCATCTTTCTGCCAGGATTTCCTTTCAGCATAGACTGAGAATTGTCTGAGAACATCTTTTTAGAAAACTACCAATTTCTTGTTGCTGCTCTTGATTCTTTTGCCACTTCCAAGACAACATGCTAGTTCCCTGTAGCAAGATCCTGTCTCTTGGTTGCTGTACTCAACCATCCTTCTGTATGAGAAGCAGCAGCAGTTATAAATCACACATAGAACTTCTGAGTAAAACAGTTGTCAAGTCACTTCCAAAAATACCACCTTTACTTTGCTTTTGATGATTTTAGGCAGCTTCAAGAAATAGTGAAAGGGTCTCAGATTTAGGAAGAAGCAGCCCAGGAAATAGAAAACGTTCACCAGTTTTGGATATTCTTAAGCCAGTGTAACCTTACCTTTACTAATCTTGGTTTTGATATATGGATAACATCAATAGTCAATGAGAAATTCCATTTCTCTTTCATTAGACAGATACATCAGCAGAGGTGGTGGGATTCTGGGGGAGTGCTGCTTCTAGAGGGAAGGAGGACCCTAGGCAATTGACTGGCCAATTATCTAGCTTTAACTTCTTGGTATCAATTTCAGCTCTTGGAATAGATCTTCCCCCTTACTGACGACCTTTCAGAGGATTAGCAGAGAATCTGGTGAGTAGTGTAGTGTTGAAATGCATTTATGAGCCCATTACAGTGACTCATGATCTGGACAGGGACATCAGTTGCTCTACAGAGATCCACTAAGTCACAAGTCATTGGACTTCCTGTGAGAAATGATGGACACAGAGTTAATATTACTTGGTCTCTTTAACCAAATGTTAGAGCTCTTCATTTCATCTTCCTTCTAATACAGAGCAAATTATTTTTCTTCCTTAAGCTTCCAACTGAAAGTGCAAATGCATCGCTAACATCAACAGAAGAGACAGCAGGGTAAAAAGCTTCAGTAGTTTAAGCTGTTTGTGTGTTATGAGCTCTCTTTCTAATATATAAAGATCCAAGGAAGAAGTGCTAGATTTGTTCTACCCATCTGCTCCTTTTTGGGGAATTCTTTAGTTGGTTTCCCTTTAGCGTGGGGTTACTAGACACTCTTCAGCTTGGGTATATGGTGAAGGTTTCCTCCATACCAGTTCCTAGTTCTTGTGCTGTATTGCTTCTTACGCGTCTCTCCACAAGGTTTTCTTCAAAGAACGATTGGATTCTTTGTTCAAAGACTTAAATTTTTGGGAAAGGTCGTTTGATGTTAGAGAAAGCCTTTTAGTTGTGATGTTTTCTCATTTGGACAGCATTGTTTTTTGTCCTGCAGCAGGCATCCATAAACTAGTTGTTTGATTGAAGCTTTTTAAGTTCTATATGATTTCTTTCTGCATACGTTCTCTGTACAAGAGGGAGTTATTATGCATTTAAATGTCAGTTTTCATATATTTTCCTATTACAATAGGTAACATACATGTCTCTACACCTTTACATAGCACCGATTTGCTTGTAATGACTGCTGTAGGATTGCAGCTACATTCAGCTCCTTAGATTCATTCTGGTGTATCGTATTTAAACACTACAGCTGAGAAGACTTGAACTATTTGAAAGAAAAATTTCTCAGTAGTAATTGGAGTATTGCCTGTGCACGTATCTCTCACCTTGCTTTTTTTCTCTCTGAAAAAGTCTTAAGATAGGGAAGAGTTGAAAGAGGTTCCAAAGATCAGAAAATCTTCTGGTTTCAGGAGGAAAGGGATCCTACTTCTCCACAAACATAACTCTCATCCACTTTTTTTAGTGAATAAGGATTCGGCTCTGGTTTTGGAGGAATTGGCAAAGTTTAAAATGGACACCAGACAAAAGGTTTTTCCTCTGTCTTGTCCTGTATGCTTTTTGCTAGCCACCCGCTACAGTGCCATCTTGCTTTATGTGTGTAACACGCATACCCTTTTGGAGGAGAGGAGAAAGTAGAGAGGTGAGGCTCTACAACATAGTCTTTGATGAAGAAGGGTTTTATAATGGAAGCTGACAGCAAAATCTTAAGTTTTTGTGATGATTAAACCCAGAAGAACATATTCCTATCAAATAGGAGGTAATTACTCGTGCTGAGCATGACTTCCAGACTTTGGCTTAGTTGTCAGGTAAGAACTGTAGTGTAGATCTGCGTGGTTTCTCCCTTTTGACTTCAGAGGACTCCCTCTTTATTCCTGTTGTAGTTTTATTCCTGCGTGCAGTCACTGCAGGCTAGAGTAAGAAATGTACTTGTCGATCTATCTACAGAAAAATGAAATGAGGAAATATCACTGACATTTCCTTGTCTTTTGCCAAAAGAAGCCACTGTGAATTGCTAAAATCTGAGGTTTTCAAGGGCGCAGCCTTGAATTGCAGTAATAGAAGCTGTTCTAATGCAGGTTGTACCTAGATGTCCCAGATGTCCACCTGATGAACCGCTCGCTATCATGAAGCCAGACATAGTGTTCTTTGGAGAGAACTTACCTGAGCAGTTCCATCGTGCCATGAAGTACGACAAAAATGAAGTTGATCTCCTTATTGTCATTGGGTCTTCACTGAAAGTAAGACCAGTAGCATTGATTCCAAGTAAGTGACTATCTCTGGTAATGTTTCCTTCCAGAAATTTCAATCAAAAGTGAGATTCTCAGTTAAGAGCTCTAAGAAATGCTTTTGGCTTGATTCAGTGAAGAAACTAGATTAAGCATCTAGTTTTGTAAGATGAAAACTGATTGCCTATGTAAACTTGGAATCCAAAGTAGAGAAAGTAACAAATTCTAACTGCTTTTTCTACACTCCAGGCAGATCTCAAGGTAATGAAATGATAATCTGAAAAACTACTCTCCTAAAACTTGAATGACTTTGTTCTGGGATACAATTCATTTCTTTCCCTGCTTGCAATATGCTTTCAGTTACCTGAAACATTTAGAAAGGAATCTTTAAAAAGAAAAATGTAGTATCAAAAAATCAGATCAACTACATCACGTGTCTGAGTTGTAGCTTATTTTAAAGTCAGTATTTAATACTAAATGATACACAGTGGGCATTACATAGTGTGTCACCATTTGGATCCTTAGCTTTTAAAACTGATATGGAAAAACATCTCTGCTAATACATGGTATAGAAAAATGCCCTTCAGGAGGGCTGAGAAAATACCATGACAGGTGATTTATTTGCCTACTGAGTGCAAGACTTACTGGTACTAAAGAAATTCTCTTCACATGTAAGCTTGGGACGGATATGTGCTTACTATCTGCTGTTGACTGGGAACAGTACCGCATCCATGGCCTCTGCAGTAACATCCTCTTTGCTATAAAAGAGGCCGAGCCTGGTGTTCAGGCTGATGGGAAATGCGCAAGGACTAGAAAGTTACGATCCACTACGCAAACCGTTGCTCCTTCTGTGCCCTAGAACTGGATTTCATCAGTTGGTTATCTGAGGAGTCAATTCCAGGTTACCAAACTGGTGGTTTTGGAAGCCTGAACATGAGAAATGGATTGAGCAACCCCATACAGTGTAGATTGTACCTGGAAATATTTTGGCCTAATGAAGAGGATGTCATTTATCAGCAGGATATTCTTCACGTGCACTTCAGTACATAAAATGAATGCAAAAAATCAACATAATTCTTCTGAGAGATTATAGTACTGATTTTAATAATTTTTTTAGCACTTGACCAAGCATTACTTGTAGTCAGTATTTCTCAGTAATTGAGTAGAGGAATCTTTTTACTGAAAAAAATGTGGAAAAAAAGTCTAGATAGGCTACGGTAGGCACAGCACCTCAAACTGCTGTTGCTAAATTTGAGATTTGCTTGTCGTCTTCCTGATCTGTCTGTTTTAGTCTTGTTGTAAGTGAAGGTATGAAGAGAAGTCTGAGGAATCACGCTTTCTGAGTAAATCTGAAGTGGTTACCTTTAAATTCTCTTTTCTATATATAGGTTCCATCCCCCACGAAGTGCCTCAGATCTTAATTAATAGGGAACCTTTGCCTCATCTACACTTTGACGTGGAGCTTCTTGGAGACTGTGATGTTATTATTAATGAATTATGTCAAAGGCTAGGTAGTGAATATACAAAACTTTGCTACAACTCGGTGAAACTTTCAGAAATAACAGAAAAGCCTCCACGAACGCACAAGGAGCTCGAAATGCACTCATCTGAGCTACCGCCTACCCCTCTAAACATTTCAGAAGACTCTAGTTCACCAGAAAGAATGACTCCACCGGATACTTCAGTGGTGTCTTCAGAACAGCCAGCTGAATGTAAGGTAGAAAACTGTGATCCTGTCTCAGAAACTAAAGGGACCTGCACAGAGGAAAAGTTTCAGGACACAGAGACATCATCAGAAAACCCTGAAAATCCTACTAGTGAACTAATGAACTCTGAAACAATGAAGGAAAATGGATCTAACAACAGCGAAAATAAAGAAAAAAATGAAATATTGAAGAAGTGCTGGGTAAACAGATCTGCAAAAGAACAGATTAGCAAAAGGCTGGATGGTAAGTGTTAACTCATTTCAATATTCTGCATTTTTTGGCTGAGATGTTTACTCTAGACTTACTTTAAAGCAATAAGTAAGTTACCCTTGAGGGAATCTGTGGGTTTGGGTGGTGATTTTTGTTCAGACAAGTGTCTACATAACTCATCATTATATCATTTAATTCTTTTGGAGAAGCCGATAGGAAACTTTTTTGTAGTTCATAATAGGTTTTATAATCGGTGATTACATACCCCCTGAAAAGATAAAAGTTTAGGAGGTTGAAGGTAGGTATAAAAACATAAATCAGTTTCTAACATTCTCAAATGCAGTTTCAGAAAATTAGTTTGATCCTCAGGTGTTAAGAAGCTGGTCACACTAGGTCAGAATTTGGTATGGCAGTAGAACTGAAAGATGAGGCCGTGATAGGAGTTGAAAAGCAAATCTCACAGGTGGAGCCAGGCACATTTTGAAGGAAACTTTAGACTTTCCAAGGAAGCTTTCCAGTGTGCAGTCTCTTAACTGATGTAAGCAGTTACCACACTAGAAAATCCATGGGGCTGAAGAACCAGGTATTAAATTGCAACTTTCCAAAGCAAATGTTTTTTAAACTTTGCCAAATAGTCTGTGCAGTGGGTTCCAGTTCTGTTACAAGTAATGGAAATCTAGCTGTGAATACGTAAACCAGTGAAAAAAGCTGCTAGTTTAAATGCTCTTTTGTGTCAAAAGGAGGAGTGCTGGGCTTTCCAGTGAAGCATTTGTTCTGTGCTTCATAATAAATACACATAAATTGAAATAAATGCGTTTCTAATGTAAACTGATCCGTGAGTTAAGTTTCACTGTCAAAAACACGTATGTGCAGGTACCTTCTAACCAGAAGTCTGCAAGATCTTGTACGAATCATTTATTTTAGCCTTTTATTGACTTTTGAAATTCTGTTTCAGGTACTCAGTATCTGTTTTTACCACCAAATCGCTACATTTTCCATGGTGCTGAGGTATACTCAGATTCTGAAGATGATATCATATCTTCTAGCTCTTGCGGGAGTAGTAGTGAAAGTGGTTCATGTCGTAGTCAGAGCTTAGATGTGGAGGATGAGAGTGAGATTGAAGAGTTTTACAATGGCATAGAGGACGAGGATGCTCCTGAAAGGGAAGAGGAACCTGGTTTCGGGGAAGATGGAGTTGAACAAGATGAATCGGCAGCTGATGAATCAGCTTATACAAATGAAGCTGCAGGGACTGACCATCCAAGCAACAAGTTGTAAAGTGATCACTGACTGGTTACAAGAACTTTCCACCAGCATTAGGAGCTTTGGCATGTCAGAATGAATGTTTACGTCTGAATTTAGAGCAACAAAAACATAAGGATGTAGTGTTTATAAATAACTAAAACAGATTTTCATGCTTAGTTTTTTACCTTTTTCAATAAAATTCTATTACTGCGCGCTCAACACTAACTCATCTTTTTTTTTAAGGTACTAGGAATATCTAAACAATTGTCACCATGTTCACTTTTAAGTTCATCTGTCTGATCAGGCATCCATGTATATAATACATATTTTTGCTTAATGAACTTCAGCTTATATTATTTTTAAACAGTTTTGAAAAAGCCATTGGAATGTTAAACTAATATAAAGGGAACAGCTAATTTAGACCAAAGAATGGTATTTTCACACCTCCTGCTTGTAACAGTTTGGTTTATTTAAAACCTTATGCTTCTGCTAAACCTTTCATTCTTGCCTAGTCTGTCATTAAACACTGGCATTTTCTAAGACCTACTGTGGCAGCTAATTTTTTGCTTTAACAGTTACTTTGTATGTCTCAAACATACTTAAATGTGAGTAGATAGTTAAATGGAAACAAGACAGTGAGCACTTGAGAAATCCTGTGTTTTTAGGCCGATCAAGAAGTGCTGTGAAAATGCTTAGGTTACTGAGTTTAATACTTCCTGTGGACATGAAGCGATGTTGACATTGGCTCCTTAGCAATTATAATACTGGTGTTTTAAACAAAATGGATCCCCCACACTAGAAGTTTTTCACGTGGTATACAAAAGTCAAATATAGCGCAGCTTGCATTAAAAATAGCATTTGATAAATTGCCACAGCTCTAATGTGGAAGCTAGGCTGATGCAGAATAGTGTTTCTACCAGCATGTGAGAAGGCACAAAAAAATAATCTCTTCCTTTGTACTTACTGATGCAACAAAACCAGGAGAAACTAACTCAAATACTGAGAGCCTCTGCTTATACACTGCTGTGTGGATGAAACACAGATGAACAACCTAACCTGGAAGCATGCTGGTTTGAGGTCCTGCCTCAGGTTGGGAAAAGCATTTTCAACCTGCTAGTTCCACCTCGCATATTAAAAGCAAAGCAGCTACTCAAATTACAACATTGTATATTCAAGTGCTAGGCTGCCTTAAAATTGGATGTTGCAAATTTTCAAGTGCGGATTGTTTCCAAGCCTTTAGAACTATTTTGTAGAATTGCACAGTGCAGTAGTAAGTGAAACAGCATTTTTCTATAAACCACTTTTTCAACATTGGCCCAAATGAACTCTACGATGTAGATTATTCATATACTTTGCTTTAATATTTATTACATTTTGGAAGATGTATAGTAGCTGTTCTTTGAACATAAGATACATCAGTTAATAAATATTTAAGAACAGCCTCCTGTATTCATCAGAAAATGTTGGCATGTTGTCTCATTGTCCAAATTTAATACAGCTCTTATTTGGCTACACTAAAGAATGCAATATGTTTAGTTTTCACTTGCATGTCACAATGTATTAGTTTGTGCTATAGGAGATATTTTAAATTGAAATACTTTGTTTTAAATTATTTTTACAGTGAGGATTGTTTTCTGCTCTTTTATATTGTATATAGTGTCTTTTATGTAATCTACTGGCATATGTTTTGTAGAAGACTGTTTAAAATGACTGGCTATCTTCCTGCAACTTTTGAAATACAAAACCAGTGTTTTATACTTGTACACTCTGTTCTAAAGTCTATTAAAATTGTCATTTGATTTCT
Source organism: Strix uralensis (assembly GCF_047716275.1). Taxonomy (NCBI): domain Eukaryota; kingdom Metazoa; phylum Chordata; class Aves; order Strigiformes; family Strigidae; genus Strix; species Strix uralensis. The sequence continues at coordinate 6,324,666 of NC_133978.1, read as the reverse complement.
GGTTTCTGTTAATTTCTAGTTAGATCTTAAAAACTTAAGATGCCCTGTAAAGTCAAGGCATGCCCTAGCTAATGTAAAGCAGTACATAGTAGATTGCTTTTTTCCATCTGCCCCTGTGGGGAAGAAAAAAAGCCTGAATGAAGCTATTCTGCACTGTCTTTGATAAAACAACCTCCCAAACCATGAGGCAGTGTTGTCCTTCGGAAAACTACTTTTCTCCTTTCAAGCCCTGCATTAACCTTAGATATCTCTGCTGACCAGGAGCATTTGTTTCTGCTGGTGTTCTGGTACCTGGCAGCTCTGCTGCCCGTCCTCTACCCAGCCTAGAGCTTCCCTGACATCTGGCACTTGGTGCTTCCACCCCAGCCCTGAACAGCTGCATCTGGGAGAAGCTTCCCACGAGGAACCACGCCACGCAGCAGCTGGGGACATGTTTTGGTATCACTTACATACACAAATATTTCACTTGTGTTTTGTCTTTGGGCAGGTAATGCTGACAGGCGAAGCCTGTGTTCCCCCTGGGGGAGGGTGGTCTCGCCTGCCCAGCCCAACTGCAGAGCCCTGGCTGGGTCACCCTTTGGTTTGTCCTGTGGCTTCCCGAGGGGCTACAGCTGTATTGACCCCCCCACACACTGCAAAGATCCACTCCTGGGGGCCCTCAAGGGCCAAGGCTCAGTTTCACTGGTTTTCCGCTATGTAACACCTGATTATTTTGATGATTCCACTGTACTTCTGAATCACCATCCCTCAAATATAAATTACATTTGTATTAGGCAAAAAAAAATTATAAAACTCACACACTTGAGATATGAAATAATGTATTAAAAACACTAAAATTTTTTTACGCATATCTTTCCCTATCAGTTATTACACCAAAATGAGTTGAAAACATTTTTCCTCTAGAATAAAACATCTAGATTTATTATTATTATCTAGATGGAGAAGTTCTGCTCAAATAATACTGGCAAAGATACAAGAAAGAACAAAAAGCAGAAGAGGAACCCCAAACTATAACGTGTTGCCTCATTCCTTCATTTCACACCCTATCCTTTCCCTGTAGTGCAGATGTTCTCTTTAAATATTGTTTAAAACAATCATAAGAAGATAAATGATGGGGATAAGGAAACATTTGCTATCACAGCTCTTTGTTATCCCTAAATATTCAAGCACCTTACATGAAATCTGTCTGGAAGCATGGAAGAGCATGCTCAGCTCCAGCTGTAATTTGCACAATCTCAAAAAGGGAGAGCACTTATTTTTCTCATAATTTGCATTACTACCCTACTGAAAGCATCTTAACTCTCTGAGTAGTTATACTAAATCAACATACTGAAAAAAGCAAAATACAAGCATTTGTTTAATAAGACAGTGCCATTCCCCAAGGCCCCTTTCAGCCTATTTTGATGCGTTAGACACAATGACCTAGCAAAAGTATTTCAAATTACGTCAAAGATGTTCATATTTTAAAATCTTGTCATAAATTTTTCTTAATGGCCATGTATGGGTCTATCGCTTTTTTAATTAGTGGTTTTGATTATAGAAAATACATAATGTTTTTAAAGGCATGACAAAAAAAAGTGTTGAGCAACATCTAATTGGGAGGGGCTAAAAGAGTACAAAATTTGAGTGAAACCAGCATTCAGAATCAAACTGAAAAATTGAAAAAAGTCTGAGAAGAAGGAAGACACAGTTCAGTACCTCAAGTTCAATATCTATGCTTCAATACCGAACCAGAATGGTCAAATCTAAAGGCAGCTGCAATTATTTGCATAATATACTTACCTACAGAGTGAGTGGAGAAAAAAATCCAGTTCACAGTGCAGAATTTCAGGCCACATCTACCTAACAGTGGGTTCTAAACTAGCTATAACTCATCAAGAAAAGTCATGGAGTCATAACAGTACCCTTAGTAGAGTCACTCTTTGCTCAGCAGCTTTGAGAAGACACACAGGCTGCTAGGACTCAGTAGGAAAAGTAGTAATAATAATGGTGCATGAAGTGAAAAAGAGTTGCTATTTACTCTCCCAAAACGAGGCCCGAGGGCCATTCACTTGAAGACACAGAAAAGCAGAGGCAGTTGTCACACACGAACTGTGGAACTCGCTGCTGTAGGATGTTGTGGAAGCTCAAAGTGGCCTCAAAAAGGAATTGGGCAAATTCAAGTAGGACAGGATTACCGAAGCTCCCTGGGGAGGATTCCAAGGAAAAGGGTATTTTCCTCTCCCTATGCTCTCCTTTAAGCACCTGGATGAGCTACAGGTGGACAGTTTGTACCTCAGATTAACCCAGTACAACAGTTCCCAAGTGAAATACAGAAACAGGGTGCTTCCCAGAGCTGTGCCACAACTATTTATACTGGACCTTTTAAACAACAGATGAGGCAAATATTTGCAAGGCACACCCTAAGTGTATATTCATCCTGCCTTGGAGATGGTGGAAGCAGACACATGACCACAGGTCTTTACAGGATTGAGTTTCTTAAAACACAAACCCCAGCGCTCTCCTGCCCGTTAACTCAGGGAATTGAGGGCACTTCGTGGGAAGCCTTTTGCCAGCAAGGGAATGTTTCGAGGTCACGCTGCATCCTGGCGTGAGCATGCAATGACTGCGCAGCCCTAGTTCCTACCGGCTGCAAGGATCAGTCCCTTTTAAGACCGGTCACTGCAATGCAAGGGGAGCTGCAGTGTCGGGGAGCCCAGCTCGGCTCCCTCCCCGGCTGCTCGGGGCCCTGAAGGCACCACGCAAAGCAGCCCTCAGAGGCACTGACACCATCTCAGCCCCTTCTTGTACTGCAGCTGCTCTACAGGAGCTGCCCCACAGGCCCATGCCAGGCCCCACACAGCAACTAGCTCAGAAGCACTGTATGCTAGAGGATTACCCTTAAGCCTTACAGCGGGGTATCACTATCTTACCCTTAAAGCTTCTCTAGGCACCTACTGCTGGCCCCCAACAGAGCGGAGGCTACAGAAATCTCCAAACAGCCCACCCGGCCCTGGGCTACACCAACCTCTGCACTAACACAGCCTGCTGCAAGCTGCAGCCAGGATAGGCCCAGCGTGTGGGCTCCCTTATCTAAAGACACTATCCATCTCCCTTAGCTCCTCAGTTACCCTCTGCCTTTGTTTATTGCCAGGTGAGTGTCAGCACTTCAGAGTGCATTCTGATATCCGTGCCTTGCCAGCGGATAGCCTCAGCCTTATGGAGACATATATGTAGCTCCCAGAGTACTCTAGCACTGCTGCTAGCAGGTGCACCCACATAGCCTCTGTGCAGGATTACAGAATCACAGAATCATCTAGGTTGGAAAAGACCTCGAAGATCATCTAGTTCAACTATTAACCTCACACTGACAGTTCCCAACTACACCAGATCGCTCAGCTCTATGTCAACCCAACTCTTAAACACCTCCAGGGATGGGGACTCCACCACCTCCCTGGGCAGACCATTCCAACGCCTGACTACCTGTTCTGTAAAGAAATGCTTCCTAATATCTAGTCTAAACCTTCCCTGGCGCAACTTGAGGCCATTCCCTCTTGTCCTATCGCTTGTTACTTGGTTAAAGAGACTCATCCTCAGCTCTCCGCAATCTCCTTTCAGGGAGTTGTAGAGGGTGATGAGGTCTCCCCTCAGCCTCCTCTTCTCCAGACTAAACAACCCCAGTTCCCTCAGCCACTCCTCGTATGACATGTGCTCCAGACCCTTCACCAGCTTCGTTGCCCTTCTCTGGACACGCTCGAGTCATTCAATGTCCTTTTTGTAGTGAGGGGCCCAAAACTGAACACAGTAATCGAGGTGCAGCCTCACCAGTGCCGAGTGCAGGGGTAAGATCACTTCCCTGTCCCTGCTGGCCACACTATTGCTGATGCAAAGCCACAAACAATTAAATTAGTTTAAAATTTTTCAAAGACACAGCAAATACAGTTTCTAGAGGACATTGTTTTTTAGATAGTCTGCCAGCTCTGCTCCTTCTAAGGGAAAAGCTCAAAAAACTTAAACTTTTGCGCTCTACTCAAACTGAAGTCTTCATGTAACATTAATCTTTTGTTTCCACACTGAAATTCCTTACATAGTGAGGCATGTGGCATCAGCAGCACGTTATTTTTTTGTTTTATAAAAGATCAATAAAGTACATTCAAACTCAAAGGAGATGCAGGAACTCAAGACTGTTCGGTCTACTGGTAGTAAGAGACCAGTAGGTCTGTACTTACAACACTTTTGCACAGTTCTAGTATGCCAATGGTCTTGCCACAGCTGGTTTTAGGTGGGGTTTTTTTCCCCCTAGTTGTCTTGTAGTCAGAAGACAAAAGACATCTTCCTCAAACCACCAAGCCTTTTGCTTTTTTTTCTCCTTCTCAGCACTCTGGGGGGAAGGGGGGAGCGAGCAGCTGCATGGTGCTCAGTTGCCCTCTGAGCTCAAACTACGACAGTCCTTATTCAACAGATCTGCATCAATGAAGAAATGAGGAGGCAAAGGTTTGCAGTTAGAAAGTTTCAGCATACACCACTTGCAGAAAGGAAGCACAGAGTTAAATAAAGTGTATAGGCATGAACAGGCTCCTTTCCTCCAGAAAAAAAATTGAGGACTCAGTTAAATGGTCAGAGAACTCAATGGGTGGTGGTGTTATTTTATTAAGTGTGCACATATTCCAGGCAAACAGTCAAGGAGATTTCTTGTACTATATGTGGCTGTGGCAGGTGATAGAGGATGCTCTAAGCCTTTTGAGGTCTAGGAAAGGTTTTTAAAGTTACTGCTCACAACTTGATCAACATAAACCTGAACAACACATTGAAAACCAAAAATAGCTTGACGATTAGTTCACCCAAACCCCACGCTGACCTACCAATTAAGGAGAAACAAGTATTTTGCTCTTCTTCTCCCCCCCCCCCGCCCCCACAACTAAGAGTTATACACAGTACGCACAGGTACACAGTTCTGCTTGCACAATGGGGAAAGACACCACAGCCATTCTTATGGTGCTCACTATATACCAGTCTATCATGCTGAAAACTGTATTAGTAAAAGAAAGCTTTTATTCTGTACTCATTGTAACTGCAGAACCTCATGTGCCTTTATTTAAAGAGCTCTCTTTTATAGCAGTTTATATTTGATTACATTAAACTTCATTTATTCCTGATAAATCAAGTTTACTGCAGCAGAGAGCAGTGCAATGAATTAAAATACTTTTTAAAGTAGCTTATAAACCTCCTGAAGGGAATATCATGGCTTGGTGCTCTACAGTAATAACAACCTTATTAGTAGTAACTCTCAAAGTGCCCAAGGAGACAAATTATGCTTAAGCAGGGCTCACTGTTCCTATAGTTCTACACTGGCACAGGGCAACAGTGTTCTTAGATTTTCCCTGGAAAATAAGGGACAAACTTCTGCTGTACATGTAGTTGAAATAGCCTGTGTAGTTCTGTCATGCAAATTCACCTTCAGTCCTGTACTAACGTGACAGGTGCAATAAATCCAGTACACGCCTGCACTGCTATGACGAGTCCTCCTTTAGTAACCATGATGGAGATGGACACAAGTTTGACACACAACTAGCATTCTCCAGTGATAATTCTGAAGCTTTGTCAAAATGCTGATCTAGTTATCAAATAAAAATACTTTAAGATTTTGTTATTGTAAAATGCTCCTACTGCAGCCCAACTACTATGCCCCAGTTGCTTGCATTATCCTTTTCTAAAAGTGGTATGCAAGCTTTTCTCATTAACTGGAGATTTGACAAGGAGGAAGGCCCTAGGCTTTCTTCATTAACACCATGGCTATTCTAGCTAAGCATAGAATGGAAGGGATTTTTTTTTTTTCTCCCTTCTCACATGATGCACAGCATCAAATATTGTATGCAAAATGATACTTGATCAAAGAAAGAGAAAGCAGTTCCTGCTACCCGCCTTTTTCCAGCCAGAGGAAACATTAAGTGTACAACTTCTGTAGAGGTCCTTCACAGGGCTGTTAGGACTGTTAATAGAACTAGCGGCAACATAACTATTGCAGCAATTATTAAACTGCTTGGCAGCAGTAATATAACAGCTAGTAATTGTTCTGGTACTACATAAAAGTCTTTTACCTGGTTACGTAGATAATGTCTGTTTTGCAACCGGGCACCTGCCTCACTGCACAGAATGACCTAACACCTGTAAGATAACCAGGAGCATTTAGCAAATACAATCACGCTCTGTAGGACCCAACTCTATTTCTTGCAGAGGTAGATAAAAACAAGGTAAAAATTGCCAAAAGAAGTCTCAGGTGAATACTGTCCTGAGGAAAGTGACTCTAGCCCTGCTCTGCCAGTTGGTTCTTAACCTGACATTTAACCAACCTTTCAACACTCCCCACCCTCCCAACACTTACTAACGTCCACTAATGTTCCAAGAGAGTGAGAAATGTGTCTTGCTGATGCTGGAGAAACTCTGCAGCAACATGAAGTAACTGCCACAGCAGTTTTAGTCAACAATAACTGCACTTCAAAGAAAAAGGACATCCAAATTTCTAAATTGGGCACCAAAAATTGTTAAGTGTTCAGTAACTACAGCACTACAGCTAGGATTCTGTCTCAGACCCCCTCATCTACAGAATGAGGCTATTACTGATCTTTCAGATTGGTATTGATGAAAAATCAAATACAGCAAAAATCAGAGAAAGTCCCATAGGGAAATTAAATACATATAATGCTGAGTTTAGATGATGCATAATAAATTAAACTTGGACCTGCACAACTGAACATAAAAAACCCCTATTATTCAGTGAACCCAATCAACTGTGTACACTGAATGAAGCAAGACTCCCATAGAAAAAAAACCAGCCCTTGATCATGTAATAATACACAAGGGAAAAAGGAAGAAGGCAGCTTTACATTAGCCACTTCCTAATTTTTGAATATTTGCCTTTGCAATTTTAGTGTTTCATAATTTTAAAAAAGTGTTTTAATATTACCTGGTAAAATGAAGGCATAATACTTTTTTTTTTTTTTTTCTCCTTTTCTTTCTTCCATGTATACTAAGATTAAGTTGCTTTAGTATTTATTGGTTTCTTGTTTTCCACAAGAGGGGGAATTTCCCAGCCAGGTAACAAATGTTGGAAAAGGGAATACAGGCTGCATACAAAGAAATTACTAGAGGTTACACTGCATGGAGAAAGCTGTAAAAACAGTGTTAAGGAAAAAAGAGAATTATTTTAACTGTACTGACTGCTTTATATTGTATCCACATCTACTGCCAGCACAAAAACTGCACGTTATACAACATATTACAATGAATGAATTTCCCTGCTTTTCAAGGGAGATCTTTGTATCCTAGCCGTACTCCAGTATAATGCATGCAAAAGTTGCCCTCCAACTGAAGAAATATGCATGATGCGAGCATCCGTACACATCAACCAACAAAGGTTTTCATTCAAGTCTTTTATTATAGCTTGAATTTTTTCACTGCATTTAAAAATCTAAAAAAAATAAATATTTGTTTCACAGCTGCAAGTCACATATGCATTAACACCACAAAATCTGGAATTTAACCAGAGAAGGAAAGTCAAATCCGAAAGTGTCCAGCTAAGCACAATCGTCTCAGGGCAATTATACTAAAAATAAAATCTTAAGAAAAGGGGAGGGGGGTGTTAAAGAGTTATTTCAAATGCATTTATCTGGAAAAAAGTGAAAATTCTATTAGAAACCATAAACTACGCTTTCAGCATTTAAAAATAAATGTTTAACCTCTTGACAGCAACAATTGTCTGGTACATCTTTTTCTTTTAAGCTGTATTCTTGACACATGGCTGCAGAGGTTTCAAATGATAAATTAACCTCTTTTATAATTGTGTCCACTTGATTACAGAACCAGTCCTTAAAAATAAAACAGTGTATTAAGTCATCTTGTCCATCCACATATTAAAAATGCCATCGTATGCAGTTTTGTATCGGCACTAAGTGACTGCTTAATGGATTGTACATTGTGAAGATGAATGTCTCTTAAACAATCACTTTCATTATTAAGGTTCTTAAAACAAACCAGAAAAATATATATCTTCAGAAATCAGAGTAGTCACTTTTTTTGTTAAAAGCCATAAAATAAGCTTATATTCAATTACAAGCAATAGAAACCATACTGCTATTGGAACATAATTATTTTATCACAAAAAATTTATTATTTACAAAATGAAAAGTTATTTATCAGGGAAAAGTTAAATGTTCTTACTAAGTGATTTGAAAAACTTAAGCAAGTCTCTCATGCACTCACACGCCAAATTGTTTGCATAAGGTGAAATGTTAATTCATGTTAGTGAAACTTGACTCCCATTCACAATACTCTCCTTTTTATTATAAGATGGCAAAATCCACATGGTTCTGTACAAGAAAGTATGTATTAAGACAGTTCCTCAATTTTGTAAATGCTTTTTGGCTCCCATGAATATCCGTACCACTGAACATTTTTGCAAATAATCAGTTATATTATCAACTCCATCATTTAATCCACTGAATTCACCACCACAAGAAAGACACAAAGAGTTAGTTTAATGATCCCACGTTACACAGAACTCTCATTTCTGAAGTTATACTAAACTGAAACCTTCATAGTGATCTATAGCCTGGATCAACTTAGATTTTAGGGTTTCTTTATCTGTGTATTTTGGCAGATCAAGAAGATTAAAGCAAGTGTGAGCTACCGGAAGATAACCTTCTCCACCTCCTGTTGGCTGGATGACTAGTTTGAGACACTTCATTCCAAGAATCGGAATACGATCACTGCCTGTCAGAAACACTGCCAAGAAAAAACAAACAAAGTCTTGAAAGTAGTTTAAGACTAAAATTGTATATGTCATATATGCAGTTCTAATAATGGTTTGCATTTTTTAGTTATTCCAGCAGTGGTTAGCTTTTCACACTGAAGTTGTTCTGCTAAATTTGAAAACCAGGGAATAACGACTTAACATGATCTCCAGCTTACACATATGAACTCTTCACTGTAACACAACTAAAGGAAAACATTTCATTTTAGCATATGAAACCAAACAGTCCTAAAAAAAGAAAAAAAAATAGTAGGAAATTCTTCATTTAAAGTTTCATTAAAGACTCATTTAAAATCCATTGCCTATACCTTTAGCAAGCATTTGCAAGCATCTTGTATGCAAGCATACATGTAGTTTGTTCAATAAGAAATTTATCTGACTTGAAAACTAATCTACGATCTAGTCTCAACAAAAGCTCATTCACAGGAAGCTTCAATAATTTTGTTTTTACCCTGTACATTACCACTCAATATGGTACCTTGAAGTATTTACAATCAGTTGTAACTCCAAAATTCCATCTATGTACAATGAAAAAACTGGAGGATGTGAACCTTATGTCAAAACACAGAAAAAAATTACTAGTCATCAGATAAATGACACTAGCAGTTTAGGTTGTCGTGTTTTTGGGGGTATGTGGTTGGTTGGGGTTTTTTTAATGCTACTCTGGTCTACTGTGATCTTGTAACTGCTCACCACCCAGAATTACTCAGGACAACCCCAGCAAAACCAGAGACAAGCTCATAATCAACTACTTCTACTATGATTCTTTTCTTCCAAATAAAGTTAATCACATCATTATAGACAAATACTTACTTGTACCCTCTTATAGCAAGAGCCTGAAATCACAGTGATTCTGTTCAGTTAGCAACCTCTGCACAGTAGTTACAAATACTTACGCAAAAACTGTTTTTTCTTCTCCAGAGACAACTCGTGAAAAACCTCCCAGAATATTTTAATGGTAGGATGGTCTGCCCAGTATTCTCCTTTGTATTCTGTGTTCTAAAATGAGCAGGAAATTACATTATTGTTCATACGTAGGACTAGTAGGATAATCTGACCTTGAAGAAGAATGAATGTGGTGTATGTAAAGGGATACTGCAAGTGACATATTACTGTTTTCCTTGGTCAATTTTCTTCAGCTGTTCAGTTTGACTTCAACTATAAGGACAGATGCAGGTACTCCAAAGAATTTTCAATCCGAAGGAAGTAGTGACAAAGTCTCACAGTGAGTTTTGGCAATCAAGAATGTTTACTTTTATTAACAGCATGCATTTTGTTCAATTTCCCCCTTCTAACATAATACGTTGTACACAGCTGCCTTTTGGTTCTGCGGATTTTTTTTTTTCCCTCTCTCTTCTAAGTTTCACTTCCTTCAGAAATTAGACGGAAAAACTTTAAGCAGGAAGGTAAATGATATTTTAGTGTCTTTGTTCACTGACATTTTAAAAAATGTTCCTCACTCATCCAGTCAATCCAATCATGGCTGGCAGTGACATTCATTAAAACAGAGCTCAAAAGGACACTTCAAGATTTTGCTTTTGCATCTTGGAATTAAAAATATATGAATCAAATAGCTAACTATGGTTCTTACCTTCTCCAATTCTTTCCAATCGTAATTTGTGTTCCCAATCACCATTGCCTGCAACTCACTGGGTTGGAAGAGCTGAAGCACTTTACCTCCACATACTTTATGGAAGCCTGCATGGAATGCACTGAATAAGGAAGCCACAGATTTATTGAAGATGTAATCCACATATGCATCTACAAAATCTTGCCTGTGCAAAGAAGAAAAAAAATAATGTTATTTATGTTATTTATTTCAGGCACCATAATAATTTCTCTTATTTGTACACATTGCAGTGAACTGGACTGAATGGCAAGAAGCTTAAAGGCTTGAATTACATGCAAGTGTCCTGAAACCAACTAGTCAAACTTGCTGTTGTATTTTTTTAATTAAAAAAGATTGTATTTGCACTAAAAATGTAAATCAACTTCAAATGGACATTTGAGTCCTATACAGTAGAAAGATCACTGCAAAGGAGCTAGGATACTGAAAAACAGACAGCCTGTTGTTATCTGCGTACAAGGACTTCTCATATCTTGTTGGAAATGTCTTCCACAGCATTTAAGGGTAGAACTAAAATTCATGATGTGATACAGTATTTATGATTTTTTTTTATTACCATTTTAATCAATCCTAGTTAACGCTGTTAGTTTTTACACCAGCAGAGCGACTTCAGTTACAGATTAGTTATCCTACCAACATACATTCTCTGTGGAAACCCACAGTATCTGATCAACATCCACAGTATTTGAATAACATCACCAATAATTTAAAGAATCATCTAAACACATTTTGACAATACATTTATTAAAGTTGTTGAACTGAAAATACTGGAGATGAGCAAAGTGATGAACCACACTCCCAGCATTCAACAAGATATCCATTTTATGCACACTAGGTAATTCGCAGAGAGGCAGGTAACTTGTGTAATACTAACAATGGAAGGAAAGGCTGTTCCAGAGAAAATTTATAGTAATAAACTAATTATCATTATTATACTCTATGTTAACATTGTTTAAACTGAATTAAAGCATCACGGAATACTTGGATCTTGAGAAACAGGAATTCTTCATTGCTGCAAGACAACAGGTGACAACAGTGCAGCAAATATTCCATGGGCACCTTGAAATTTCTCTCGTAATTCAACTCCAATTTTAGTGTTACTTTGTGACAGAACACCAAACCACCACCAGAGAACTTCAAAGCTATCATGTTTAAGATAAAGTATCACAAGTTCTCAGCTATGAGGCCAAGGATTTTTTTTTTTTTTTAAAAAAAGTGTGGCATATATAGATGGTGATTGCAGTTGGTAATGGTAGGGTAAGTCAGGAGGATAAAAATCATGGGAGGTACTGTCACTGCACATGGCTATGTACAGGTTTATGATACCCTCAGAATCTTCTATCATCACTCTACAACAGACACGGCTAATTACACAAAATGTTGCCCAAAACATCTGCCCTCTCGGAACATGCCTAGAGGTACATTTTCTCCCTTGTTCCTACCACGCACAGCCTAGGGGCATTCTGCTCTCATGGAGTATGCTCTTTCCATTTGATTCTCCCTTTTCTCTGGGAGAAGTAAAAACACAGAGAACTCGAAGATTAAAGAACAGTCAGGAATACATGAGACAAATGGACAGAGAGACAGGAAAATGGTAGTATTCTGCAAAAAGGGACAAAAGCACCACCAGATATATTCTGCCTATCCTCCAGGAGCAGAAAGGAAACAAAGGGTGGGAGAGGCTGCTTTTATAAATAGATGTAACAGAATCCTTGACCAATGGAAAAAACCCCACCCCTCACACAGTTTTCTGACAATAACACTAGGTAACATTAATTTATCTGCTCTACAAAGGGAAGACTTCTCTGAAATAATATTTCATATATGAATAGATGTCACATAATGGCATCTAGGTTGTTTTCATCACTACTCACTAAATTCCAATTATATATAACTTCCTGCAGAACTACAACCATTTTTAATCTCACAAAACAAAGACCACGTAGTCAAAATTGCCCCTCCCTGGCAGTGTTCAAGGCCAGGTTGGACGGGGCTTTGAGCAACCTGGTCTAGTGAAATGTGTCCCTGCCCATGGCAGGGGGTTGGGACTAGATGGTCTTTAAGGTCCCTTCCAACCCAAACCAGTCTACGATATCTATGAAAATGGGCCCTAAAGAGCTTCAAAATACTTTCAAGTTCAAAGTGAAAAAGAAGTATTAAAGAGTCTGAGTAAAATTAGATAGCCTCTCCACAGCTGGCAAATCCTTAAATACAATAGCTATTTTAGCAATACACATGAGAACAGGTTGGAAGAACCACCGAAGTAGTTTTGCCTTCAACATTAGTGTAACAGCTTAACAAAGGCTATTTACAGCAGCCCAGTTACATTCCCAAGGCAACACTGAACTACCCTGTAACCCATAAAACTCACCTATTTTGTTTGACTACAGGAATGTCAGCACCATTAGGAACAAGCTCTTTAATTTCTGTTGTACCAAAGTTTTCCACAGTGATCTATTTAAAACAAAAATAGTGTAAATCTTATTTACTGAGTAAAGTACATCTTCCCACCACTTAGCTAACAGCATCATGAACTGCACACACAGATACTAAAATTCATGGGAATCACCAGCTGATAGTTTTGCTCAAGCACTCCATCAGAGACTGTTATAATAGATGGCATGAGCTTGATACAAAATATTTCCAACACTATATAAAACTTACAGTAAAATTAAGACAAAATGCTTCTTCTATGTCATCCTCTGGATAGTCCAGTAACTGTTGCATTCCCCTACAAAGTAAGTTACAAAGTACTTGTATCAGTGGAAAGAAAGATGAACTCATTTTCCTGAAGTATTCTTTAAGTTTTGATAATTCAAGTTTTAAAAAAAATAATCTTTCTACTGTTACTTCATTTATTAGCTCACTGACTTGCACCTTGTGAAGTGTTGGGAAATCTCAAGCAATTGTTTTGCCATTACTTGTAGTGTTATATCCTTTTGACTTTCTCCAGCTGTGAAGAGAGAAGATTCAAATCCTAGTCTTTAGCTAAGGGATTCCCAAACCAGAGGCAGTAAGTACTTAATAACCATTGATGGACTCTTCCATTAACTTCTTTGATTTCTCCTTGATTCTATGAAAACTTTAGCATTCACAACACTGAGGCAATCAAACATCCACTTCCACTCGTTTGAACCTCCTACCTGCTAGTGTTATTCAAATCCCTACTCAAGGGCAGGTATTTAGCATATATTTGTTCCTGAAATAAGCAAAAACATTTCCTGGATGGACTAAATAAGCTGTTCAGAACTAAACTATGTTCACACTTTGGGTTATAAAATTAATGGCTAAAACTCAAAGGTTTGTATTTCAAGTATTATTTTACCCTAGAATTCTTGTAGGATAATAGAACAGAAGACAAATACTAAAAGCAAGCATTCAGAAACAGATATCTAGCAATGGCATGTATCCTTTCTCAAATGCCATAATGGCTGCAAGTTACTCCTGTGCTGTTTATCCCATTAGTGTGAAAATAACACATTTTCATTATGTTCTTAAAGAAAAATGTTGAATTAAAAATTAATTCCTGGTAACACTCATTTTTCTTTCTTGCTTACCTGCCAACATCTGGCATCAACTCTTTTAAGTCATCCAGGGATGGTTTCTTATTCAATAACTTTTTGTACAAAGCCAAAGGGAAATGAAGGTCTACAATAGTAAAATTATATATTGCTAGCCCACAGACAACACCAATCAAATGAAACAAGTCACTGTCTTCAAAGGTCTAAGAACAGAAAACAGACAAGATGGTTTAAAATAAAGAAGTTATTTTAATCTTGCAGAGTCCAGAAAAAAGTGTACAGTGCAGTATAATCTGAGTTACATTTATATTTTCTTTAAATATGTATGTATCCGTAAGTACTGAGGAAAACAGGATAACGTTTTAAACAGCTGAGAGAGACTGAAATCCAAGGAAACAGAACTCTTTCTACATAACAAAAAGAAAGCTGAGATATAACATATTTTGTGTTACAAGTGATGCATACTGCTGAAGTACTGCATTAAGATTCTGGTTTTGTCAGTGACTTACTATTGCACTATTCAGTGCTTAAATACGTCAATTTTTAAAAAAATATTTTTGGGAGAAGGAGGAGGGAGGAGGTCACTATTGACTCCCTTGGAGCTAATAGCCAAGGCTTAAAACACAAGTGTGAAAACGTTAACATTCAGGTACTTGTGATATAGCCACCCTAGTCAGTGTTTTTCTCTGAAGGAGGACTAAAAAGTCAATAGACAAAACTTTGGAGAAAGTATGAGTAGATGACTACCGATGAAACGGACCCATAAATGTGACTGAACACAGAAAGACCTGTTCAACATGCCACTTCAAGAATTTTTCTCTGTCACCTTGATTTACTGATTCTGCTCTTGGAATCAGTTTACTCTGGCTGGCACGTTCTCCTCTTAAACTTCTCTGGGTTGGGGACAACTGGTAAGGAGTAAGTGAGGAATGGGGAAAACAGAAGGGAAAAGTTTTGATCTAACAATGACAAAAATAAACATTTTTTGAGAATAATACTTCAGCTTCTCGTCTTGAAATAAAATCACCACAAACTACTATGTTCATACATTATTGTATCAATATTTTAAGTTAAATTAATGACTATAGATCGCACCCTACCTTATCAGAGAACCAGATCAGCCTGGACTCTTCATAATACCTGAACATTCCATATTTGGGATCTAGCAACTCCCTCATGATGAGCAAAAAAAATTCTTTGCGAACACCTCCAGCATCAACAGCTTCTTCCCCTACAAAAATAACCTGAAACACACAATTCAGTTAGCACTGAATTAAAAACAGATTATGAAACAAGATTTGTCCAAAAACATTCTCAATTAATTGCGTGTCATTGAAGACGCTTTGAGCAACATGTACTGATAATACCTTGAGTGGCTTCTTGTAGTCTACATTCTTGGTTTTCCTTAGAACTTCCACAGCATCTCCTACAATATTGTCTCTCCGTACCATTAATATCAGGCATGGGTTGACAGATTCAAATACTGGCAGAAAGAGAGAAGACAAATTCTGCCTGTGAGCCTGATCAACAGCCATCTGGAAGAAAAAAGTGAAAGTGTCAGTAGGTAACATAAGATTCCTGTCAACATTAAATTTCCATCAGTCTTATCTTAAAAAGTGCCGAAGACATGAATGGGAATAGCTATTGCCAGAGCTACTGAATTTGCCCCCAAATTCTTCATATTCCTTTCATCTCAGGAAATATTTAATCTCAAGAAATACTTTTCCTTTACCCATTAGACTAATCAATGCTAATGTTCAGGGACGTCTTAGAATACAGTTTTTGACATTCCAGTCAAAATACTTTGGATAACAAAAGGAAGCAAAAAAATACTGCACTTCATCTAATGAGAAGTGAGTTATTTTAATACAAATTGGGCATCAAAGCATCCATTAAAAACTAATTCACAGAATGAAAAGCAATTTGTTAATCTATTTCATTTGTATTATAATTTTTGTATTACAATTGTTAAAAACAAAATACTGTTGCTAATGTTCTGAATATGACATAGATCTCTTGAAAGTTTAAGACTCTAATATTGTTAACAGAAATATTCAGTGTGAACACTTCCCCGAATTTGTCAAATGTTCATATTGACCGTGTATATACATTTTTAAAGGCATAAGAAACTATGTTTATTACGCACTACAAAAGCAAGCTAGTGTTTTTCTACACGAACCCATTACTTGAGCATGACATCTCTTCCATTTAATTTCAGACTCACAACAGTAACTTTTATGTTAAAAATTATAAACAAGGCGCAGCAGGGGGCGGGGCTCCTACTGCTGTTAACTTTTGCAGTAGCCTCCCTTCATTCTTTCTTTCCTTTTTTAAGAATATGATTTATTATACCCTTACAGCAACAGAACAGGTATGGAATATATGTATAAAAAAAATGCCAAATGTTGAACAAAAGTATAGCTCATCACATCACACTGGTTTCAGTTCTACCTAGACAATCATGGAAACACAAAATCCTCTCAGTTACTTCAGGGTTGTCTAGTGTATCTATCTCTAGACAAGAGATATGGGTCAAGATACAGAATTGTTTGTATCAAGTACCTAATTTCTAGGAAAGTCTCTAGTTAAAACAGAAGTGAACAAACTAGGAGTAACACATAATTGTATTTAACAGCAAGAGAGCCAAAAACTACTGCAAACTGCAAGATCAGGAAACCTACTCCTACTATCCCAAGTAGATGCTAGATTTTCAAGATAAGCTGCTTTTCTACTGCCCTCCAGACACTGATCAGACTTCAGAGTTTCACAGCATTTTGAAGGTGGTATGACAGATGAAATGGGAAATGAGGTGTGCACTAGATATTCACGTGGTGCCAACATGTTGCCTCTCTGAAACTACCAATCTTAACAACAGCAGTAGCTCCTAAGTTCCATCAAGGTAAAAAATTAAAAGTAACTGTAGCTGGCCGCTGCCTCAAACAAGACAGACTGACTTCCAGCTCTGGGCTCTACACAAGTATCATTTAAAGTCTGCTCATATAGGAGGTGGAGTTGGTTTTTGGTTGGGGCTGGTGGTTGGGATTTTTTGTTTTGTTGGGGTTTTTCCTGTATACCTGTACTATGGGTTGTGAACACCTCAAAAAAGCCATCTCACTAATGGAAAGAAGTTCCTTAGAAATTTATGCAATTATTAAACAATCTAATTTCAATGAGATCCCAAACCCACAAACCACCAGCTTCTATCATGTACATACCCTGAGATTAAAACTAGATCCCTCATTCTTATGGATAAGAGATTACACCGTTTTAACAAAAAACCAAACAAAAACAGAACCAAAAAAACCCACAAAACAGCAGCAACCCCCCCAATTAACTAGCTAAATAGACTTCATAACATTTAAAACTGAGACTCTTACCTGCATCTGTATGACTGCATCTGTTTGTAGGAGAGTTGTCTTTGCCTGGGCATCAAATACAAATGGATATGTGCAAATTGTAACAGGAATATCTGTTAACTAGAATTAAAAGAACAATGTCATATCTCTGCTTATTTAAAAACCACAATCGTGGTTAAAGAAGCCACTGCAATAGTATTCATTTAATAAGTCTATTTTACTGGAAAGAGAAAAGAATCTTTATTCATCGTCAATGCAGGACCAAAGCATCTTACGAAAATTAAGTGGATTTTCAATTGTTTAGTACTTCAACAAAAAAACCCAAACCAAACCAAAAAGCCAAACCAAACTAAAAATAAACAAACCACACACAAACAACACTCTCACTTAGCACATTTTGATTTCAGAATTTGTTACAGCTAGTGGATATCAAAGTAGCCCTTGTTTTCAAATGCCGCTCTGAATTTGGAATACAAAGAATTACATGTATTTGCCCCACAAAAACCTTTTCAGATTACAGCCATGCTAATTTAAAGCTTTACTCCCAATAGAACACATCAGACAACCCTTGACATTCATATTTCTGATTTCCTTACATTCTGCAAAAGAAATCAGATTGCAACCAATCTTACCTCAGATAATCCATGGTTGACATCCTATGACAGCATTTGCACAAAGGTAGCAATAATTAAGATGAAAAAGCAGCATTAGTGTCTGCATTAATTATTCACCTCTGACGTAGAATTAAAAATATTTATTTACAGCTTACCCCCCAAAAGAATTCTTATTAATCTACCAAATACAACCATGCCTTTCAACACCCTATATATGTCTTTAAAAAAAGGACCATTAGAGTAACCCATTTTCTTCAATGTAAAAAAATTAAACATTTTAAATATTTACTTCCATACACTAATAAATGACATTTCCTTTTACCTATGCATTTTCATTCTTAAATGACTGTAGCATGTCAAATTAAATGAAAAACATTTTGAATGAGTAAAAATTTAAAAATACAAAAGAACCTCATCACTTTAGCATAAAGTCTCAATAATCACTTGGGTCTATGATAAGATATGATAGGAGAAAAAAAAATTTGATCCCTAAAATTTGAGACAGACCAATACATATGGCCAGGACTGTGGGGAGAGTTTCACAACAAGCTAGATCAACTTTGCTAAGAAACTAAGTTATCCATCTGGTGCTATGTTACCCTCCTTACCCTTTGCTGAAAGCTAAGTTTATTTCCACCTAGCCAGCAGAAAACAGAAAAAGAATAAAAAGTAAAACTAATAGATTTTAAATTTGACACTCTCTCTCTATATATATATATATATATATGAGACTCAGAAGTCACATATGTAGACATCCATGGCTCACAGAAAGTGACAGCCAGAATACTGTGCTCTCTATCTGTATCCCTATTTCCTACAGGAAACATCAGATTTAAGTATCACATTCATCACAGACTTATGCAATTTTGTACTCCTACTGTATCTACCGTTATTTATTCCTAATTCAAATGGGTTTTCTCAACTCCTTTATGCCTTATCTCAAGAACACCTCTTCAAATCTATCACTCATGAGTGGGGAAAAACTGAAGGTACTAAATAATCTTTCTATTGTTGAAAGAATAAGAGCTTTTTCTTCCAAGTTTCTCTCTGAGAATACTCTGAATACTTCCGAGATTCTCTTTTCTTCTACATTTTTCCCCTCCGTATTTTAATTAAGGAACTGAGCAAACAGTTTTACCTCAAGTTAAGACAATAAAAACTGCACTAGCAAAAACAATTTTGATTCATTATTACTGATTCAATAGGCAAGTAGGGTTTCTTATCATTTTAAAAGCAAGAACACAGGAAACTAGTGGATATGAAGGCAGGAAAAGGCCATTAAAACCATTTATGAAGGAGATCTGACTAAGGCCACAGAATTTCTCTCAGTCCTACAATAAATCAAAATAACTTTTTCTCTGAACTTGAAACTGCACAAATGCATGACCGAATAATGACGATTAAAGGGAAATTCAGTAGCTAATATTTTCTCAGTAACATCAAGCTACTGCTCAATCTTCCAATTTATTTAACAAACAGAGTTTAAGACCTGCATTACAAAACAATTTTTCAGCTGTCGTTTTCACATGTTCAGTATTTTCTTCTCTGATTATGACATACGCAATTTGGGTATGTTTACATCCATTTAAAGCATAGTTGCAAAGGTCATCATCTTTTAAATTCCACCACTTTTGCACCCTTCACTGGCATTAGCCTTCTCTGCTCCAAATATACGACCTGTCTCTAATCCCAAGGCTTGGCAATGCTTATCCCTAGCTTCTACATTTCATTTAGTATACCACCCCTCTTAGCTACCAACACCAGCTGACATCACACACCAGTTATTTTTTCAGACAAGCTTGGCTGAAACAAATGTCTGTCGTGACTGCCAATACTGACTCATTATTTCTTTACACTCCCCAATCTCCCTGCTGTTGTTATTCTACATTGCAATTTTAATTCTTTGGTAAACAGCATCACTTGCTTTGTATTCATAAAATACAGCAAAAGTAGGTCTCCCATGTTCAGGACCCTCCAGGTACTACTGCAAAAAAATTAAATTTAGGTGGCTAGAGAAAGCATATTAACTTACTCAATATTCTTTCAAAGCATAAGTCAAAGAACTGTGCAGCAAAATCCTATTCAACTCACTAATTCTCTGCAGAGTCATTACTTTACTCCCACTTACCCCTCTTCTGTTTACAGATGCAGGAATTCATTATCTCAGTTCTTGCTGAGAACTGACTATTCAAAGTAGTTATGTTAGTTATTATGTCAATTTTAGTTATCTGTCCCCTGTAACTGCCTATTATGCTTCTAGACTTAGTTTTCCAAGACAATTTCAGCCTTCTCATTAACTGAACCTATCTTGTATAGCAATTCAGGTTATTCTGGATGTTTTCCTAGCATGAATTACCACTTCCTAACGTTTTTGACAAGGCAACTCTCAAGTGACAGCATTCTAAGTCACTTTTTAATTGATGGATTAAAAATGCTGAACAGTGTCAATCCTAAGAATGATACCCTACAAGGAGCACACCTATTTAACAATTCTTCCTTAGCTAGTACCTAACATGAGTGTTCAGCATCAGTGATGTGTTAAGACAGTTTTATGAAAAGAAAGTGCCCATATTTAGAGAATCTACAGGCTTCTCTAAAGGGACAAAACCAAAACAAAACATGGGGGGAAAAAACTCACAAAAAAACCCAAATAAAAACCAGCACAACTTACCATTCCAAATACTTGCTGTTGGACCCAGTTGACATAGTCATTTCTGATATCTATCAAATCTTGTATCTCATGAATGTAAAATCTGTCATACTGTATAACTTGTCCTCTTTCATTTACCTAAGGAAGTACAATTTACTTTTTATTAGCACTTTGTATAACAGTTTTCAAACGGCCATTTTCCATGTTTTTCAAGCACTCAGTACATCAGTCACAGATACCCATCTACTAAAAAAAATTCTAGAAAAACAACAGTGCCTACAAGAATGCAAAAAACAGTGTTAAAGGCATGGATTTCAGAATCCCAAAGGTGCAAAGAAAAATAAGATTAAGTGAGCATACAGCATTGCACAATACAGTGCTACCACTCTGAAACATCATACAATCTCAAAGGAACACTGATGAATATACATATTCATGTATACAATTGAACAAATACTTGTTCCTGTATTTGCACAAGTTTAAGAACCGACTCCAGAATTCTACTTTTAATTACAATATGAATACTACCTCTATTACCTGTGACCAGAGGAACAGTTTCTATTTTAAAACATTAAGCTTAGAAAAAAGAGAGATGTGGAAAAATAACCTTATATAAAGGCTTGTCTTCTACAGTATAGTTTTAATCTAGAAGCATCCACACTTTCGTAACACATACTTCTTTTCTCAAGGACTGTTAAGCACCTTTAACTGCCAAAACAGCAAGATCCCCAATTCTGTCTTTATAACCAGATAATCTAAGCTTACTTTTCTCAAATATCTTCCCCACCATCCCCGTAACTCCAAACCACCAGATACTAAATCTATGAAATACCCCAGATATGTCGCCCCATTTTTTCCTCTTACTTTAATCCACACCGACTAATTATTAAGATTGTACCAATATAAATAGTTGGACAGCAAGGTAGGTCTAAATTTAACTATTTCTACAATGTAGCTACATATTAGTCAAAGCTGGGTTTCAAAAAAAAAAAGCAAAACCAGAACTTAGGAGAGCCACATTACAATTCTACAATTACCCATGAGGCTTTAAGATTTTAAGACCAACTTCAGCTATTAAGATTTACAGCCACTGCAAGCCTGAGCAGTGACAGAAATTCTAAAGGCAGCAAAATAATAATTTATATATACCAACAGCTTTCCATATGGGAATCCGTAATGGACATCTTGGACTTCTAATACAAGAAACTTACTAAACAGTTGTACTCTCAGCTTAATTTGATCATCTCCATAAAGAATAACAGCTGAGCAAACCACTGCATACAAACTCCAACTTCCAAAGCAGAAATCTGTTCCATTCCTTCTGACAGCTTTGGGAGGAGGACTGTCACATACAGCACACAAAGGTTCAATTTAGACACCTGTGCCCATTTTGCTAGACTGTACAAATACAGTACTTGACCAGCACCTTAAGGAATGCCTAAAATACTCTTTTAGCATATAAACACAAAATGCCATAGGACTAGAATAAACTAGCGAGGGAAAAAATTAGGGGGTGGGAGGGGAAACCTCAGCAGCAATTAGATAATGTACTCTGATGTGTACAGTTTGGTTACTCCAAATGGTTTGGGCTATTTTTGTTCAAAGTTCATAAATTTATTAGTTTTAATGAATTTACAACACTAACAAATGGAATAAACAAATCATGAAATAAGTGTTTGGTAAAACTATGCAGATCTTTCCTGTTCAAAATACAGCTTGCTCTTATCTTCCATTTGTGATCTTATTTGCTATCATTTCAAGCTTAGGAGGCAATTCTTTCCAACATACCCTCACAGATGCAATTGACTGGGTCAGTCTGTGTTCCCAAGAAAACAGGTAATTCCATCACCATGTCAGATTGGAATCCAGAATTCCAATGGTTCATAGGTCAGATGGAACAACTACAGATATCTCTGTAGATGCAAGTCTAAGTATTTAAAACTTTTTAGTAACTTAACTTCTTCTAACAACTACACAGCACACAGATGCTGACAAACGATAAGTAATTGGTTAAAATTGATGTAAACATACTCTATGCAGTATTTCCAGAACTCTGAAAGCTGTGTGTAGAAAATTGGTAAGTATTCTTCTTTCAGAAGCTGGAATGCCAATCTTGCACAACTTCAAAAGGTGGACTACAACATCCTTGTAGAGTTCCACTATCTTGAGGAATAACGGAGGTTCAAGTACTGACCACCAGTTTTCTGTCAAAAAATGTAAACACATAAACTTAGTACTTGCCACTATAACATTACGTTATGCTATCATTTTAACAAAAAAAACATGTTTTGCTAGAAAGCATACTGGTCAGTTACCAAAGACAGTCAAAAAAAAAAAAGTTTAATACAGCACGAGTGGTGCAGACTTAAACAGCAAACTCCTCTTTGTATAAATAACGAAACTTCTCTTCAAATGCTCTATTGTTACACACCAACTCTTTAAATTAAGTCTGTTCATCCAGAGTACATGACAGTATCACGAAGTAATATTTGACATAAAACCAGAAAGCTCAAACCCTGAAACCTTGACTTTAAGCAAACAATCCTGAGAGCAATGGAAAGTGATGGAAAGGACCTACAGTTCAATGAAATTCTCATTTTGCTTTTCTTTACTCTCACCAAAAACTACCAAAAAACACAAGAGGTGGGTTACAAGGCAAAAAATTGAGTACCCTCTCAAAAAGATACCAATTATAAAGGAAATATTCTGGAATCTCAATTCCTTAAGCTGAATTTCAGGTGACAAGAGTCACAATAAGAATGTGTAAGGAAGTAGAGTTAAAGAAAATAGAGCTATTCTCAGCTACGTATTTGAAGACCACATCTTAGGATCAGTGAGAAAACATGAACTGCTCAGAAGCAACAGAACAGGTGCTGTATTCAAAACAAAGACAATTTAACATCTGCTCTGCAACACTTCTGTAAATTGCTTAGAGCTTGTTAGCTGCCTGACCACGTAATTTTCACTTTAAAGTGTGCAGACACGTATCAAATATGCTGAAGTAAACAGTTTAATTCCTCCCAAATGGAATCAGTCCAAAAATTACAATACCAGATGAATTCACAGGGATGGCCAGTTAACTCACCCAGAAGCAAGAGAATAGGTGTTTTCTTACACATCAAGCAATGTTAACCCTTAACTTTCTCATTGAGGAATTCTATCAAACTGTAAATACACAGCAGGTGTTGCTGAGCCCATGTCTTCACTAATGGAATTTCTATACATTTTCATCTGGAGATCCTTAGTTTTAACAGTAAAGAATTCAGTTTCTTACCAAGAACTTTCAGAGGAGCTTTTTCTAGGTTCAGAATAGCTGTTCCAAAAGGAATAGCTAATGTTGTGAAATTGTTTGCATCACTCATCAGTGGGCATTCTGGTAGAGTGAGATACAGCCTCAAAGCTTCAACGTCTGGTAAGGAGCTGGTCAATTTGGGAATAAGGTTCTTTTCCAAACTAGCTGCCACCTACAGCACATCATAAAATTCCATTTATTTTAATGCAACTGTGAATTTAAACAAATGCCCACCTAGATAAAAAATAATCTAGAAAACAATCATCAGGAGTTTAGACTATTATGTATTTAGAAAAAAACCCAGTATATTACATATTAAAATACAATATGCTGATATGTTACGTAATTGTCACAATACAATACAGTTTTACGTATTTGCAGTTGATATATTACTGAGTAAAAAAAGTTATTAAAAGGGTCAGAGCAAGCATAACAAGAGCATTTCTGGATAGGTGCAATGCAGAAAGATAATCCCAAACATAAGGAAAATATGCAGCACAAACCTGTTGTGATATATGAGTGTGGTCAGGTTGTATAAGCTTGTGAAATAGTAGTCTAGCAGCATTCATATCAACCCCTGAGAATCTAGTGCTAGTTTTGTAATGATCATCATTGCTGCAGAAAGAAGAAACACATAGAGAAAAAGACTGAATGCTGTATTCTCAGCAACTCAAGAATTTTTTCCACCTTGAGTTTCTAGCCCTACTAAGGAATTAAAATATGAGAGATTGCAGTATCAGACTTCCATTTCCCATATGACCTTTGAAGCAACTGAAAAAAAAAAAAATCTCCTCTAACTGCAAGACAATCACATAAAAACACTAGGATCTAAATCAGCCTGTGCAATATATCCCCCCCTTGAGTTACATACAACCTGTGGCTGAGAAATAATGAGTTTTGCTGGCTTACACAGTAGCAGCCAGGCAGCACACACTTCCAAAGACCGGCAGGAGACATGCTGCATTCGGGCCAGCTGACAAACCATATGGCAGCAAAGGAGCTAGAAGTTTAAACTGAGGGTATCAGAGTAACAGTAAGATAAGGAAATACTGGGAAAGTCTTACAGCTGAAACAAGAGACACTAGGAAGGTAGCCACCGTTAACTCTGTTCACAGGAATACTTGTTGGTAAGACTGACCACTCACCTCAAAGCCAAAAAGCTCCCATTCAGGCACCCAGCTGAAGAGAATGTTCCATCAATTTCACTGAAATTGTTCATATGAAATAAGTTACATTTATTTCGTTTTCTTTTTGCAGCATTTGCAATTTAAAAAAAGTATTTAATCCCTAACAAATTCCATTGTACAAAGGATAGAACTGACTTTAGTATGACTGAACAACATAGATAAAACCTCCATTCAAGACTCAGTGCTTAAGACAGCAAGTCTTGCAATCTATTCTTAATTTATTTGCATCCTCCTTTATTAAAGTAGAAGCAATAATCTGAGTTGTTCTCATATTCCTTTACATGTACTGTTATTTTTCAGTGTGCAACTAGATGCTTAATTTAATCTTGTATAGTCATCTAAAATGTGACAGATGACAGACCAAAGGATCTAAACTACTTGACAAACATGACAATGAAAGCACAGCAAAAACTCTGCACATAATAAAACCAGTAATTAAAAATAACCTTGCTATGTATATACAAAACCCCATTAATGCCCAATTCATAAGTAAAATTTTGAAAGACAGCTTCTTTCCTCAACATCACTCACTTAGCTATCTCTACAGGAAGTCTTCCAGATGGGAAAGTCAGCAATCTTTGAATAAATGTTTCATTCACAGTCCAGATCTGCTTCAAAAAGTCAGGATACCTAAAATCATCTGGTGGCACCATGTTCTAAATTTTAAAGAAAGCGTAAAGAATCAGGCACACAAAATTGCTTTCCAGAAAAATCAATTCTGTGGTTGAGCTCTTCATCTTTTCATTGACTGACAATTTGCCTACTCTGACTATTACTGTGAAATAAATCCAAAGATAAATTTACTGTATTCTAGCAGTTCTACATTCACTATGAAAGCAGAGCATACACTAAAAACACCTAGATGAGTCTGTTAATTCACCCCACAGCTTACTTAATGGTAAACTCCGTAAACACACAGTACTTTTCTATATGATGAGCACTAAACAAGCTTTAGACAAGAGTAGCAAGCATCTCTTCTCCCTAGTCACTATGAGCCGTTTAGCTCACTGCCAAGCTGTGAGCGTACAGAAAAGGAGCCATTCAATTTTTTGGACAGCTGCTCTCCCACACCACTTCCATCAGACTCCTCTGAGAATGAATCATGTTTCTCTGAATGTTTACTGCATCATCAGATGAGCTGCATTTTGATGTGCTGCTCATACCAAATGAATTCCAGCAAGATTTCCAATAGTAAAGAGGAGCAGAATCAAGATCATCCTTTTGAGTAGGAGCACTGGTTCAAAAAGACTTGGCAAATTGCACCAAAAATAAGGTTAAAGTAGTAAAAGGAAACATATTTCTCCCAAGGGTGCAGTCTGACAGCATAGCTGACTCAGTATAATGATGACCAGCTGTTGTCAAACATCAGTACTTCGGATCCCATCCTACAGGATCAGGATGAGAAACACTCTTGCCGTTTCTCTTGTGTCCAACTGAAGTGTCATTTAAACCCACAGTGAAACAACTCAGGGAACTGAGTTGTCCAAAAACAAACTTGAGAAAACAGATTTTGGCTTGAGACCCCTTAACTGGCAAGGACACACAAATCCCAAGAGTACAGTACTCATGTAACTTTGAAAGAATTCAATACAAATTACCAAACTAAAGAGTACTAAAGGGGATACTCTTGCAGCATCAAAGTTCATCTATTGCTAATACCTTCTGTACAGAACAAGCCACAATAACTGCATTCATTGTCTCCAGTTCACCTCAGTTAAGTCAGCCAGAATCCACTTCAGTAATTATGAAAATTGCACGTGAGAAAGTTTATAAGAAAGGAGTTTTAATAGAGAAGTATTGAGCCTATATTATCAGTAATTTTTCCAGTCTACACCTGCTAAACAAGCTTCTGTCAAATACAGCAATAGCTACAACTCAATCAGAATTCAGAAAAAAACCCAAAACTACAGAAATTGTTGATTCTGTACAACCAGAACTGGCTGTGGGAGCAAAAGGTTGCTGCAAGCCTGACCTGTACTCAGTTTTCCTTGACAACAAACGCACTTCCCAGTAAAATCTCGTTTCCTTCATGTCCAAATTAGTTTTCACCCCACATACTCAACTCTTGATGTTTCATTAATGCCTGTGGTCTAGTATCTGCTGGGCTATATTGGAAACAAGTCCCATATATCTTCATCTTGTTTTTTCCTCCCAACTCATCCTCTAATCGTACTTCCCTTCCACGATACTCCCACATTGCCAGTTTTACTGTAAAGTCCTTCTAGACTTATTTTCCATACTAGAATTTAAACAGATCAATTCTTGTCCTTTTAAAACTTAAGTTTTCAGACTAGCATAAAACTATCACATAACAAACTATGTCACCACCTATAATTTTTAGCAAAAAGCTCCATTTGTTTCCTCATCATTGTGATATGCTGAAATGGCTATAGAGCAGAGGACAGCAAAGCTGCAGTCAGGAGTTACTGAGGAGGACTGGGCAGGGGTGAAGAGCTCAAATATCCAATAACATTTTCCTTAATAAAAGGAAAAGAAGTGCACGCACCCATCAGTTAGGAGAAAAGCTTATGCCAAAAAGCCTCAAGAGCTTACTGACAGCTAACACTCAGTTACTGGATCCAAGTCCTCCAATTGCTAAACTGACTTAGTGTCTTGTGCTTCCATACTGCTCTAATGAACTTTACAAAGTACTCACGAACCTTCAATATGAAAATCTTCTAAAAAGCATCAAAAAAACTAAAATTTATCTTTCACAGGCTTCAGAACCAAAGTATACTTAATTTGTTACCTGTGGATAAAAGTAGTGTGCAAAACTTTGGTCCCCACCAGAGAAAATTCTCTTTACACAATAACACTCCTCACTATCTGCAATAGGAATAAAAAACAGGTAACTGAAAACATGAATTTGAGAAATGATTAAAACACTGCAATCAGAAGAAAAAAAAGGTTCCTTCATTGCATAACCTTGCTGAAGCAGATCTTTGCAATACAATAGTTAAGACTGTCTTTAACAGAGGTAAAGGATAACAGCTCTAAGCTTTAGCTCTAGTACTAACAAAGGACCTAACCCAACAGCACAAACAAGCATGTATTCCCTACAGCAGAAATGGACGTTAAGGAATAGAGCACAGGGAAAACAAACTGTTTGGAAGAAAGTGATTATAGCCCATATTTAGTTTCAATCTCAAGATTTGTAAGACACTATACAGGAACAGGAATCCAAGAAGTAAGTATGCCAGATGTTGCTTACCTGTGGTTATCGGGCATTGAGTACTATAAGGAAGCCAGTTTCCTTTTACTGTGAAGGGACTTTTCCTATTGCTGGTTGTTCCTGTACCTAATTGCCCATTACCTCCAAGTCCAAAAGAATAAATTCTTCCAGATGAAGGGACAAACGCAGTAGTGTGCTGCCTAGGGCAAACGAAATTCAGTAACAAAAACCTAAGCATTATAACATGCTTTGTGCAGGCCAGCCTAAGAATTGTGTTAAACAGTACGTTAAGGTCCTGCAGTATCAAACACTCCACTTCTCTATGAGCAATGCACTGTCACTGACAATACTCCCTTTACACTCCAATAGGCAATATTCCATTTTCATGGAAAAGGTCACGGAATGGAGTTGCCAGGTTCTGCCTTGAACCCCTGCTTAGCCACAGTCCGACCTTCAGAGGATATCTCTACACATTCAGAAATCTGAAGTTTCTACCAGGTCGGCTGCATCTCCTTTCCCCTCCCATCCTTATAACTCTAAACACCCTCTCTCCTATCATGAGCCTGGGAAGAACCAGTATTGAATTTACGTAAACTATTAAAAGGGAATGGGTCCACTCAGTGTCAACCAAACTGCTAGAAAGATAGGTTGAAACTTACATATTCTTTAACCTAAATAACAAAGCATGCCCAACTCTTAAAAAAATTATGTTGCCTCCCTCGTTTTGTCTTCTTAGAATGCAATCCTTTGGACAAGAGCATTTTCAGGTGTGCTGGGAGTTTTTCCAATTTCTTGCATGGTATTATAATGCATACAGTAAAAACCCATTAGGAACTAAAGTGCCATACAGTATTACAGGTATTTCACAACACAAGTTATATTTCCAAATTTTACACTTATCCTCAGTGATGCTCATGTACCTCCCCAAACACACTTGTTCTTTAACAGGAAATGGCAAAGTGACAGCAATAAACAACACCTTCACACCAATTATTTACATTTTCAGTTTAGAAAATCAGAGCCTCTCAAATAGTTTAACTTCCTTTAGTTCTTCTATTGACTGTTTTAAAATCCCTGTAAGGCTTCTAAATATCTTTTATTAGAGATCATCTTGTCTTCCCTAACCACAAGGGCAAGAAAAAAAACACTTCACATTGCAATATATATGAAGTTTTATACAAAACAAGTTATTCATAAGATTCATAGTGCTAACACAGAATAGACCTTACCTGCCACAAGTGATCTGTGTGACAACACTTCCCATAAGTTCAAAAACTTTCCTTGGGTTTATCTCATGGCTGGTGGAGTTATGACCCAACTGACCATAGCCTCCAGCTCCAAATGTAAAAACCCCACCTTCCTAAACAAATAAATTATTTGCATTAAAATGACAGCATATCTCAGAAGAAGAAACTTAACAGAAATAGGGGTTTAATACATCTCCTTGTCTGATGATTTTGGAACTGTGGGGAAGAGAGAGAAAATACACATGCACAAGAGGGCCCTGAGACACAGAAGGGTCACAAGTTAATTGCAGTTATAAGAATGTGGCACAGCTATCAAGTATTACCTTGTTTCTGTTAAATCGCGTTCTTGTAATTTCCATATTATTATACAATAGTCCTGCCATTAACTTGTGTCATTAATAGATTCTAATCCTTGTTTTTCCTCTTTTCCAGTTTTCTTGATGAACTACAATAGTATATAAACTCACACTATTAAAAAAAGTATACCTTAGCTTTCAAATTCTGAACAGAAATTTTAAAGCAATCACCAAATACGAAGCTGCCCTCCTCAGGCAGATGATGCAGAGTATGACTGAAATAGCCAGCTTCATTATTTGAAAGCATAAGAATGAAAAAATTTCAACATTGTTGTAAGGCAAGTAATTTTTAGAAGTGTTTTTGATTAATTTAATCACGAAATTAACCAAAAACTTTAATGAAAGAATGTTAAATCAGAAACATTTTCAGAAGTTATATAACTTACCTTACAACAACTTTGAAACTTTCCATTTTCAAATGCTTTGAAATTGTAAAGCTGTTTCTTTCAATTCTACTCTGCATCAGACTGGACCTCTGCTGGAAATCATCACTAAAATGGCAGCGTCCGCTGAGAAAAACCAACAGCCTCATTCACTGAATCAGGATAACAAACAGTGACAGGTTTTTCTGAATTTCAGAAGGACTTGGAGAATGCTTGCACATATATACAGTACTGTCTACAAAAGATATAAATCAAGAGCCCTCGTTCTGCAAGGCCTATCGAGCAAGAGAAATGGAGCTATACAAATGGGAGACATAAATAATTTGTAGAAACATTTACAGTAAAGTCCATCAGTTTTTAAGCAAGTCCGAAGTTAACTTCTGTACATTAGAAAGGGAAAAACATTCAGAAGGCAAGTCCATCAATTTCAGGATTACAAAGTTGCCACATCTTTTGCAAAGTGAGAGAATATTTTAGAACAAAAAGCAATTGTTTGTGAACAGTCTTTTCCTTTCACTGTAGAAAATTAAGCATGTATAAAAAATGAAAGTAGGACCACATTTAGGCAGATCATATTCTTCAAAACAACTTTTAACTTAGTGCAGTGTAAAAATTCAAACACGTTAACAATTTTCCGAAATTAAAGTTTTTTCTTCAGAAATAAAACATTAAAAATAGTTACTTTCAAAATTCTAATGCCTTCTACAACAATATTCTGAATTCAACAGATTCAGACATGAAATGGGTATTTAGTCACTTGCCCAAATCTTGATCAGCCAGAATTGTTTTCTACTGCTATCAGTAGTAAGCTCAAAATATTCTGTTTGTAAATTGACACATCTTCTTGAGAGTGATGAACAACAGGAAACATCAAAATGTTAATACATGCTGATTTATACCTAAATGTTGAAGTCTAATCCAACCATCAAAACACAGAAAGAAAAAGTACAGGAGTCAATCATTTAAAGAAAGACACGTATATATTGTTTTACCCATCACAAAATCAAGGTACTTATTACTTGATGCTTGAAGTACACTATTCATCACTAAAATGAGTGTAAGAAAGAGCACTAGCATTATACATTCTATGCTGCTCCTGAAAGCTTCCAAATAAATTTAAAAGTTTAAAAATAAGACTCCAAACAATGCATTTAGCCAACAGTTGGCAATCTGACACATTTCAGCTCTCTATTTTAATCAGTTCCTACATCTCTGCATGAACGTGCCGCACTGACACAGAATATGTGCTTTTTTTCCAAATCGGCCTTGAAATAAATGACCAACTTTTCATAGAACCTCACACTATAATACTTAATAGTGGATTATGTAAATCTTCAATTTCTTCTATTTGTTTGCCAATAGTATGTAAACAGCTGCTGCACAACAGCAGCCAGAGAAAGGAGTGAGAATATGTGAGAAACACAACTCTGCAGACACCAAGGGCAGTGAAGGAAGGGCAGGAGGTGCTCCAGGCGCTGGAGCAGATTCCCCTGCAGCCTGTGGTGCAGCCCATGGTGAGGCAGCTGTGCACTGCAGCCCATGGAGGTCCACGGTGGAGCAGATCTCCACCTGCAGCCCGTGGAGGACGCCACGCCGGAGCAGGGGGATGCCCGAAGGAGGCTGTGACCCCATGGGAAGCCCACGCTGGAGCAGGCTCCTGGCAGGACCTGTGGCCCCTTGGAGAGAGGAGCCCACGCTGGAGCAGGTTTGCTGGCAGGACTTGTGACCCCGTGGGGGACCCACGCTGGAGCAGTTCGTGAAGAACTGCAGCCCATGGGAAGGACTCAGGTGGGAGAAGTTTGTGGAGGACTGTCTCCCATGGGAGGGACCCCATGCTGGAGCAAGGGGAAGAGAGCGAGGAGGAAGGAGCAGCAGAGACAATGTGTGATAAACTGACCACAACCCCCATTCCCCATCACCCTGCACCACTTAGGGGAGGACATAGAGAAACCAGGAGTGAAGTTCAACCCAAGAAGGAGGGGTGAGGAGAAGGTGTTTCAATTCCTCATTACCCTACCCTGACTTTTTATTGGCAATAAGTTAAATTAATTTGCCCAAGTTGAGCCTGTTTTGCCTGTGACCATCACTGCTGAGTGATCTCCCTGTCCTGATCTTGACTCACAAGTCTTTTGTCTTATTTTCTCTCTCCTGTTCAGCTGAGGAGGAGAGTGATAGAGCAGCTTAGTGGGCACAGCCAAGGTCAACCCACCACAATAGCAAATAGCAATTCACTAAGAAAACTTTAAACAACCACACACACCAATCCTCCCAGCATTTAATTCAAATTCAAAATCAACTTGTTCCGATCAGTAATAACAGCAATGCTAGAGGTACTACAGTCAGAAAACAGCTAATCTCTTTAGGATACACTAATGTAAATTTCAGTATCTGCATGGTATTAATAATGCAACATGCACTGTCATATCAAAAGTGCTATATTGTGTATGTTCAATTTCACCAAATCTGACAGAAATTTAACACTACTGAAAGTTTTCTTGTATTTGGTGTTTTTTCAAATATTTAACCACTCTTTCAGTGTTTCCTCAACTTCATCCAATAAACTTTAAGAAATTTTATGCAGAATTTTATTTATTATTTCCTATTCAGGTATAACATCTCCTGAAAACATTAAAAGAAAAATCTAAGCATAAACATATCTTTAAACATTGTACCTTTGTAAGGGCAGCAGTATGATCTTCTCCACAACATATATGAACAACCTTCTGAGTTCTCAGTGACTTTAGCAGCGTAGGAACATACCTGTCTGAAAGGTTTAATACAGCAGTAGATGGCTTACTTTGAAAATAAAAATCAGAAAACAAAGTTTTGCTCATTTATTCTAGTTCAGTTCCAGTCAAACAAGCACTTCAAACTTGCTACTGTAATGCAATCATTGTGACTGAGCTTATGTATCTCTGAGATGGAAGTGTTATAACAGAAAGACTGCTATACCGAAATTCTTTGTGGCAAATAGTCTCATTTTCACTAGTATAGGATCATATGTCAGCACATAAACCATGAAATATGGAACAGTACATTAGACCTGCCATTGGCTATGAAAAAAAGAAAACAAATGACAGTTGTTTCGAGTTGTTCATGTGCTTCATGTTTTTAAAGCGCTCCTGTAAATTGATATCAGTTGGTCATAGTTCAGTATTACTAAAGGATTAACAGAATGGAACGCTGAATAATTAGGAAGCACAACTAACTTCCCTCCATCACTAAAACAAATCAACTTTGTCACCCGGTTGCACAAAGGCAATTTTTTTTAAAATGTTAATGCTAATGTCTTAAAATTTGTCAGGTACGTTAAGGTGCCTGGAAGAAGTCCCTTCAAGACATAAAAAAGGGGTTTTACTGAGAAGTGATGATATACAAAAAACTGGGGTGATACATATTCCCAAGAATTTGTAGAAGCAACTGAAGTCTCCCAAGAAAATCTGATTTCTGAAAAGTACATGTAATTTTTTTATTACATAAGTGTGACCAGATTTATAGCGTTAATTCAGGTATGCATTTTAACCACAACACATTTTTCTTATTTTAAATGGTGTTGAGAACAATGAACCAGTGAGAAAATTTGAATTAATGAAGCCAGCTATAGATTATTCTACACTAAACTGTGTATTACAGGAACCTGACAGCATGCACTCCCATCTGGGAGCCAGGCATGCAGATAGTCTGCATGTAACACAATACAATTAACAAAGTATCTGTAGCATAACCACTTGCTTAAATCGTTAATGAGTATCAACACCCTAGTAGAGGAAACTTTGGAAATGGTTCTCTGAAAATTGTAAATTATTATCAGAAGTGGCCTAAGACAGATATCCACATGGCAGTAAAACAATGAAGATGCCTTAAATGTGTCTACTAAGGACAACCAAACAGTTTTGATAGATTATTGGTTTTGTCAAGCAATTTCATCTACTTAAAATTCAGTTCAAACTGTAACTACTGCACAGTATCTTAATCCAATCCCATTCAGAAAGTTTAACTAACAGAAAAATCTAGAACAGGGAAAGAAAACAAGTCATGTAGGCTAGAATTTCAACGTAACACTGTCAAAATTTTCAAAATGTCTTCCTTATGCAATCTCCCATGACATCAGCACTCTCTGACAATATTCAACAAAGGTTTGTTCTGTCTGCTCCTTTTCTAGGAATACTGCTGTCTTTAGATTCACAAACCAAGACCTTCAGCACAAAATTCTCCTGAAGTAATATTTACTTACCATTATCATCATTAAGACCCAGCTGCCCAAATTTGTTGCGTCCCCATCCAAAAATGGCTCCAGAAAGAGTTAGTACAAAACTATGAGCTCCTCCTGCTGCAATCTGTGCAAAAGGGATTCCCAGCAGAGATTTAATCACATGTGGTGAGTTTTGTTTTTTATACTCGTAACCTAAGCCCAGCTGGCCATATTTATTTTGTCCCCAGGAAAACACTTCACTTCCTGTTTAAAGGAAAAAAAAAAAAAAACAACCCAAAAAACCCCCAAGAAATACAATCAATTTAGTTTACTTATATAAAGTTGATTTACTGTAAGAAAAGCTAAAAGTTAAGACAATTACTCTTCAAATATTTTTGAGTTTGAAAATGCATACAAATTACTGACTTCTGAAGCTAAGCATTCTCGTGTAATTTGCAGACATTCAACTCAAACATTTAAACGGACTGACAGTATTTAAATCACGTTCAAAAACCTCAAAACTGCTCTTAACATTCCTGTTTCAACAGTGTTAGCTAAGTTGAGTTTGGTTATTACCAAGCAAGGTGCTGTTCCACTGGGAGTTCCACTACTGCATATGTATTTACACAGAGATCTTGTTGAAAGTGCATACTGGATGTGCAAAAATTTCCAATTTCCAAACACAAGCCTCATTTAAGCTTTTATACAGTAACACTTATTTTTCACATACAATTTAAGTGACGTATTTTAAATTTTAAAATATTGTATTAATGATATGATCGATGAAGCACAAAGTTTATAACGTCATTTGATGCCTTGTGAAGAAAAAAAAACACATTGTGAAGAATCACAAATCGGAGAGCTATTATGTTAAGATTGCCTCCAAAATAAAATGTTCTACTGAACAACCAACATTTTGCCAAGGTATTTACCATCCTAAAGATTAACACCTAATCAAAAAGATATTTGCTTTTGCTGATACAGTATGTTTCAAACATTACTATTACCCTCAAACAGTAACGTTTCCTATGTCTCTCCTACCTCCATCTTTCCAGTAACAGTTTTATCAAGAAAAAAACCAATGAAACCCATTTCCTGGGATACAGGTCTCAGATTTTATTTATCTAAACAGGAATAATCAAAAAAACCAAACCAAAACCAACCAGTCAAAAAAAAAAAACCAAACCCCAAACCACCACTTTTACACAAAACAGTCTTCCTAACATCAAAGAAATCCTATGCAAATCATTTATAATCACATGAACTAATCCATCTGAACAATATCCCACATATAGATCTACAAGTACTACAAAGTCTCCTGTTGAAATGCTTGATTCAAGTAAGTTCATCCTATTTCCCTCCCTGTGTTTAAGGCCATACCCTTGCTACATCGCAAGTATTTCTGCAGCTTCTCTTCTAAGCAGAAAAAAGTAAACAACAAAAAAACCACCCTACAATGCATGTGAAGAACAGAAACATAGAACTGCAAATCCATGAATTGGCAATAGGATAGTGATGCTGTACTTGAAGCTTGTAACTATTTAGAACACTGAGTGAATTTTAAGTCACATACTGCTATTGTATTTTTGCACCTTTGACCGACAGAACGCTTAACAGCACAATCCTGACACTCCCCCCCATTCTACCGCTGATCTTAACCCAGGCAAGGGGTTACCTTTCTCTGTACCTATCTCTGTCTGCCTGTCCTGAAAACAAAGGAATCTCACTAGGTTATAATGATAAAGACACTTGGGAATACATGACAGCACAGAAAACACTCAATATGAGCCCAGGAAAAGTCATGTACAGAATCGAGGCAAACATAATCAGTATAGACTATTATATTTAAAGAAAAAAAAAAAATCATTCAGCATACAAGTAACACCTCCCTCCCCACAGCTTATTTAATTTATATTTTAACCACACCTTGTTAAGAAGCACTGTCAAACTACAACCTTTCTGGAATTGTTGTTTTGAGTTTCTAAGTTTCCATTAACCCTGTCCAGCAACCACTTCTTCCAAATGGAAGTTTTGGCCACAACTCTCCTTTGTCACAGTGAAACAAACAAGCAGCAAATTTAAGTTCATGTTCATTTGTGGAGAGCTATACTAGCCAGACACGCAATACTCTTAAACAAGTGAGGCCAACTAACTATGTTCCCATAGCCCCAGCAAAATTTCAAAGATGGATGTTTAAACCTTTCAAAAGGTGGGTTATAATGTGACATTACATTTTAACTATAGAGGCACCAACAAAACAGAGGATTTGCAATAGAAAAGCAGACAAGGAAGTGGTCATCTGCAAACCTCAGTAACTTGAGGTTACAGCTTAAAATAGACTAGTGATAAAGTGGCACGCTAGCAGGATGAAAAAGAAATGGGACCAAAAAAAAGGAGAGGTACAAAACTTAATTAAAAAGGAAGTTACATGAAAGCAAGTCGACAAAAAGCAAAAAAGCATAAGAAAAAAACAGAACACCCCAACATTTGTTTGTATATTTATTTTTTAAATTCAAGCTTCCATCATTAAATTACACCTCCCCTACCAACTTGTGTTAACTGGTAGCATGACTTAAAAAAACATTTCCTTTTTAAAAAAGACCAAACAAATGTTGAAACTTTTCGAATTACCTGGTAAGAAATTACAGAAAACTTCAGAAGAATTTGGCTTACCTTTTGAGAGTGCTAGTGAGTGATAATAACCACAAGCAACTTGAACAATTTGGATCTCCGACAAGCTTTTAATATTTCTATTGGGGTAAGAAAACAGAGAAAGAATTAAGCTACTAGGTCATGGTATGAAATATAAAGTCACACCAAAGGGCGATACACAAAAAGTGAACACTTTTCACTGAAGTGTGTATGAAACTAATTTAAATATGATTAATTAGAAGCTATTCAGTAAAGTCAAAACTGCTTCTTTTCTAACACTTTCAAGGACAGGTTCTGTCTTATTTTCAAATTAATAAAGTCAGTGAAAGACCATATGAAGAATTGGGGAGGTTCACGTGCTAGAAAGGAGATGTCACACAGCTGAACGGTGGAAATGAATACTGGATGCAAGAAGAAAATGATTCTTACTTTCTAGCTTCCAAAAGAAAAAAGGTTTTATAATCTTCTTCATATCAATATTAAA
Organism: Strix uralensis; assembly: GCF_047716275.1. Taxonomy (NCBI): domain Eukaryota; kingdom Metazoa; phylum Chordata; class Aves; order Strigiformes; family Strigidae; genus Strix; species Strix uralensis. The sequence goes on along the minus strand of NC_133978.1, from coordinate 6,287,145 downwards.
GACTGAATTACTTTCTGTTACAATTTGAACACTCAATTTTTCATCTCTACCAACATTAACTTCAATCAAAACTTCAGTTACAGAGCTATTAAGTATTGCACAATAGGATAAAGAAGTTGCAAATACATACAAATGTGCATTAAATCCAGTATGCTTTCAACTTTTGAGGAGAAAAACAGGAGTTTCTAAAAGGCCTGTGGGCTTTTAAATTTGATACAGAAATAAAAAACCTTTATATTTGTTATTTATATCTTTCATATTTATACATGTCACAGATAGCCGTGATAAAGTTATAAATTACTAATGTTCCAAGGAACCATTACTTTTGTGTGTCTTTTTCCTATGTAAAAAACAAAATTAAAAAAGAAAACTTCCAGCTTGTAAACATACAAACTTACTGCTACAGACAGTTCCACTGATTTCAGTGAACCTATTCATCCCAGTAAAAATGTGGACTTCAGCTAGCTGGAATGCTTGCAGCATTCTGAAAACAAGCAAGTCAATCTGGCTAGCATTCATTTTTATAACTAGGAGGTGTATTATTTGATCACAGCTAAAAAACTTTGGGGTAAAAACTGAACTACAAAGATTGGATCACAAATGTACCTTCTTCAAATGTACTCCCACAACTGGCTTTGAAAGTTTAATATTTTATTTCTCTTTAACTTCTCTTAAATGACAGTTATCAATCCCCATTTACATTCTTGAAATACCCATCCTACTTTTCTAACATAACTCTCATTCCTAGTAGATGACTATTAAAAGGAAAAAAAACCCAACAAAACCAAAAAACCCCAAACCAAGCAAACCAGTAACACCCTTCTCACATAAGTTGACTTTTTGAGAAAGGAAACTAACTGCAGCATGCAAGTTAAAATACACTCTCTAATGTGTGTTTTTCATTATAACAGCAGAATAGCTTAGCCAATGTGATTTAAGCACATTTTTTTCAGAAAAATAACTTATTATATACTAATTATTTTTAACCTGGGCACTCTGATGCATTCCTCTGTTCCCGGCAAGCCAAGCTGTCCATCAGTAGCCAGACCCCAAGCATATACCTGACCTTTGTCATTTAATGCTAGAGTGTGGGCTTCTCCACATGATACAGCTACAATATTTTGGGCATCCAGTGCACCAACATGCTCTAAAAAAAAAAAAGAAAAAAAACCCCAAACAGTTAGTGGTTTAAAAAAAAAAAGCTACTAACAAGCTAGTGTTGTTCAAGACAGTTAGACTCGGTACTAAGATGTCAATTGAAATGACACAGAACTAAGCCCACAAGTCTGCCAAAGCATCCTTTATTTAAAATAATAAGCATGCTATTCTAGGAGAAGTAAGTTAAATTTGACACCCCAAAGTAACCAAACAACAACTGTATCTGAAGCAATATACAGAAGCGCACAAAACCTGCAGCTTGATCATAATGGTTCCTTCTAATCTTGCCATCTGAAAATGAGTGCAGAAACTCAGTTAACATTAAGGTCAAACAGATTACTGTCAAATGACTACACGTGTAGACATTATGTAAGAGGAAAACATTCCACCACAGCAAATTAAATTCACCTATTCATTATTAACAAAAAAGCCTGCAAAACAAGGGAGGGCAAATTAAAGACTAAAGCTACTGATTTTGCAATGAGCTACACAATGTCCTCTTTATAATGCAAAATACTGTAGAAACAGAGCCTAAAGAGTATTTTTTCTAGATATACAGTGCATGCCTCTGAAAAGCAAACCCCAAAGTTATCTGTGATCTTTTTCCAGTAGCCTGCATCAATACCTTTAAATGCATCTGGAAAAACTCTAAGTTTGTTTTCATGCTTATGATTTGTGATCAGAAGTCTAACATTTCCAACAACAGTAAAGTGAAGAAGTATCATCAGGGCCTGTCATCAAGGCTCAAATTTTCAACAGTCCCCTTAAATAAGAGCCTGCTTGGACATTTTATGCTCAGTTTTCCAACACATAAATTCTCTTCCCGCCTAAGAATGGCACACCACTGAAAAAGCCTGTGTATTATCAATGTAACATGCACTGTAAACACAGCCTAGCAGAGCCTAAACCAATTTGAAAACAGTAGCTAACAGCATCTGCAACATGACAGGCACTCAGTTTCCAAAATAAAGTGACACAGGCAGCAGAAGTAAGTTCATTTCCTTAAACAGGTGGTCTGGTTAAAGAAGTTACCACCCCAGTTCTGTCCATTATGGCCTCCAAGGCTCTGCCAGCAGAAGAGCTCACGTAAACACTCTCCAGTTCAGGCAACACCATACAGATTAGCTCAGACTATCTTCACCAGCTGCTAAACCAGCCAGGTTGACTCTGCCTAATAGGGATTAAGGAACAGTCACACAATCCCTATGGCAAGCAGAGCTCTGTGGGGAGGAAAGAGGAAGGCACAGCTAAACAGTGCCACTGGTGACACAGAGGTGGCAAAGACATGCAGTCAGCGACAAAATTATCTTCAGTTAGCAGAAATACATTCAGAAGAGATCATCCACCCATTTGTACAGATACTGAGCTGCTTTAGACCGCACAGTAAAGTTATCCCAATGCATCTTCACATTACAACATTCAACAGCACTGTCAGTAACCTTTAGATGAAAGAAAAATTAGGGAGGAGGACATCACAATCCTGATAACTGCTGTGTCTGAGCGTGTTAAAAAAAAAAAAAAAAAAAAAAAAAGAGATTTATAGTTGGTGTTTGTCCAGTACATATGAAAACTCATACAAGGCTGTCTTAAAAAAAACCAAAAATTAAAAGTCAGATATTTTTGTTGTGACTTTTAGATTTAAAAGACAATTCAGCATCATCTTCAAAGTGGGTCACAAGTATTCCGAGTAAGTTTGACAAGCTGAGTTTCTATTCATGATCATGAAGCAGATGTTTGCACAGGATTAAAGTTTATCAGTTTTAATATCCATTCACTGTTTCCCAATAGAAGTGCAAATTAGATTTACAAAGTTACATATCAACTACACAAAAAAAAAAACTTTACTTGGCACCAAATCCAAAACTCTGCACAAAGGAGAACTACTAAAACACTGCATAATGCCTTACTTCCACTTGAAATATTTGTATCAATTATTGTGCCAAGTTACTTGTAAAATTGCTGTAACAGTGATCAGAATAAACTCTTACTAAGCCTTTTCAGTTTGCTTACGTTATGCTACAAGTACTGTCAGAAGCACTGTTCCACATCTCTCAGGAGCACGCAGATATGACTCACAGGCACAGCTCTGAAGGGAGCCCATGTGCACACTCCTCTGCAGTCCCTGCAAGATGTTTACCCACTTCTGCTACAGAACTGCACTAGCAGGAAGCAGAAACACGCATATAACATAGACAGGAAGAAAAAAGCCCAACGAAGTTTTACATTGCATCCTTTAGGCTTTTCTAAATCCTCTTCCTGTAGCACTGCTTATACTGAAAAGTCTTTTACCGAAAGTTTTTAGTTCTTAAAGAAAATTAAGAACGTTGCTTTAATCAGACCTGCTCTACATCACATATTAGACGATTAAAAACACACAGCATGTTTCTCAGCTATGGCATGCCAAATATTCATTTCCCATATTCCATATTCCAGCAGCCAAACCCATACATACAGTGCAATACTAATCCATGTATTGAAGCAGGTGACCTCCCCTTGGGATTAAAAACAGCCACCGAGTCTCCCATGGCCTTAGGTAAAGTGCTTCCATGCAGGAAATAAGAAATAGTGGCACTGCCCAGCTGCACAGTAGGCAAAAATATGGGGGGACAGCCACGTTTCACAGCTGGTTGTTTCCAACTGTCACAAGATGCGATCCAAGCAAAGGAATGCTTTTCAAGTTTAAAATATTGCCCATTCTTGGAAGAACTACTGTGCATACAATTCTCCACAATTCAGTACTTCTAAACTTACCAGGTCTTTTCCTGGCTTTTTCGTGCCCTAGTTGTCCTAGATCATTGCATCCACACGTATAAACAGTTCCATCGTCCAGGACAAAAACAGTATGTCTCAGTCCACATCCTACATCTCTGACCCTTTTATTTAAGAAAAAGTCACTTTTTCTGGGTTCTAAAACAATCTCTTCATCAATTCCACCCAATCCAAGCTGTCCAAAAGATGCATTTCCCCAGCACAACATGTTTATGCTTCTGTTGATCACAGAGATCTTCCAACTTCACTTTTCTAGAATATTCCTTCTGTGTAGCTGTTAAAAAACAAAAAAAGGGAAAATGTATGGTTTTTCAGTATTGTCCCTGACATTTATGTTATCCTCTACATAGCATGTAATCCACAAGTTCACTGTCTATATACCAATATCTTGATACACTGAACAATCTTGAAACACTGAACAATTTTTAAGAGTGTGATTTACTTTCTTGGACAGTATTTACATTAACTCTGAAGTAAAATGCTTTTCCTTCCCATTTCAGACACAACTTTTAAGATGTGCAGGTCCCCAGTTTTATAAAAAACTTTGTTTCAAAAACTTAAACATTATTTGTAAAACTTTTCTAATCCCTAATCCAGACCTATACAAATGGCAGTCACAACCAATTCTAGCCAGTGGAAATGACCTCAAGCATCTTTTGAGGAGACTATACAGGCTAGTTTCTTTACACAGGGAGCTGCACGACTCCAGAAAGCACTGTGTACAGCCTCAAGATCATCCCCAAAAACAACACTTGACTCATTGCTTGGAAAAAATTGGTCAGCTCTGATCAACCCAGTTACGCAACACAAAGAATAATACGATGTGTCAATCATTACATTTAAACAACTATGAGTCAACCAAACTTACAATTTAAAAGAAAATCTCAAGTCCCCAGCCTTGCACTGCAAGCAACACAGGCTACAGCTTCATAGTTACCCTGCAGTAACAGGAGGCCACATACACAAACTCCCCCATGCAAACCCCCATCCCGAATGCCTAAATTGCAATTACCAGTATTTGTGCTGACAGACTCTGTACGTATTTGCAAAGGATACAAACCTACACTCCTCCTTCGTTTTCAGTATTGCACATGAAGAATTTATGATAATGTTTTCACTATTACTTATACTACGCTTCCGCGACAGTAAGTTTCCCCGTATTTGCAAAGCAATTTAAAAATCAATGCAGTACAGTGTAAAATTGCTATAAATTTTCATCTGTGACCATTATTTGGAAGACAGCATGAATAATGGAACATGGTATACAACGCACTACAAATGCATTCAGCCTTACATTCTGCACGGTCATAACACGTATAAACCGCCTCAATATAAAACTGCTCCGAGAAGCAAGCCAGCAGTTAGCACCTAAGCATTCCATAAACCAAAGGAGGGTGGAATTTTTGCCAGCACAACAGGATGAACTATTTTGCTCTGCAAAAGTCAAAATGCAGTAAGCCAGATGCTTAGTTTTGTGATCTCGTTACAAAAAAAAAAAAAAAAAAAAAAAGGCAAAACGAGCCAAACAGCTTTAAATATTTTGCATTCTGTTTACCTATCTCAGGAGATGACGCATGATCAGCTTTTCCCTAGCTATCACTGGTTATATCCTACCACATTCAGAAGGGGACATCAAAATGAAGCCGTCTTCAGTTAAGCCATAGCTATGCAATAGATTCCACCCAGCTGTAGCAGTGACTGCAATGCAAGCTTTAACCTGCAACACAAGAAGTTAGAAAACACGTATGATTAGAGCGCTTCAGGATTTCCAAAGTCAAGAGTTATCTCCATCTCCAGTGGGGCAAAACGAGGGAAAGTTCTCCTTTCTGTTGGAACAGGGATGGCTTTCCACAGAAGGCGGTTTGCTTTGGTTTGTTTTCCTCTTTTACGGGTCAGTAGCCACAGAAGTTCTGTACTTTGATCTCAAATCACGGCAGTGTTTTACCCCTGCGTGTAGCCGGGAAAGCCACGCGCGTTGTCAGCGGCTGGATCCTGCCACGCGTGACGTCAAAAGCAGGGCAGTGCCGACGCCACGGGCGGAACGCGAGGGACCCCCCCGCCGTTCTACCGGCACAGCGCGAGGAGCGCGGCCGCAGGAAGAGCGCGGCGGCTTCCCGCAGGCCGCCGGGCTCCGCAACCGCTGTGGGCGGCGGCACCGCCGAGCCCGCGGGCAGCGCCGCCCGCCCGGGCCTAGCGCCTCCCTCCCCGGGGCGCAGCTCCCCCCGGGGCCGCCGCCCTGGGGTGCGGGGCGAGCGGCCGCGCCCCGGGCGGGGCGGGGTGGGGGCGGCCCCGGTCCCGACGGAGAAGCGCAGGTCGGCGGCCGGCCCGCGGCCTCCGCCCGTTCCGAGGGGGGCGGCGCCAGGCGCCGAGGTCCCCTCACCGCGCCCCGCAGCCGCGTCGCCCCTAACGGTCCCCGCCGCCCGCGCCGCGGGCACCGCCGCTCGTCCCGTCCCGCCCCGCTCCCGCAGCGCGGTCCCGCCGGCCGAGCGCGGCCCCCTCCGCTGTCCCGTTCGCCCCGCGGGGCCGCAGAGGTCCCGGGGCCGCAGAGGTCCCGCGGCGCGTCACGGCCCAGCGGAGCTCACCGGCGGCGAGGCGAGGCGCGACGCGACGCTCCCGTCCGCTCCCCGTGAGGCCGCGCCCAAGCCCGGCCCGCCGAGGCACCCACCGGCCACCGCGAGGGCGTGAGCAGCCCCGACACGGAGCGGTGACAGGGCCCGGCCGCCGCTGCTGCGCAGGCGCGGGCTGGGGCTCGGCGGGCGGGGCCGCAGCGCGCCCGCTTCACCGCCCGCCCCCCGCCTGCCCCGGCCTCGTGGTCGGGGGCGGTGACGCAGCGGCGGCGCGGCGTGACGTCAGCGCGGGCCCGCGGTGGCGGGAGGCACCGCCCGGCCGGCGGGGCGGGGGCCCGGGGGGGCGGTTTCGCGTTCCGCCGGGGCTGGGAGGGGGGTGACGGTCGGCGTCGCGGTGTGAGTTCGGTTCCCGCTGTTGGGTGTGAAGAGGCTGAGCGAGAAGTTGACAACAAAAGAAATTGAGGCGGGCGGCCGTGACGTGAGGAACGGCGGAGTGACGCCTTCACCCCCCCGGTGCGCCCGGGGAGGGGGCTCTTGGCGCAGGTGCTCGCTCCGGGGTGGCGACCGCAGCTGCAGCTCTGCTGGGGACAAGGGAGCGCAACAACAATAACAAAAAAAAAAATACAGCAGCTTTAAAACCCACCAGCGCTGTGTCACGTCGCTGTTTTTAAATCGAGGATTTTTAAAAATTGGGTGTGTTCTGGGCGCTTCCTCTCTGTTTGCCGAGGTCTTCGTGACGGCGCGTTTCTCCCTCCTCGCGGAGTGAGGAGGAGCCGTGCCCGGGGCTCCGCAGCCTCTGGCGATCGGCGGGGACCCGCGGCTGCCCCGGCTGCAGCCCCGAGGGCGGGAGGGGAGGGAGCGGGGCGAGCGGGCCGGGGCCGATCCGCCAGGCCGGGCTCTGCTCGCCGCCCCGCTCTCCTGCCGTTGAGCTGTGCCCGGGGCTGCGGACAGGGAGAGGGGGCTCGGGGGCCTTCGCGGGCACCCCCGGCACCGGTCGGGGCAGTTCGGTCCGTCGCGCGTTGCAGGCTCCAAACCTTTTCGCAGTGTCAGAGCGTACGGGACGTGGGCACGGGAAAACCGTTTTTTTTGACTGAACACGTCTCTCTAGTGGAACAACTAAAGAGAAGTTTACATGCTAGGCACAGTTTTTAGCTTTTTTTCCCAGGATTTTGCTTAGTACTGGCAGGAAAATCCACTGCAATTTGTTGAAGTGGACGGGGTTGGGTATCCACGTGTTTCCTTAGTTTGCAGTCTCTCTACAGTAGTCCTGGGATCCACCTTTATGTAGGTCAGGAAGTAAAAAAGGCCAGGACCAGGCATATTTCACGTCAATTTTGCAAACTATGAGTAAGAAGGTGTTGTGTTTGGTGTCATCTTGCCCTGTAATGGAAGGCATTTAAAAAAACAAAACCAACGGGGGATGTCTTGGTCCAGCCATTGAACACTCCTTTGTGTATCTAAATAGGTAAGATTCCACAGGACTGCTCACAGTTTTTGGTGGTAGATTTATCAGTAAAGATCCAAACCAGAAATATTAAATTCCTACCATAGAGAAAATGAGATCGCTGCGTAGCTGACAAAGGCTAAATGATGCAGCACTTTTCAGGGTAGCAGATACCCAGGTTTGTTATTTAAAGGAGAGATGTGAGTGATTTGCCTTTTTCCGTTCTGCGTGTAAGAATGGAAGGTTAGCAGTACATGTTAGAGCAAAAGGAGGAAAACATTTCCTTCATTATCTTCTAAACTCCCTTTCCCTTTTTTTAAGAGACCACCAGAGTAGTAACTGCAAATAATTAAACTGGGAAGTAGATTTTAAATATTGCCATTTATTGTGCAATGTGTCCTCTGACCAGCATGTGGGGATATGTCCATGTACTTGAAAAGAACATTATATGCCCAGTACAATTTTTACATAGAAAAGTATTTTGGTATAACTGGCCTAACGCATTTAATAAGAAATACATGAAGCATGGAATAACACACAGTGTTGCACAAATATCAACTTCCTTGTGTAATAGAGAGCTATTTTATTTTAAAGAATTATTTCAGTCCTAAAATCAGATTACTGGAAGTTAAATAATTCAAATGTGTCTTCAAATAAAGTATAAGCCATGTTTTTATTCCAATCGCTACCTATCTCAGCAAGTTTTCTGTGCCAGAGGAGCCATATCCTGCCTGTTTTAATGCCTTGAGAAAGCCCCTTCTATCATGGGGCTAAAAGTACACAGGCAGTGGGGGGAAGGGAGTACCTGCTCTGATGCCACATCACTGCTTGGACTCCCTGCCACTCAGTACTACCAATTCTGCATCCGCTGGCATTAAATCTGCCAAAATGTGGTTCTGCAGTTGCAGTGGTCAAGAGGACCGCAGGTGAGCACGCTTGCACCTCAAAATTCCCAATGTCCAGTCTAGTACTTGCAAAAAAACCCAGTATTTTTCAGTGGTGCAAAATCCAGTGAAAACAAGAAATGTAGATCTGGTTAACTTCAGGGAAGGGATATATTCCTTCTAAGTTACCCTTAGCACAGAGGGTTTCCTATTACAATTGCACAGTCTCCTTACTGATGGTCACAACAAGCAGGAAACTATTTTCAGTTGCCCTGCCATTATTAAAATAGCAATGCTTGGCTACTGCCTGGTGATTGCTGTCAGCACAATTGTGTTTTTAAAATTGTACCCCAGTTAATCACCCATTCAGATAATACAAAAAATTTAAAAAATCATATATAGTGTTAACTAATGGGTACTTTATGCTTTATTACTGGAAAACATCTTTCAGTTAATATACATGTTTCTGAAGGCTACAGTGTTTTGGCACAAAACTTTCTGTATAGCTAACAACAGAGATGGACTCTGCTCTCTGCCTCCATTTTCTCCTGGCAACAGTCAGTACATACTTTATAAACATTAATTCCTCATTTCAAACCCCTTTGTTTTACACTTTGATGTGTCACAGACTACAGAAAATAGAAATGGGTGTCCAGAACAGCTGATAACATGAAATTAGAGATGTCAGCATTTTGCTGTGAGAAATTACTAACCTTTGTGCGAAGGCTTTGTGTAGAATATTCTTGATTAAGACAAAGGAAAGGCTTTAGAATGCAAATAGCCTTACAAACAAGGTACAGTCAGTCCCTTTTATGCCATTTCAGTTTTACATTTTATCCTTACAATCTTCACGGTATCAATATTTGGATATTAGTAAGTAATGAAAGTGCCTATGTAGACAAGACAGACAGAACTCACACATACACACAGAGTACATTTCATGTGCTCTGCTACTTTATAGCTGAGCGTGTGTCAGTTCTCTCTCTGCCCACTCTGCTCACTGTAATGATTCTGGTTAGCTCAAATGCAAATGTGCTTACCAGTAAGACCAATTATTTATTAACTGGTGGTGATCCAGTTAAAAAAAATGAACAGTTCTTGACCTGTTTGTGAAGGTAAATCACTATGTAAATGCTAAATCGACAATATTGCAGGTTGTGTGTCTAACTCAAGGCACCTAAATAAGGGAGCTGTTTAAGGATAAGCTGAGGAGTCATACCTTCAAATAAGATAAGCAAAACCAAAAACCCAACACCCCACTCCCCTCATCCTCTCAGGCCACAAAATATAGCTGAAATAGCCAAAAGAATGCTATTCATAGGATGACAGATGTAAAGAAAATGGAAAAGCTGTGAAGGGCAAGGATGAATCCTGGGCAGGAAGACTCCAGTGAAGGAAACAAGCTGACCTTTGTGTTAGGTATGAAGCTCTTGTGCTCACAAACTCCTGCGTGGATCCAATATCCCCAAGCCCACACAAATTGCAGCTGGTGCTCCGAGTGAGTACCCCATATCCTGGCAGTATGGCAGAAGCCACGCAAATGCCCAGGCACCTGCAGGTTGGGGCTGAAGATGCTGAACATTTTTGAGCATCCTACACAGAGGGTTGGGAGCGCAGCCACTTCACCCATGTGGCACGTTCTCTTCCTATTGCTGTGATGTTTCATGCTATTTCATTAATTTTTCTGTTATAAATAGATCAGCAGGCCAGGTGCTAACAGAGCACCAGGAAATTCCCATGTAATCTTTTGGGGTTTTTGGCTTAAGTGTTGGATGCTGAGACTCCAGTTCCCATGTCATTATACCAGGCTTTTGGTCAGGCCAAAAGTGATCTTTGATTTTTAAGGTGCAATCCTACAGGAACATAATATCAATAATTGAGCCAGTTCTGCCCTGCAAGAGACCAATTTGAGAACATGCTGAACCTCAGCTTACAAAATAGCAGCTCCAAGTGGTGCCACATGCTGCTGATTCTGACATGACACTGTGTCTTTGCAAGGCAGGATGATGAAGCACCCTAAAATTAGCCTTCTTACTATTTCGTAAAGAGCAGGCAGAAAGGTAGCAGCCTGCACTGAGGAGAACAAAGAGGCACAGGAGAGCACCAGAACTGAGGGTCACACACAGGCTGGTCACAACACTTCATGGTGAGCACTCTTGGCTTCTTTGCAGATTTCCATGTTGGATTGTTTAGTGTCATTTCTTATCCCAAGCACAGGGTGACCTGATTGTGAAAGAAAGGTGCTCGTGTAAACAGAGGTGGGGTGGAGGGATATGTTCTCTCAGGGGGCTTGGGAGACAGCAGAGGGGAAAACTAACTGTGCAAATGACATGGATGATCTCTTTTCTTAGAGGTGTGGTGGGAGCTGGCATTTAATTCACAGAATTAAGTTTGTTATGACTGGAATAGAACCAGGAATGGAAGAAAAAATCATGCTGGTATGGAAGCCAGAAATACCATGATAAAGCCCCCTTTCTGTTGAGCCAGACTGATTTTTTCCTGATATTCAGCTCTCTCTCCACACCACTTCTTGGGTGATAAAGTCCTTGGCTTTACAAGGAGTAAGATTTGAGAGAAAAAAACTTCCAGGCAGTAGGAAGATAGGCATGGATGTTTTTGGTTATGGGAACAGAAAATAGTGAAGGAAAAGGTCCTAGACCAGAATAATGCTTGCAAATGGGAAGAAAAAAGAAACTGCAAGGAAACATTTGAGTATCAGAGGGCACAATAGGCATGACATGAAATGGATGTTAGGGCTGATTGCTAGGAGAGAAGAAGACAGAGCATGCATCTCTAGGCAGCAGAGGACTCCGCCATCAGCTAGGTGTAATAGCCTGTGGCCCTGTGCCTAAACAATTGTCAAAACATGCTGTTTTCTCTATTCCTATGGTAGGACTCTGCAAGAAAAGCTGGGAAGAAAATAACTCTGAGGCATAAACTGTGACCAGTATGTTCAAACTACACCCAGCTGTTTCTGCTATTAGTTATCGCTCAGAAATATGGGACTGTTTTGCTACAAAGATGTTTCTGTTTAGTAAAGATGATTAGACAGTACTCTGGCAGCTTTTGTGATTCAATTCAGGATAAGACTCATGATTTCACATGTATTACTGAAACCCAGAGGGACATGATACTGTGAGATCTATTTTGGTGCAGTTAGCAACTGATAGATATTTGGTATAGCATGGACTGAGATGCGGTGTCAAAGTGGTAATGAATCTGTGCCATTTGTACCAACTACAGTACAGGACATCTCTGTTCAAAAAGGGGATTAAATATTCACAGTGGATGAAGACTCTTGGACAGATGGAAAAATAGATTTCTCTTGCAGAGGTTGTTAAGGAGCCCCACAGAAATTATATGTGAGCAGTCAGAGCTTGGATTCCTTGGAGAACTGTAACTCTGAATTTCCTATAATGTAAGTCTCAACCTTAAAATTAGAATAAAAGATTTTTTAAAAAAATTATTTTAGTTCGGAGTCAGAAGGAAAGTGAGCTGTATGAGATGAGCAATCAAATCCTCATATCTCTGTGAAACTTGGAATCACTGCTGCTACCTACACAAAATTCGTTTGTAGACAAACCTATTGACTCCTCATGTTCCCAGAGATCTATGCCAATACTTACTAAGCTCCCATTTAGGAAAGAAAAATCTCCACAAACTTGTAATCTTTTACTTCTGTTTACTGACACTGGAGTTACGCAAAATGCTGACAATCTGGTTGTTGATTTTTTAATATGAGTGATTTAGAAGTTTTGATTTCTCTCCAGAAAATCTTGGGACAATGTTTTTGGGATAACGTTTTTTTTTGTTTATTTGGTCTACCAGCATACAAAAAACTGTTCCGATTTAAAACTTCAAGCTTGTAAAGGGGAGGCCAAAGCAACTATATATCATTTGGAAGCAGAAACAGTAGAGCAGCCACCTGTGCCAAACCTCCATTGCATTTAGCTGGCTTTTTTTTTTCTTGGATAGGAAGGGAGGTAGCAGTGATTCATCATCTATCTGTGACTGATGAAGGCTTTCTTGTCATTAATGTCAACAAGCCACTAGGACACCACTAAATATGATCACTGATCCCAATCAGAAATTATCATTTGTGGGGTACTGGGTAGTCCCCACTTAACACACATATTTATTTTCATAAAAGAAGAATACAGGGCTATTTGCAGCTTCTGGGCAGGGTTCTAGAGCAGCAAAATTACTCTTATATATGGACATAAATTTGAGAGTAGTCCTAGGACTTCGATCCCTGGAGATTCAAGAGAGATCATTCCTGAGACTGTCTCAGGAAAAGACAGAGCATTTCCACAGTATCCAACTGGGACATAGCGGCTTCTGTTCACCCCATGACCCAGTGGACACATTCAAAACCAGACAGATTACCAGCCGGAAAGTCAGCTTGAAACTCCAATTCCATCAGAAAACACTACCACAACATTTTTTAGCCAGTAGACTTGTAAAAAAATATTGTGCCCAATGTGACAAAACTTCTGCAAATACAAACAATTCAATACAAACAATATTGTGTGCTTATAAGCTTGTAGCAAACTCAGCCAGGCAAACTGGCTCTTTAACAGAGACTATAAATATTACAAATTAAATTCCTTTGAGTACTTTTTTTTAATAAAATGAATGAAAAAAATACTTATTTGGCCTTATGGCCAAGTGGTTGCTTTGTAATAAACAGTATTAGCATTAAAAATCACTTTTCCTGAGAGGCAAATGATATGTGATCTTTATAATTTTTCCTGACCTCTTGTTCAAGTTTGATCCTCTAAATAGCTCATCACCATTATAAACCTGTTTGTGTTATCTTCTGAGTTTACAATAACAATAAGCATTAAAATAGTCTGTTCATAACTATAATAATCCCTACTGGCTTCCCTGCAGAATTATAATAGACATGAACCTAGAAGCATTTTGTTTATAACCATTACAAATAGTCATCATTTCCAGTGACTTATATCAGCAATGATCTCTTAAGAATCTAGTATCTGGGATTACAGTGTCTGCACATTTTCAAGTCAAATTTATGAAAATTGTTGTCTTTTGGCTAAGATTTAGTTTAGAATAGTTAATAGCAATGCATACAATTTTAAAGTCTTCACTTTAGAAGTTCCTACACCATTAGTTTTGCAGCTAATTTTGACTGGATACAGAACTCATTATTTGCCCAAGTAACAACAAAACAGGTACTGTTATTATAATATTTTTTCTGATGTTTTCTAACAAAACCACAGCAAGTTAAAAGAAATACTGTTTAACAAGTAGAATTAAAATGTTTTTTTAATTAAATTTACATTTTACTTTATATAATTTAAATTTTGAAGCAAGATTTCAAAGCTCAAGAATTACCAAATAAATTTAGGTTTATAGATATATTTCAGGAAACTTATTTTTTTTTAATATTTGAGAAATTAAAGATTCAAATACCATGCTTTTCTCTGCCATAATTTCTTTGGACATATAGTGATCAACATAAAAAGAATAAAACCAGAACCTAGTAATATATTTACTGTCACATATTTTCTGATGTAAACAGTTGGCTGCATCAAATCCTGCATCTCAGGATCTAGACCAGAGAGATCTTCACATCTCTACAAAAGAGCCAAAGGTTTTCTCTTGTGCCACATAAATAGAGAACAAGTATTTCAGGATTAGGAAGCATACAGTATGTAAAAAGTTTCTTTCCTAAGTTTTTCAAAACCAGGAAAGGAAACGATACTTCTTGGAGCACTGTTATCCCTCCTTAATAGTTTAAATAATGCAATCAAAAGGAGCCCATGAGAGCGCACAGCAAGTAGTTATATCTGAAAAGTGGAGAGTTATTAGAGGCCTCACTTTTGGGAATCAAATTATTCATTGGTTCCTGGATTTAAAACTTCATTTTCTTGACTAAAGCTGGGAAGACTCTGGAAGTTCTTCCCACTGAGTTCTTTCTCTTGGCTGTCCCTGGCCAATAAGTCAAAGCTGTCATTTTCCCTGCTTCCCTTTCCTCTAGGTCAAACCCTCAGATGGGTAAATTGTTTCTCAATGGAAGTCAACAGAACTAATGCCGATTTCAACTAGCTGAGTCTTGATGTGTTTATATCACAGCTCAAAACCCCACAACTGAGTATATCAAGTACAAGAAAATACATGTTTATACTGCTTTCATGCAGTGCAGTCAGCAAAGCATTTCACATAAACTCTGTCCATCACAGCATAATACCTGCAGTTCGGGCTCCCCTTCCTGCTCCAGCCCCCACTTAAACTTCTCTATTCGCTCAGACAACTTAAATCCTATCCAACAGCTCAACGCACAACAAAACAAATCTGCTTTATACAGGAGGAATAGTTTTCGTATACCATACCCGCGGGTTATAAACATTATGGTTGAGATATTCTAAAGTATATCTCTTCAAAATATGTATTCTGATTTTCAAAAACTGGTTAGTAAAGATTTAGGTGACTGCCTCTGGTCACTCAAATGTCAAAATCTTGGTCACTATGAAGTTATATAAACACCCTAAATGAGAATATACAACTGGATCTATACAATCCCTTAGCTTTTCAACAAATATGGAAGAACATGGAAAGTGTATCTTTTTAACTACTTAATTAAAACATAGGCTTGGTCTTCATATCTGGTCTTTGAATTTGCAAACTAGTAAATATTTCTTTACAAAATAGTTGTTTTCTTGATTTACTCTGTTGTCCTGATTTAACATTAAGTATATACTTTAAGAGCATTATGTCTAAAATTTAGTTCAAATACCGAGTTTCCACAGCCCCACACCACCAATTAAGCATGCCCAAAAGGTCTAATTGGGCTTTAAAAGGCCTTTACTAATCAGATTAAATGAAAAATACTTACCATAACATTTGCATTTTCTTTCTAAGTGTCACAGTTTGGAGTCTTCCAATATTCTTCCTTTCCTAAGGCAAAAAGAAGTGAGACATTTAAAAAAGCATTTCCAAAGGCACCCTAAGCAGAAAGAAAATTCCTTTTTATAACTTGTGTGATAGCACATGGCATTACTATATGTCACTGATGTAACAGTTGGTCTAAACTTGGCTTGTAATATGCGTAGTTTATCAGATCAGAATATATTTTAAATCCTGTGATATATCTTTTGACTCCTTCCATTGAGTAAACTAATATTTTGGCTGTTTGGAAATAGATGGTTCTGGAGACTGACTACTTCATAAGCAGAACCACTGGCTTATATGTGGCCTGGGAAAGTAGTCAACTTTTTTGATTACTAGGTGATTTATTTGAAATTAATTAGAGGTCTTACTTAGTTTCCTATTAGAAAAAGTGTATCCTCCTCTCTTTCTCTCTCTCTTTCTCTGTCTTATGTACTTGGGAAAAAGTCATGTTTGGCATAGTTAACAACTATGGCTA
This sequence comes from Strix uralensis, assembly GCF_047716275.1. NCBI lineage: Eukaryota > Metazoa > Chordata > Aves > Strigiformes > Strigidae > Strix > Strix uralensis. Next base: position 6,270,933 of record NC_133978.1, on the reverse strand, counting down.
GTTGGGATGGCCAGTACCTCCTGCTATTGTTGCTCTGAGGTAGTGTTCTGGGTCATGATCCTTACTTCAGCAAGTGAGCTTACATTATCTGAACATCACTTGTTCTGTAGCTAGACAGAGTGATTCTGATACTGCTGGTGTTTAATAAGCTGGTACTATCAAATTACTTTAATTCTCATCTCTGTCCCTTCTGAAAGTTTGCTTGTGTTTTGACAAAAAAAACACCCCTTATTTTAAAATTAATCCTGTCACTAAAGTTGTATCCTAAAAAACCCAGATTTTTTTAAGCTTCATCGGTATCTATAGAACAATTTTTGCAGTGCATGTTCATATAAATTTTTACAAATTATGTTATAGTGCAAGTCAGTTTAAAATTACAATGAAAAAAGCAACATTCAAAGTGGGAAGGTGACTCAGTGGCCTGAGGGAAGGCGTTCCAGACAGATGAGGCAGCATAAGGGAAAGAGTGCCAGAATCATCGGGAGGAGCTGGTAAACTGATCTCAAGTATGCAAAATAAGGTGACACACTAAAGTGCTGGTACAACAGTAACTATTTCTCAAATCAGTCATCTAACGAGATTCAGAGTTTGGGAATGATATCCTAGTTATGTTTTCATTACAAAATGGCTCTGGTTTAATACCAGTTTAAAAGCCATAGAATTTCTGCAGAAGTTGTCTTTTCCGTTGTCTGTACGATCAGAGAGCTGGGCAGAGCCAATGCTTTCTGAATGCTGTGCCCAAGGGGTCAAATAACAGCAGCTAGCACTCATTCTCCTAGCTATAACCACACCACACCAGTCCCCTAACCCCACAGGACATTACTGCATTTTATTTGTTGGCACGAAGACTGCCATGCTTTTCTGCTGCCACCATGTGTCGGGATGATAGGTTCCCTCTAAGTATGGATATAATCTCTTCCCCAGCTGTGGCCCTTAAGACTGACCATGTCTCAGTTCATCCTGTTGCACCACTGTAATATACTATACACAGTCTCTCTTTTCCATGGAGTTTGCTTCTGTCATATTTTAGCAAACTGTTATCAAACTATGCTCTCCTGCAACCTAATCTATGGATGTCAAGCTCTCATCTTCGATTAGTTCCTCTAGTCACCTCACTGAACAATGATGCTGCTGTCCTCCAAACTGTTTATCCAAGGCCTACCTAGCTGAGGTGATCCGATGACCACAAGTTCAGAGATGAGCTGACTGCCATGCACACTGCTGATAAACCACTGAAACTCGCATCCAAGTGTGCTTGGAAAGCAAGAGGTCTCAAGAAATTATTTTTAAAAGTTAGACTATCCATGAATGCCCTCTCCTTACTCTTTTCTAGCAACAATCCTTTAAGACATTCTAATTAGAGGTGTATCTCATGAAGTATAATTTTGGCAACTAAGTTATAGAATGTTTTGTCCTATTAAACATCTGACTAGAGCTGATATTCTCCACAGTTCTAGTTGTCTGTAACAGGCACAAAAGCCTCTGATGCTCAAAACATCAGCCATTCATCCTGGTTTTGGTTACTCTAAAATCCTAAAGGTCCTGATCTACACTACCTTTAGGCTGAGCTGTCTCAGGCTCCTGCCTGTCTCTTTGTGTTTAATTTGCTGTAGGCCTCAGGGTGTCCAATATAAAATAAAGAAATACACTGGAAAACCACTATACCTAATACCTAATTAGAAAAAAGATATTGAAGATACCTATATTTTATATAAATGGTATATATGTTCTTCGTTCAGACAAAAGGCAAGAACCTCTGAGTATATTTTCCTCATTACCATGCAACTCACATTAATCAGGTTTCCACAAATAATAGCCACACTTATTTTGTTCTTTTATGCTAAAAGCACTTACAGATGGACTCTCAGTGAAGTCTCTCAGTTCTTTAAGGGGTTTGGAATTTCTTTGTAAGTAGCCTGGACGAAATTCCGCTCTCTGTGCTAGATATGCAATGCCATTTAAGTGACAAGAATAAGGACTGCACTGTGAATCTCTGTTTGACAAATGTGTAATTGGAAATTGAGACTGTGTGGTTACAAAATACACCTCACTAGACAGGCTCTTAATCCATTTTTAAAAATACAATCCATAATGTGTTGTGTTAATCTCAACCCCAAGTCAAAAGCATTCATGTATACGACCATGTCTCTGCACAACAGTAAGCAGTTAACAAAAGCAGACAGTGTAGATGTCAAGTCTGCTTAATATCAACCATAGAAATAGCTACCATGAGAAAAAACATAAACTTTTATTACAGTACAAATAAAAGGAGAAGTTCAAATCAACAAAATATAAAGTATATAATATGGCTTTCACTTTAGTACTGTTCCCGTATTTCCTTTTCCTTTGGATTTAGGTATCAGGATACCTCCACTCTTTGTACTAGTCCCTCCGACAATCTGTTCTGTTGGTATTAATCACAGCTATAAACATCCTTTTCAGATGTTCTGAGGAAAGGTAAAGAAGCCAATTGGAATGGACAGATCTGTAGCTGCTAGGGTCTAATCCTGTTTTATCTGAAGAGCAAATTAGACAAGCCATGAAAAAGGGGAGAGCAAAACCCAGAAAAGAACAGCAAAAGTACAAACACAGTGTTTGGCTCAGTGCCCTCTCTTACATATAATCTGAGGAAAACAAGTCCATTGTTGTATCAGCTACAGCAAGATCCAGCAAACCTCAACCAGCATCGGACTGAGTCGGTGCCAACCAGTGGTCTTCTAGTTGGAGACCTGAAACAACATAGCAAAATTAGTCTTGTCTGCTAAGCCAGGTTCTTACTAAAAACAAGAGAAGGAAAGACATGAAAGACAAGAAATAAAGTGAGGAAATAAAAGAAGATAGAGAAGGAGAGGGTCATAGTAGGAATGCAAATCTCACATATCACAGAATGTCCCAAATTAGGTGAAGACAGTAGAATTGGCATTATCAGACTCCCTTTTATGGTCTCTTTTGAACTAGTCATGCCTTGCTATCAGGACAGCGAAATTCTATAGTGTCGAATGGATCCTGTAGTCTCTGGCGATGCTAGGAGTAGTAACCCTAACTGTAAATCTCACACCTTTCAATCAAGCTGGTTTTTTTGGCATCAGTGTCAAATCAAGATTCCTCCCGCTTCACTTGCCCAAAGAAAGTCATTAATGGAACAGTACTTCCCCTTGATATTTTGTTCACTAATCAAGCCCAGTTTCTGGGTTATTGATTTTAATCCATTGATTTCATATCTTGTGTTTCTGTTGATTACCAGACATCGTCTCCACCAAGTCATTGAATTTTATAGATAGGAGTCCTCATTAGTATTATCTCAATTTTTTCTGCACTGAGTTTTTAATGATTTTTAAACACAATCTTATATAATAGGTTGCATCAAACTTCCACTTCTTTGGGCAACTGCCAGTCCCTATATATCAATATTTGCTGTATGCTCTACAAATCATTGAAGTTTGGTAGCGCTGGCCCCAGAAGGAAGGCTGACATGAGCCAAACCCTGCACCCAGACATGGTGGTGACTTCACGGAGATCCTACGCAGCCATGTGAGCACTTCCAGGTAGAGCTCATGCACTCTGTATTTGAACCATAAAGAGAAACTATCCACTTTAAAATTTGAATGCTAGCAAATTACACAGTTGCTTCTAGAATGTTGTTTAGATATCCCAACTTAAAAAAATAATTTCCCGTACAAAAGGAAGAATTTGGGAGAACCTACTAAAATATTAACTATACAGGGAACAGTAGAATGGTTGTGAACAGACACTTTTTGCTATTTTGCATTACAGACATCTTTACAGGTTGACCAAGTTCTTTGAAAGGCTAACATTATACAAGATAGTGTACAATGCATAATACTGCACAAGAAAAAAAGATCATAATTTAAAATAAGGACACAGTGTCCTCCATGTTTTTAGGCAGGAAATCCACCTTCAAGAATCTAACACTTTTACAATTGAGTAAAAATTTTTTTACAAAAAAGGGATTTTACAAATCCCCTTTTACAATTGCCACCCATAACATTGATTATTTCATGTTCTAGGGATTATCTCTGTGTTTTATAGAAATCTTTACAACATTTTTCATCTGTACCATTTCTACTGCAACGAAGCAAAATACTGGTATATTTTTACCTATTGATTCATTCCATCCACAGATGGAACATTGGATGAAACTGGATGAGGACAGTGAGATGAGATTGTGGCTCTGTGTTGATGGCTGAAAGGCTGCTTTCATTCCTGTGGTTATAAGTAACTTTTTGGAAAAGTCCTATTGATGTTAGTGACAGAACAATTACTGATTTCATTGGAAACAATGACAGGCCCCATAAATTACTAGTATGTTTCCCATAAATTACTAGTATGTTTCATCTAAATAATTAATGAGACTGAAAAATTCTGTAGTAACACTCAGGCAATCCTCACATGAGTGCTGCCCTGTTAAAAGACAAAACCTGTTTGGGGCTGGGTGAAAAAGAAATAGGCACTGAAGGAATGTTTCAACATTATTATTTGTGCCTTCTGCAGAAAAGAGTTACCATTTCTTTCATCCTTCTGATATGTCTCCGCTTCTAAAATTAGAATCTGAGTTAGAATCACACAATACCTGGCAGGCTCATGCTAGGGGATGCACTGCATAATGATATGAATAGAAAATATCCAACTCATATTATCTTACACAAGGTTTGCAAATCACTGTTGAACTAGCTTTACCAGAAACATCCAGAAAATTGCTATTAACACTTTTTCTTATCAAAAGAATAATGGCCTTAAGATAATTCATTCAAGTCTATAATCTAAAAGAGAAATAGGGCTTGCCACTGCTCTTCAAATTACTGGACCTTTAAATGTAATACCTCAAGCAGCAACTAATCACTGATACTTCAAGAAAAGACATCATTGCTATGGTCCACAGCTGCACAGGTAGGGAGCAATTCACTGCCCTTGGATAACTAGTATAACTAGGACAGCTAGTATAACTAGGCTCATATAACAAAAGACAAAGTGGATACTTTATAAGTCACAGAATCACAGAGTGTTACAGAATCACAGAATCATCTAGGTTGGAAAGGACCTTGAAGATCATCTAGTCCAACCGTTAACGTAGCATTGGCAGTTCCCAACTACACCAGATCCCTCAGTGCTATGTCAACCTGACTCTTAAACCCCTCCAGGGATTGGGACTCCACCACCTCCCTGGGCAGCCCATTCCAACACCTAACAACCCATTCTGTAAAGAAATGCTTCCTAATATCCAGTCTAAACCTTCCCTGGCACAACTTGAGGCCATTACCTCTTGCCCTATCGCTTATTACTTGGTTAAAGAGACTCATCCCCAGTTCTCTGCAACCTCCTTTCAGGTAGTTGTAGAGGGCGATGAGGTCTCCCCTCAGCCTCCTCTTCTCCAAACTAAACACCCCCAGTTCCCTCAGCCGCTCCTCGTACGACATGTGCTCCAGACCCTTCACCAGCTTCGTTGCCCTTCTCTGGACACGCTCGAGTCATTCAATGGCCTTTTTGTAGTGAGGGGCCCAAAACTGAACACAGTAATCGAGGTGCGGCCTCACCAGTGCCGAGTACAGGGGTAAGATCACTTCCCTGTCCCTGCTGGCCACGCTAGTGCTGATACAGGCCAGGATGTCATTGGCCTTCTTGGCCACCTGGGCACACTGCTGGCTCCTGTTTAGCCGGCTGTCAATCAACACCCCCAGGTCCCTCTCTGACTGGCAGCTCTCCAGCCACTCCTCCCCAAGCCTGCAGCGCTGCTGGGGGTTGTTGTGGCCCAAGTGCAGCACCCGGCATTTGGCCTTATTGAAACTCCTGCAGTTGGCCTCAGCCCATCGCTCCAGCCTGTCCAGAAAAGTCAACATTCATATTCAACCAGCAAAATGGTTATGGGTCTGCTAAGCCTCTCTTCTGAAGTTACTCCTTCAGCCCATTAGAGCAAACTTGTCTAACATACTGCTATTTCATACTCCACATTAGAAAGAAATGAGTTCAGCCTTGGGATGAGCAAGACCAGTGGTTGGTGGGAGGCAAACAGAAGTGTGCAGTAACCATGTGCTCCACAGGCTCCAGAGAGATCCGCAAAATCACTGCCTTGCTAGAACTTGATGGCAAAGAACCTCAAGGAAGCTTTCAAAGAAATAGAACATTTAGTCTCTTGGTTCCAGAATTTTCATTGGGAACTTTAAAAAATCACAATCTAAAACCCTATCAGAAATCTAGAACCAATTACAAAGACAATACTAATATTTTTGACAGTAATTGTGAATTTGATTACAACCACAGGCAAAAAACTCTTCTTGTAGAAAATCTTGCTTAAGCATGATGAGATTTTTTTCCTCCTTTTCCAGTTTTGCCCATCTCCCCACATTTTCTGTTTGTGAGATAGCTATATAAACACCATCATCCTGTTCTGTATAATTGAAGGCCACGTGTGGTAGTCATAAGAACACAAGGATTAGTGCTGCTAGTGCACATATTCATGGGCAATAACAGAGTCTGCTGTTGTATATTGGGTGTTTCCCAATCTTCACCCAGAAAAAATCCAATAAAACCGGTATGCAAAAGGTAGTTTTTGTGTCTTTTCTCAAAACTTTTTCTAATGTATGAAAATTGAAGGCACAAGTGTAATTATTAGTATGATATTACTGTTTCTTTTGAATGTCTTTTCTTTTGTAGACTGGGCTTTAATGAAGTCCATGTGAAACGTGTAATAATGTCTAATAGGCAGTATTTGATTTTCAAAAGCATGTCCTGTGTTCCTCTAAATCAAGAGCAAATTTCTCCTGCATTGTATAGCACCTTCATCAGCTTAATGGCACGTACACTTTTGCGAACCCATTTGTGATGGCATGGTAAGAAGTTATTATGACATATTTGATACCAGCTGTTCTTGCTGCCAGTTGGGGCCCTTTGGATGTGAGCCCCTTTGTCAATCTCGGACAGACAGAGGGACATGAGTTTGCTGATAATCCAAACACTGATTTGTCATTTCTACCATTTGTGTATCAGTTCCACACAAAGCTCCTGGTCGTGGTATTGGTACCTTCCCAACTGTAATTGTCAGAATATGCAGAACTTCTACACAATAATATATAGTCTACTTGTAGTTAGATGTCCTTTTAGAGCACGGAAATTGCCCACTGTTGCTTGAATTACAGTCTTCTTGGTTTTTGCAATGTAGAAGCAGTGCTGCATCATCATTTTCTTGTTTTGTTTGGGGTTTTTTTGCCAATGTGATATACAGAATATATCAACTCTCTCTGGATCTGCCTCAGAACTCTTGCCTGTCCCTTGCAGAGGCAGACATGGCAACAGCAATCTGTATTTGCCCATCAGCCAACACTTTTAGTACAGAATCACAACCTGTGACACGCACATCATTGCCCATATCTTTAATCATACTTTGTCCTTTTATTGGTTTAAAAGTTAAGCCAAGAGACTGATGAGCTGTAAAACAAAGGCAAGAGGACATTAGATTGCGCTTTTATTACCAGAGACACTGCCATGTGAGAAAGTATCACAAGCTACTCTTGTAGGCAAAGATACCCAAATATATCCAGACCCTGTCAGATGATAGATGCTTATCTGAAACATAGGACAGGCAGTGAGGAGCAGCAGCAGTTCTGGTTATACAGGGGAAGGAACACTCTTTCCATGGTGGCAGGGATTGCTGATGGTGACCGATCAGCTCCACATAATTGTGGCACACTCTGTGACTTACGCTTCTTAGGTCTCTTTGTGACTTCAACATCTTTTTGTGATTCTGCACATGTTTCTGGACTGGTGTGTCCACAGTATGCAATGAAATCATTGATAAATTTACATTTTCCGTAAAAATTCAGATCAAGGTATAATGGTTGAATGAGTTAGGATCACCTGAGGTACAGGACCATTTTACATACTTGCCCTTAAAGAGTAACAGCAGAAACTCTCACTACTTGGATCTCCCCACAGGCACACAGACAGCTGCTCTGTGTAAACTGACTGGAACTGATCTGAAAGTGGCTTGGTCTAGTCCAGTTGAGCTTAATTAAAATCAGAGTCACTTCACAAACCAGCTGTTAAAACATGTTGCCAGCAAGTTTTTCTTTGTGGAACTGATGCCCTCTTTCCTGTGAGTTGCACTGCTAATGTTCAGCTTGGTGCAGGTTTTTTTCTTTCTCAGACTGCCTGAGGCTCAGTCTGGCTCCATGTGTATGGCCACTCAGCTGGCTCCCAGTCTTCTGGTCCTGCCTCCATCCTCTCTCTGCTTCCAGCCTAACTAAATGTCAGCAGCATTCAGTTTTATGCCTTTTGTTCTAAGGTGGTATTCCTGCTCAGAATGCAATTTTGAGGTTTGTCCAGGTGTTTTTCATCACTAGCTTCTGTGACAAGCATCTAACTAATCAGGATGCCCTGTAATATATGTCCCAAAGCTTACTGCCAACTTGCAGCTGTCAGCACTATTTCCAGCACTAACCTCTAAAGCCAAAATAAACTTTGGTACACGCGTAACTGTGAGCTTGAGGTGGCTTGAATTGGAGAGTTTCTTATTCTAAACTAATTAAGCAAATATATGCTATATACTAGGTACATGATACTGACTTATATGTACTATGGGCTTAATTGTAACATTGAAATCACTGCAACTATGGCAAGCCTATGCCCCAGAGAAGTACTCATCTTCTTCAATTACTCTGGGATAGTAAGCTAAGCCTTACTTCTTCTCTGAGCTGTTTCAAAAAAAAGGGTGGTAGATCAATGTTGTAAAGGATAATGACTTCTTCGGTTCTTCGGGTGTCTTTTTCTTTATGTTCTAAGGCTCTAGAACACTCCAATAATGTACTTCAGATGTCTTCTTCCAGCCCCAGCTGTATTCACAGGTTTACTGTCAGGCTGGACAATATGTGTGGTATTAAGGGATGCCTTCAGGTCACCTCCAAAAGACAGCACAGACTCCTCATATAATTTTGGGCAGTCCACACAGATGTCTAATAATTGTTCTCTACCGAACAATGTGTAAGCCATCTCATTGCTCAATTAATGGTTCCACCCATGCTATTAATAGGATTGTATTAATTTCATCCTAATATCTAGAAAATCAATAATTTTCCATGTATGATAAATCCTGAAGGTTTACAGTTCTAGTCTGATAATCCTAGTGTCAAATAACAGCCAACCATCCATGTACAAAGTTCCATTTTAAGACTCAGTCCTTCTGCTTGTAAAGGTACTTTGGGCTTTGACTGACAAGATCTGGAGAGAATTAGTGCTGATGTAATTTATTCTAGGACACTATGCCTTATCCTAGAGAGACAGATGTTCCCTTCTGCTGGCCAGCAAAGACAAAAGGACATAGAGCTGGAGTCTTAAAAAAGTAAAGTCTGCTCAGCAGTCAAAAGCTTCAATTCACTATCTTCTAAAAAAGTAGACAGAGGAACAACAGTATTTTCATAGGCTTTGTGCTGCTATTTGCAAACTAGTGAATCTGAAATTCTCTGATGTTGCTCTGTCAAGATGACAGCTCTGCAAAACCTGGCACATTTACTGTGTATGCTCTAACTTCTTGTGGTTCCTGGAAGTTTTGTCCTTGTACCACCTGCTGTTACAATGGTCAGTCTGTTTGCCACAGTAAAGGCTCATAATTTTATGGTTTCTCAATGCTGTACTTTCTGCATAACCCTTAGCTCATTTGTTGCACAGATTATACAGTGATTTTGAAATGCTAGCATCTTATATAAAACTCTCAAAGTGGAAAATTTTGGCATTTTGTTTTTGGATCAGATTGAATAGTCACTTTGGATTGCTTAATTTTGCATATCATGCACAAACAGCAGTTCACAGCTCAGCAAGACTCCATGCACATTTTATAATAATTGCATCTCAGCAGAAGTCCACATAGACTTACAGTTATTTTATCAGACCCATCAGACTTTATTTTTGGGCTTCAGACTTTTAGCCTACAGATCTACAGATAGTGTAAAGTCCGAGCCACCATAGCGTGCGGTACAGTATCAACATGCAGTTCCTGTCAGCACTCTATGGCTCACATCTATTGTTACAGATATTATAAAGAATACATTAGATCTCTATTCCAGGTATAAAGGTACATTAGACATCACCCAACTCATAAAATGCCTAATCTGTCCCCAAAAGTGCCTGACCTGTCCCCAAAAGTGCCTAATCTGTCCCCAAAAGAAGGGCTGACTTCCCTATACAACTTTTCTGTGTCACTGAAGAAACCACAAATTAATGTTCACAAGCTATGCTGACAATGATTTTTTACAAAAAGAGAGAGAAACAAAAGAAAACTACCTCCAATGCATAAGGAAATTTTTCATAAAAGAATTGCCTTTACCTCTGATTTTTCATACTGTTATGCTTCATAAAACCCTTTCTGAAGAACTACATCCCACAGGAGAACCTCTTCTCTAGCTAAGGCACTCACTCGATAACATTTTGAGAGAACTGGGAGAAGGTCAACAAGCCAGTGAATTACATCATTAGCTGTGGAAAGGGCTATATATCAATTCCCCATAATAAATGCATAACATTTTAGTAATCTTTTAAAATTGGAATTGTGATGAGCATTTTAAATAAAATAATATATCAAAAAATCAAGCAGTATTTTTGGTAAACTGAACTGTTTAGAATCACAAATTATTTTCTGTTGGACAGGATGAGTAGAAAAGAAAATCTAGTCTCTACATTTTCCAAGTGATGTGGTAAGTTTTAGTCATTTAAGGTTTTAACCAGTAGTTCAGTTTTACAAAATGAAATTTTATATAGTAACAGGGTTTCTCTGTGTAATGCTTAAAATATTTTGAAATTATTCCACCTATGTTTATGTCTCAGTTTTATTTACAGCTAAGTTTCACTTTCCTTTTTTAATTACTTTTCCAACAGTTTATTTCTGTGCATTCAATAACAAGTTTAGAAGTTCTAGCTGTTTGAGGATTTGCAGTTACAGGCCATCCTTAAGGATTTCTGTATTGTTGCACTGTGTTTATTAAATCAAACACTTCAGAGAAGTCAGGAATATTTTACTATTAAATCACATGCGTTTGCTGGGTGTGCCTTTGGAGTTGCAAAACTTTTATGTTGTTACCGGCCGACGGGTTTCCCAGTGACTGTAATCTTCAAGTTCTGATCAAAACAAAAAGACAATAGCAAAAACTAGTAATTTTAAAAGGCTGAAGTCTAAACCGGCTGACAAGAGTAATACAATGCCACTACAGTACCTCTTGGATGAATCAGCAAAACCCGCATAAGCATCTATAGGGGACGTTTCCTGAGTGAGGAGAAGGCACTTGGTGCCCATAGGTGCTGTCAGAGCAGTGGATTCCCTGTCCAATGAGGTGGAATGCTCCGCGGGCACATGGTTTACACTGCTCAAAATAACTTGGGACCTGCAAACTGACAAATGCTATTGCTCCGGTGGTGACAGGTTGTCCAGCGTCTTACAGCCATCCTTATAATAACGAAGGTTAACTTCCCTCACTGTATGGACTCCTAGCTGTTTCTGTTCCTGAGGACTCGAAGAATTCCCTCGCTTCCTTAACTTTAATCTCACACTTCTGGATAATTGTCATCGCTACTAACTGCCAGGGTTGGGCAGCAACATCTGGAGGAATTAAAAAAGGTAATCCCTCAACTTTAGATCAGTCTACATTTTGATTTTGCAGCACAGGTGCAGAAGGGTTTGATAAGCATGTATATTTGAATGCTAATTATTGCTGTAAGACATCTACAGAGAACAAATAATTTTTAAACTGACTGACTTAAATTATGCTGAGGCATGTGTATTGCAGTGAAAGAGAAACAATGTTCTGCAGCATTATAAAGGGCTTTAATAGCATTGGTGGGGTTCTCAAAATCCCTCGGAGCCAGTCTGACTCCTCCAAACAGTCAACAGAAGATTGTAACAACCTGAAAAGTTCCTTGCCGGGACTGTATTCTTCTTCCCACTTATTTTACCTCCGTGTTCTGAAATATTTACATTCTGGTATTGAGCCTTAAACGAAGATGCCATAATTTGGATTTCCTTCTTAAGCAAAATCAAACCTAATTTAACGTGACCCCATAGTTAAATACTTTCTATTTATTTATTTATTTATTTTGTCGTGTAAAATGACCCCGCTGGCTATATTTAGTGCTGGGAGATCTGCTCTCTGGATTAATGTACACAACAGCTGCAGAAACAGTCCTGCTAGAAGGGCATAGCTCTCACCCTTGAGCTCTCACTATCTCCTTTGCTCTCTTTCTCTCTCTCAGAAAAGTATTTGACTGTCAGTGGCAAATGTTTGGCCCAATATATTGCAACATTAAGCAGTAATCAGAAGCCCATCTTAAGTTTTACAAAATAATATGTCAACAATTGACAAGAGAACAGACTAGCTCTTGAGTTCAGGTCAATAAAACATTATATGAATCATGCTAAAGACACTGATTACTTTACCAGTAGTTTTGTTGTGGTCATGAGGTTTACATTTGTGAAGACGCTCTAGAGTTTGAGTGTGGAAACAAAATCAGCAGTGTTAATGGAACAATTTCATAAACTTCAACTTTGCTCTTCTCCCTCTCCTACACCTCCTGAAGGTTCCTAAGGTCAGGATATTTCTTTCTTTTTGTCTCTTTTTTTTCTTTCAGAAACAGCTAACAAAATTAAGCAATAGGAAGTGTGTTAGTCCCTGCAGCTGAGCAGAATGATATTTACATATCAGAAATTATTTATAGTCAAATCAGGAGTTAGTTAATGAGGTTTTGTATTTGACAGACTACCAAAGACAAAGGAGAACTGTGTGCTCTGTGCTGGTTTGCTATTCCTGTGCATTCTTTAGAGATTTTACAGCAGGTCTTGCTGTGGTACTGAAGGAATGTTTCTTATCAACAGCTGTTAAGAATTAGCAGTCTAGGTATATTTGCACATAAATACAACATTAAGATGGTTTGTTGAAAATTTACACAATACCATAACATAAATCGTAATCTAAATCACTAGGAAAAAAAAAAAAATCAGTTTACTTTTCTGTTTAAAACTTAACTGGTTACAATATTCTTAGGGTTGACTGATGAAAAAGCATAAAAAAGAGAGCACAGTGGACAAAAAGAAACAAATACAGTGAGAGTGTGAAAAAAGAAAGGCACAATTGAAAAACTTTGGGGGAAAAACGCAAGCCAGATTTCTTTTGTGTCTAATTTAAGGCTTGAGTTCCCTTTTCCACTAGGAACCAGTACTTGTACGAAAACTGAATCTCATTTTAAAAACAAAACAGCCCATAGATTTGAAATTACCAGACAAAAAGATGTACAAATGCCATGTAGTTTGCATACCCCTGCTTTACAGAGCTTTTCTTTGTCCAGTTTGTGCTTGTTCAGTCTGGCTACACAAGCAGTCGGTTGTGCAAACTCTCATTACGGCATCTTATGCAGTGCTGTAATTTGTCAGTCTAGACTGAGCCCATGCAATATATAAATCACTTTTTAATACTGAGAGCTAAGCTGTAGCTTCAGTTCTAAAGTAAAACTTTACAGTAGTCCTCAACCGCATGCATTTGTGGATTTCTGCACTGCTCATGCATACTGCTAGCAGGAATAATAGAACTGACCTAGTTTAAATCATTTGGGTCACAGTCCATGAAAGTGGATTTGCAGTTTTAGCCATGAAAGGCTTGCAGAGTGGTGTGCCTGTGTTTGGACCAGGATAAATTAATATTGTTGCCTGTTAGTTATATTTTCCATTGAGGACTTTTGTATGTACATTCAGCACCAAATTGTGGACCTCCGCTGTATCTTTTTGGGCCTTTCATACAAACTCTTTCACATATGGGTAATCCTTGAAGGAAACTGGACTATATACATTACTTGAATCAATAAAAACTTGTCCTATGTTATGAGCAGTTGAAGTACTACACTGCAGAGCTTGTCCTGACATGTGAGGCCTGGCCTTCACAGGCCAATGGGAGAGGAGTATGAAGAAGCATCCCAGGCAGGCCTCAGAGACAGCCATCACCTGTTTTCCTGTTGACCTTCTAATTTAAAAATCGAATTTATTTCAGTTTCAATTTGACTTTATATGGGGTTTCTTCCAGCTGTTGTTTACCTTGCAGTTCAAGGAGATTCACTGAGGAGGCAAAGAGAACTTGAGACATGGGTAAGAAAGGGTGTCAGTTCTCATTTTGAGAACTACTAAGGGACAATGTTAATTATGAAAATATGGAGACTTTTTGTGATCAGAGTAAAAAGAAAAAAGGTCTTTTCGTGCTATGATAGTATGAAGGAAATGTTGAAAAAGTTAAAGAGCTTTGAATGTGCTTTTTCACTGAAGAAGAGTTGAATATTTTACGCAGCTTAGGGTGCCCACTACTGTAACACTGAGGTCACAGGCCGGGGCACGACTCCAAGTGCACACAGGCCTCTTGCAGTGTCTTCTGCAGAATGACTTGGAGACAGGGTTTATCTCATCCCATTTCTGAGATGATGAATTTCAACATTTTTTTTTTCTTTTGTGGGCTTTTCTTTTGTGTGATTATCCTGTCAGCAGGAAAGGGAAGAAACATTAGGGATGAAATACAGTGGTGATGAAGAACGCATTTCACCTCTTATATTTCCAGCACCAGAAGGATAAATATCAGTGTTTGCTTGCAAAACAGGTGCTCTTAAGGCTCATTAAAGCTTCTTAAAGCAAAATAAGTGCTTTCAAATGCCCGTGGGTGAAATGGTGAACACCTCCAGACAAGAGGAAAAGAGCTGTGTTAAAGGAGACCAACATCACTACAAAAAGCAGTTTAGATAGATCCTCTGCTACAGAAAACTAGACTCTTAAATATTCTCAGCTTCAAATCACTTGCTTGTGGTCTGAGATTATTTACTTAATGTTCATAAAATATTCATATGTTAAATTATATTTCTGTAAATTCAAATTATTTATTACTTCAGCATAATATTTTAGCTAAATATAGATTATATACAACCATATATAGATAATTTAATTCTATATGCCCTTTTTAATGAAAATCCAGATAGCAATTTCAGTTTAAAAGGAATTCAGTGGTTTTACCAGTAAAAGCCCCTATCCACTATCACAAGTGTTCAAAATATAAGGCATTGTTCAACCCCCAAGCCATTAAATTTTTTTGGAAATAATGAAATTTCCCCAAAATTCTAAATATTTTATGTTCTATATTTACCTTTTTTTTTTCCTTCTTTCCTTTTCCTCCTTTTTCTTCCCTTCCTTTCTTTTTTCCCGTTTCCTTTTAAAAGGAAACTTTCTTTTATAGGTAACACTTTTCAAGGTTTAAGATTCAAGTTTGTAGAGGAAAACTTTGCATTTTGACTGAAAACTGCTTAAAAAATTTAACTGTGTGGCATTTACAAATAGAAGAGCTGTGAGGTGGGAGTTAGTACTTCCATTCACAGCTACAAGTAAATCCTTAAGTGAAGTTGCTCCAGGTCTATCTTGCAATGTATCTAAGGGCAGAAGCTGGACTATTAGAGGTTTTATTTACAGAAGAGGGTCTGATTCTACTTATTTTTCTGAACAGAAGCAGTGGTAGCCATACAGCAGTTATAACAGCAATTAAAAAATCCCTTGAACAGCAGACATTTACATTAAAGCAGAGCAGCACTCTGTGAAGATACTTAAAACACCACCACCATGCCTTTTCACTATTTACAGAATTATGTAACAGTGAGCAAGAAACAGCTGCCAGCCTCTTTTAGTCTTTTAGACTTCCAACCAAGGGAGAGTTTTAAGGTCTGAAATTTATAAAATGGATTAGAGATGGAAGCAAATGCAACATATACTTAAAACATTAAAAAGATGATATTGAAAAATAGATGTTTCCTAAACATGGACATAACCTTTAGCCTACTTGTTCTTAAAGGGATTTTGTTTCCATCAGAAGTTGTTACACTCCTGGGCTTGGAGGCTCTCTATTTTCCATTATTTAATTACATTACTTGGAAATAGGAGTTTAGTTATCTGACTTTCTTGATTCATTACAAGGAATGGAATTCAAAGCTACTGATGTGTCTAAAACAGAAAAGTAAACCACATTCTTGTATATAGCTTTCTAAATACAATTACTAAAAATATCTTACACCCCCAAACACACACAAGACGGCTAACCTTAGTCCTCTGCTCCAGCCTAACCTTCCCTATGTCTGGAGTCTCAACGTCTGTCTTGCAGCAGCTACAGCTCGTCAACAGGCAGTAACAGAGACAGTGACAATAGCAACTGCTAAGTGAGAATTCCTGCAAGCAAGTAAGAATGTGATTGTGATCACTAAATGATGTCTGCAAGACAGATCACTTGTGCCATCTCTCAGTTTGTTTTTCATAGCTGTAATCATACACTTGAAACGCCTGCATAACTGCTAGTCTTCAACAGCGTATAGGTAAATGCAATTTATGTGCAATTAAATTAACTGGAGAAGGATATAGCCTCTCATATCTGCTAAACTTTTCAGTTTCCAAACAGAGGTGCTGGGCATACAGGTCCAGATCCTTGCTGTGTAAAGGTCATGAAGGAGAAAGAAGCAGAAGTTTGCCAGCTGTTCTGATACTGGGGTTTCATACAAATGCAGTCTCAAGTAAAGTAATGACAGGAACAACATGTACTGACTGAAATTACTCATTTTTAACTACAACTGAAGGCCAGATAAGATGTCCAAATGCTTTTTGCATTAAATCTGCTATTTGCGGATAACTTTATTATGATAGAGAGGAGTGTTTGCAAAAAACAGCTTTAGGGCTTCAAGCATTCAAAGCTGTCTCACCCCAAATAAAACAGGGGATCTGCACTCAGATATATCCAGGATTCCCTTCAGCTTTGCTGAGATTTCACTTCTGCTGTTTTCTTAGGAAAAACTCAAGATTCTTTCAGTGATGACTCAGCAATGAGCCTAACAAGCCTCAAACAAGAGGAAATGAAAGGGTTGGGTGTCACACTGCACGAGCTGCCGGAGGTGCAATTTTCCTCCTTTCCATGTCCGGATTTTCAGCTCAAGCCACTGCCAAATCAAACTGTGGAAACTAATTCTACCTTTGTGAATATTTTATCCTAAAGATCACTTGGCTAATAAGAGAACATTGCCATAAATATAGGCTCTTGAAAACTCAGAATGCTTGTGCAATTAGTTGGCTAGTGGAAATGAATTAGTAGACTGTTCATGCAATCAGTTTTGTTCATGACATCCTCTGATGCCTCCCAAGAAAATAGGTGCCCAAGGTCACTGCTGTTACTGTCCCAGAAAAGCAAAAAATGTCACCCTCAATGTACTTTTTTGGTGCTGTAGGTAATGAAGCAGTCAAGTAGAGAACTGCTGACTGCTGGAGTCAGTCATCCCATTTTCAACCCTAAATAACACCAGTTTAGAACTATTATTTGTAACTAGCATTGCGATTCCTCCCCTTGATACTAGTTCACTATGTGATGGATTCTTCCAGTCTGCAAAATTATTGGTGCTTTCATTGACACCACAGATTGTTGTCTAGTGTGTTTTTACTAGAGTTTGTCCTTTTTACTGCAGATAACAGAGTTATCTGCAAAGTTATCTGCACTTATCTGCTCAACAGAGATATCTGTAATAACGGTATACATTTTGCTAGCTCCATGACATGGCAGCAGTGTGCCATGCACTGCCACTCAGTGCCAGCATTCTGTACCGCTGCACACTGGGGAACCATGGGATGGTTTCTGTGCAGCCACAAAGACACTTTTATTCAAAAGTGCCCATTAGGAAAAATGAAAACGAATGCTCAAGGCATATCAAGGCCAATTCCACATCTCAGTCCAAACAATCCAGAAAGTCAGGCAAAGAGAAAGACTGAATTCAAGACCAGATCTTAATTTTAGAGCTTAGATTCCAATTTTGGCTATAGAAAGGCTAAATTATTATTAATTATCATTAGTCAAACCTGTAATGGCATAGTTGTTCCTCTGGTGATACCTCTTTGCTCACTAGGAAGATGGTTTAAAAGATATTTTAAAAACATATTGAATTCAGCCTTATTACTATCTAGCCCAGAGGCCACGTCAGGCTGTACGTTTGCTCTCATTTGACAAAAGCTGTTGTTCCCCGACTGAAATCTGAATGACCCAGCCTACCCAGTGCCTCCCTCAATCATCAGCCCTCTGTAGTCCTTGGAGAGTATAACTCCTTGTAGGAAAAAAACCCCAAACTAGATGTCTTTCAAGGCATAATTAATATTTGTAACTGGATTGTCTGGTAGCCCCACAGCAACATTTGCTGAAATTCAACATTTTCTATTTAATTAGAAATATCACATAATTCAAAATATCTTAAAACTTCAGTAGCCAAGCACTGCCTCAAAGTGCTACATTTGACTAGTACCCAACTTCTTCCATACTAAAAATAGAATAAAAAGTTATCTTCTACACAAGCTGAAAATAGAGAAGAGTTAGATATAATATTCTGACACTGGGTGAGCTCTAAAGAAAAGCGACAGCTCTCTAAGGATTAAGAATTTGGCATCAGATTCATTTTCATCAATATCTTGCTTCCCAACACCAGAAGGAGCACCCTGCTCCCTTCTACCTCTTCTGCTCCAATGGGCAGAAGGAAGGAAGTTGTCCCAGCTCCTTTGCTGGGGAACTGTTTGTTTTCTCCCATTCACATCTGCTCAGCTGCCCTCAGAGGGGCAGAGACAGGGTTGAACCAGTGAGTTGTCCATTTGCTTCCTCTGTGTTCACTCAGGACTGTGACAGACAAGTGAGTTTTGCTCTTCCGTGTATGGCTGTGCTGTCTAGCCTGGTCATCCGAATGGAAGACGCTTGATACAGCTAGCCAAAATGAACCATCAGTACAAGGAAGTTTTCATTTGACTGCTGTAATTTCCTCTATCCTTTTATATTTTCACCAGCTGTAGGCACCCCTGGTTTTGTTATGTTGCAGTAATTTGCATGTAATTATCCTCCTTTTGCTATCAGACAGTGGCTTCTTCACTATAGTTTTTTGCAGACTAGAATTATAAAGCTATTTTGCCAATCTAAACACATCTTCTTTGAGAGCATCTCCTCACACTGCAGTAATACTCCTTAAGGGAATTAGCAGAAATTATTTCTCACATCAGCAGAAATTTTCTTTCATGTTGCAATGCTTTGTTCAAAAGATGAATAGAAGATAGGCAAGACCCAGAACAAAGTCTCAAATAACCATACTGAACAAACAGTTGCTTTACTATGGTTATCTGCAGAAAAGCTGCACTGTGATTAACAACCTCTGTTGAAACAGACAGAGCACTTAAATGAGAAAATCAAGTACAACAGAGGGAAATGAAACCCTGAATAGTCACAGTCAGATGACTTTCGTATACCCTCTCAACAAAATTTTTGCAGGAGTTCTTTAACTTCGTTTGACTTCTGCAGGTTTTGATCGCACAGTATTATTTCCCTACTTGCATTTCCTCCTCCTCAGAGTGTCCAGTGTTCTCTAAAGACCTGCATCATCTTTTTTCAGCTCTGATGTCCTTTACAGACATTGAGATGAAATGAAGATGTGCTCTTCTGAAATGTTTCCGAAAGAGTGGCCAAGAAAGGTAGCCAGCTAAATTTTGCAACCATGTAAAATATTCACTTCAACTATGTAAAACACAGCCTTCTGCTGTAGCATCTTAAGCTACATGAAGATACGTACGGCTGGATGTTATAATTTAGCCATAGTCACATGTAGAGAGGTTAGTGTGGAGCTGCATCCCCCCCAAGATATTCTGAGAGTCTGTACCTTCTATGACATCCCACTAAAAGCACACACTGCTCTCTTTTTGTAGGCTAAGTCATCTGCAGAGTGCAGAGAAAAGAGCTGGCTATGCCTCTGCTTCTTCCCTTCTGTTTTTAAGTAGATACAAGGCAGCACATGGGGAGGAAGTCTAAAGCAAACTTGCCCTATGTTACAGCTATATTCTAGGTCTGCAGTTCATTCATGTGCAAGGTTTGTCTTCCAGGCTGTAAACTCCTTATGTTAGAATGTATTTAAACTCTTCAGAGTTGAAACTGTAGCTTTAGCTGTGACCTTTACAGCACATAGTATGCTATCAGCACATAAACAAGATAATATAACCCCTTAAACACGTTCAGCTTCAGTAAGGTTGCACAGCTGTTTAAGAAGTAAAAGCTGAGCAAGCAAAAGTAGTATCCATAGAGTGGGAACTTGAAGCCTCACCGAGACCTCTTTGTTCTCTTAAGAGGTTAAATTACATACTCTGTCCAGTCATGAAATGGCTTAAACATTATCTCATGTGGGCTTCTCAAATCAATGTTCTCTTATGTACCACAGCTTCACTGAAACACTGTGCCAGATAATTTAGCACCAAGTGTTCAATTAGTATTGCAGACCCTGGCTCAGTTGCAGGGACTAACTGGGTGCTTAGAATATAATTTATACGGTATTTTATTTGTCATTTTTCATACAGGCACCAACTTATCAATATTTGGGTTAGATGCCTTTGTTGTTTTACTGATTTTGCTTGTTTTATATTACCAAAATAAATCAAAATCAATAAATCTAAAAAGCCAAATATTTATGTAAGAAAAAGAATTTCAGTATAACAAATTGTGCCTCAGGCAGACAGACAGAGGTCTCAAAATGCACATCAGAATATGATAGCTTTCTGTTCATTCATTGAAGAAGAATATAAACAGTTTAAATTGAAGCTTTCCTTTTTGTAAATAAGGAAGAAGAGCTGTCACTCACATTCCAGGAAGAAATACTGCAGCAATATGAGATATTACCACTTCATTTGCTTTTTACCAGCCCTTTTCCAGGGACAACTGTTCCACTAGCAGAGCAGAAAGCCTTCACAGCAGAGATACCTTTTTTACTTCTCTTTCTCTGGCAACTTAAGCTGTTACATAAAGCTGTGAATGGAAACGGCTGAGGCAAGGGCATGCATGTTCTCTTCACCTGATGCCACATCAGAATGGAACCTTCTGCAGTGCAACGAATCAGACACCTTGGGGTAGAAATATTTGAAACCATCACAGGAAGACTTGCCAGGCTGTAAATGACGTAGGAGAGAGATACTGTGCACTGCATATTCTGAAAGCCAAATCCAGTAAATAGTCATGCACTTGTTTCAGTATCTGTGAGGTATCAGCTCTCTGAAAGGTTGTGAAGAGTATTTGTCTTATTGGAATTCTTATTTAAGCCACCTTAAGATGAGTGTGTGAATAGGATGTCTGAATCCCTCCACATTCATGACTCTTGTGTAAATAAAAGGGAGAATATTATGTAGCAGTACTTACTTAAGTATCAAAAGGGATACTTTAGCTTTGCTTATTAGGCATGCAGGTTAAGCATGGGCTTTCTGACACTGTCTTCTCATCTGTGGTACATTTTTTCAGAATCAGGATGACCTAAGAAAATTATTTTAAAAGGCCTGTAGTAAAATGACATTCGTATCAAATAATGACATAATTCTCTACTTACTTTAAATAGCTTATTAGAAATAATGCTTTATTTAAGAAGGTATAGAACATTTAGCACAGTTATCACTTCCTATAATGCAAGATCTTTAAGAATTTAAAATTAAAATCTGTCATTATAGGATATTTTTGTTCTTCTCTCCTCTTCTTCCTCCTTTTACCCCTCAAATGCTTTTGAGGATTTATTTACTTACTACTTCAGTGTCTTTCAAGCAAAATTTACTTAATTAAAAAGTACTGCTATTCTCTCACAACTTTTAGTCCTTGAAATACTCAGCATTTAATCTGTCTGATGAGGTTGTTTCTTAGCTAAGAAACACACATCAGCAATGATAAAGATTTGACATTGAACCTCAGTTAATAGCTCTGTTGTTGAAGTTTTGCCTGGAACAAAGTATAAATTACCACACTTGCAGTTGCTTTAGCTATGTAAGGCTACCAATGGTAGAAAGTGATAAAAGATGAATTTTGCTGGGTAAAGGCAATATATCTGTCAGCATGTACAGAAGCAGGCCTTTAAAACAAGGCCATATTTACAAGTTGTTATTCAGCACACAGATGCACTTTGAAAATGTGTTCTGCTTTTCAGAAGCCTGTAATTGTGTGCAGTCAAAAAATTTGCTATTGATAAGGTGTGGTCCTATTTGTCCTTTTTGTTGGCAGCATGCAAGACGACAGTTTAGAATCCTCAACTTCAATATCTCAACTTCTGAGAGAAAGTTATTTAGCTGAAACTAAACATCAAGGCAAGAGTGAAAGAAGCAGATCAGAACCAGCTTCTCATAATTTCCATTATGGCAACGCTTCGGGTGATTCAGATGAGGTAGCTGCCCAAGATGACCTTCCAGATCTCTCCGCCTTTTTGAGCCAAGAAGAGCTAGATGAAAGTGTAAACCTGGCAAGACAAGCTATTGATCAGAATCCACTGGAAACTAAGCAGGATGAGCTTCAGGCACATTCACAGCATCCCCCAGATCAGCTGAAAAACACAGGAAAACACAAACAAATGGCCCAGTCTACAGCTTTGAAAACATCAGACAATGGTCTGCACTCAAACTTTTGTCAGGACCATGTCAAAAATACAAAGGGCTCCAAAGGGAGCTCTCAGGATCTAAAGAAACAACACGCCCCTTCTGAATCAGAATCAAAAAAGGAATTCCTAAACAAGGCGGCAGATTTTATTGAGGAGCTCTCGTCACTTTTCAAAGCTCACAACTCTGAAAGAATAAGACCCCGAACATGCAAAAACTACAGGAGCAAAATTGATTCTAAGAATAAGCCTGCTCAAAAAGGTAGCTCTAGCCCATCTAGCACAACAGAAAACAGAGAAAGGCTTTCCATTCCAGTACCTCAAGACTTGGAAAACAAAGCAGAGAAAACATTTGAACAAACAGATGATCAACAGGCAGCAAACTTGGAATCTATCAATCAATTAACAAGTGCAGAGCTAAAAACAGAGTCAGAATCTGCATCTGTGTATTCTGATGAGCCTATTGGACAACCACCGCGCTTTACTCAAAAATTGAAGAGCAGGGAAGTTCCTGAAGGAACCAAAGTGCAATTGGACTGCATTGTGGTAGGAATCCCAGCACCTGAAGTCAGGTAAACATATTCTGAACTTGTCATTTTGTATTTCTGTAACAGTTAGGTGTATGCCTTACTCTTTCCAGATATTTTGATGCATATGTTTCAGTAATCTGTAGCAGAAGTCTCTTGATCTTGGTAATTAAAATCGATTAAGAAAAAAATCGCTTTCTTTAAATCATACAAAAGGTTACTTAATATTTTAAGACAACATATTTTGGGACACGTTACTTTCTTTGAATATTAGAGAACTGTTTTTAAACACTGTACTTCCATAATTAAAAGAAAGTGCTAACTCCTTAGCAAGAAACGTTAGTTATCTTTATGGAAATCAAGATTGATTGTGTAAACCAGCTAAAAACACCAATGGGCATGACACCTCATGCTGATATCTGAAGGTATTCGAGATGAAGGAACACAGGATCCTATAAACCAAAAATATCCATACATGAACAGAAAGGAAGGAGCTCATTTAAGTTATTACACAAATAATCAGGAGCAGCTCAGTTCTAATTCAGATTCTGACAATGATTCTGGTGTGACCTCAGAAAAAAACCACTTCTGTTTTATCAAGTATAAGATACCCTTATTAAATGATACTTATTCACGTTGTGTGACTAGCCTGCTAATTCTGATGCTTCAGTTTTCACCTATATCTATGAGGATTTTGGAATTTAAATAAGTAACATTTGCAAAGATCACTGGAGATGAAAGGAAATGTGAAAAAGCTACACTTTATTCATCAGTGACATCAGTGGAATGAGAAACAGATTATTGTAACTTTTAAATTTATCTTGAAAATTCTTAGATCTCATCAGCATTTCTAAATCTAAATTTGTTCAAATAGAGCTCATTAGTGAAATCTACCTCCCACTTACAGTGGTGGAATTAATTTCCTTTGCTGGGACTGTACCAATCCAGTAGAAAGAAAAACTCTATCCATCTTTTAAAGCCATACTATACATATTTGTATCCTAATATCTGCAGTAGCATAAATAGATACCCTTAGTCTAGATGATTGCCTATCCTTTTATAGGCATTTTAGAAATCTGTGGCTTTTCTAAATATTGAAAAGAACTATTTGCATCTTCAGCATCTAAGTAGATTCTGAGTTTCACAGATGGTCCACTTTTTCCAATTGTCAACTCATTGTCTTCCTTCTATACTTCGACAATGCCGAGTACAGCACTACTACCACTTCTACTGCAGTCAACACCTTTTATCATCTTTCTCACTGAACTAATAGGCACAATCATCAAATGAAAACTATCTCAACGTCCAAAGACAAAAGCTCCAAAGATTTTTGTGGTAAAGAATCTTTGTCTTCCACTCCCTTGGATTTCTGGCACACCAGCTGCTAATTTTTACAGAAGGAAGAAGCTTTTACAGTGCACTATTAAGTACATAGGAACAAGGATCTACAAATGAATCATCTTGTTATGGACAGCCTTGTCATGAAGACAAGAAGTTACCCAGTTCCTAGGATCCCTGAACCGTGACTGCTAGACCATGTTGCCCCACTAGTGCTTTCAGCAGAAACATGTAGGTTCTCAGTCCCTACCAAGACCTTGACTGTGGTGCCATGCAGGGTCTCTTGTCCATGACAGGAATGTGAACTTCCAAAGGAATAAATGATTTGTTTATAGAAGAGGAATCTGTTCTAAAGCTGGAGGAAATACCTTGTTTGGGAAGATTATGCTTTCTACTATGCTTCATGTCTAAACTCAGTGCTTTAATTAACAATTTTGAGGCATTCCCTTGGTGGAGCTTATGCCATTATAAATGTTGTATTATGTTCAGCCTTTAAATTCATAGAGAAGTCTGATTAAAAGAGAAAACAATGCCAGAAACTTGGCGGTTTTGACAGAAAAAAGACAGGAAATATCATCCTCCCCTAGATATTAGCAACACTCTCTGAAGACTTCTCTTGATTATAAAACTTTAGGACTTCTCCAGGCACTTGCCTTGACAAATCTTTTTGATATTAAAAATGTCAGTAGGATCCCTGGATGTGAGAAATAAATATTTTTTTCTCTCATCGTTCATAGTTTATAATGCAAAGAAAACAACTGAAATAATCTTCTCTCATGTATATAGACATGTACACAAACTCTGTCTGGCTTTCTTTGTATTCAGAAAAGGTGAACACTGAATTGCTTGTTTACAGACATATACTCCAGAGCACAATGTTAATTTTATGAATTTCTCCAGAAGGCCACAACACCATCCTTATGGCACATCATACCCATGCCGTTGACACATACATAAAACTGACAAGGTGTTCATGCCATCTAAGTTTAGGCATTTAACAACTATCTGAATTAGAAGCTGACACTATAAAGTCACTGAAGCCTCGCAAGGGCAGATCAAAGAACCCAGGAACAATGACTCATCCCACAGAATATCCAAGGATGGCCAGGATGCCTACGCACCCAATTCAGGGACCGCTTGATTCCACAGAATTGGATGACAGGTATCTTTGTAACTTGGGTCTATTTTTGTCGCAACAAAACTGAAGCTTTTCCATTGAAATTTCTATTTCAACATTTGATTTTGTTTATTTTAAATAATAAAATAAGCTACTGATGTGAACGACAGTCAATACAGGAGCTGTTGCACTTTTATAGAATAAGCATCCATCAGACTTTTCCAATGATAATACACTGCTGTCAGGCACTGCACTGCTCCAAACAGAAACGCACACTTGGTTTACTGACTCATGCTTGTAGCCAGATCAGGGTCTTACAGGAGCTAACACAGAAGTCCAGGGAGAAAGAAGTCCCATAGGGAAAATCAGTCCCAAGCAGTTGAACTCAAGAGAAAGATCAGGCTTAGCTTTCAGTTTCACAACTTAAACTAACAAATAAATCAAAAGGGGTAAGTCTCTCCCCTTGTGTTTTTGTGTGTGTGTGTGCATGTACGTGCTGTATTATGGAGAAAGCTGGGAATGCTAGCTGTTTGAACAGAGTTTCCTGATCATAATTGTTTGTTAACAAAACTTCTGTCCTGTTCATCCAAGAGTCTTTCAACTCCACCAATGTGTAGGAGTAATGCTAAGAAAGGGTGTAAAAAAATTCACTTGCCTGAATGATAAATATTCATGCGGTTCCAGTGATGATGGCCTTTATAGTCACTGCTACATCATGAGGAAACCAGAAAATATAATGTACTTTGGGGTATGTGTTCCATTAACCATGGGGACCATGAGAATGCAGGAGTTTTTTACTAAAAATAGTGATTGCCTTTGATCTGTTGTGCAAAGCTTCCAAAATACTGAAGGAAGCATCTGTTGGCCATAGTTGTGAAACTGTGTCCAGAACTGGGCTCAGAACTGGCAACCGTCTTGCTTTGAAGGTAACGGTTTTCTGAGGTTCGTGGTGAGTTAGTTCAGTATCTATCTGTGGAGCTGGGCAAGAAGAGAAGAATTCTGTTAGATAAGCAAGAGAGATACAAAAATCAGTAGTCCCAGGAAAGTACTAACTGGCAAGGTGGCAACTGATGAGAGAAAGCTTAATGCTGACTTAAGACATGATTTCTTCTTCCCTAATTTAGGTGAATGACCAAGCTCGGTAAATCAGCATTCTTTGGACACACATGTGCTAATGCATGCTTGCCTGTGTCCTTTGACTTAAAATGGACTTCCTAACTACAAAAAGGAACCCTAAGTTACTTATAATGCTTATAATATAAACACTTACAATGTAGAAGTGGTACTGTGGGAACCCAGAGCATTGCGAAACAAGAACAAGATTCAGCAAGCTCTGTAATGTAGTTTCTCAGTCAACACTAGTAGCAATCAGATGGTTAAACTGGTGTAATGGGGATTATAAGAGAGAAATTAGAGACGGGAGATTTAGAAAGAAGCTCACCATAGGAATGGAAAGGACTGGAAAATATGACAGACAGATACCATGTTTGAAAGCAAGATAGTACAAAACAAAATTAATAATGTAAAAAATGGTGTAAATGACATTCATGATGGATCAGGGTCAAAATATCACTGGCAATGATAAAGCAGTATAATTTACAGGCTTGGTAGGTAACTGGCATATATGAGGGCTCACTGAGGGACAGAAAATTGGATGGTGGAGCAAGTGGGAAACTGGGAACTGATTTGAAATATCAGTATATGGAAAGCTAAATCTTGCTTGGCTGCATACAGATAGACCTATCAAGCTGCTTTTTAAGATAAGTCAGCCTTGGTGTAACAAGTCCACATGTTAGAGGACGCTCGTTAAGCCTACCTAGAAAGACATTTCAGTGAAATGTGACCCATTTTTCATTATCATCTGCTGAATGCAGTGTCATAGAAGAGACAAACAAGGATTGATACTGTAGTATGTGGGCCTCTAGCTAGCTCAAACATTCGCTCGCTATTAAACAGCACTGCTACAATTATTGATTACTTTACTCTGACTATACTGCAGGTTAGAAACAAGCATTTAAGAGACGTGTGTAGCATATTTCCAAATTGTTAAAGGTTTTGATGACCTCTTTCTCATGCTTCCTTCTACAGCTCAGTTTCTGTATGAGTAATGATAGGTGTGACATTCACTCCTCTCCATGAGGAGAGCACTCCTTATTCCCTCAAGTTCAGAGGTGCCTACATTTTTCCAAACTGTTTGGCACATCACTCCTAGGTTAATTTTACTTATGAATCACATTGCATGGTTTGGCATACACAGCTATCCTGGAAGTGTCATGAGGATTTGATGTTCTAAAAACAGGCTGTATGTCATAAGGTTTCCATGAAAACATTCTTTAACATAGGCACACAACGCTTAAAAAGTGCATTTTAGTGCTGCTTTGTTTAAGGAGACTGGATCTGCAACTAATCACAGATTTTTAGAGACTCTGAAGCCACATAAGGTTGATTAAGATTTTTTCTTTCTGGCTGCCAAATGAAAACATTTATCTGTTTTAGTGCTCAAAGTCTAGAGAGCCAAACTTCTCTTACATGCAACTCCAGTCAAGTCAATGGATTAAAACTGAGGATGAATTTGGCACAGCGGATGACACTGCTTGTGCTTAATGTGAACCTGCCTTGTATGATGAAGCTATCATTACAATTCATGGCAGGAATGAAATGTCAGTGACAGAGAGTATTGCTACTTCAGTCATTCCACGTATCTCAATGTCAGAACTCCCCTTGGAACTGACATTTCATTGCTACCACGTACAACGTTTTGATGGTAAGAATAAAATAAAATGTTAATAAGCAAGGAGTAGATATGGCCATACCAAAGATTTACATAAAGCTTAATGTCACAAGAGAGAATTGTTTCTCATTTATAAGCATTGCAGAGAGATAACACACATGCAGCATGCTCTTTTTCTTGGCTTAATCTCAAAATATTTTAACATTATGGTGAAAATAGTGACTAAAGAACACACTGCATAGGAGAACGAAACACAGGTTTGAAAGAGAAGCTTATTCCTGAAGTTTTAAATCAATTACGTTGCAAATTTTGGACTAGTCAAAGGAAAAAATAACTGCAAAGAAAAGAATTAACTCAGTCCTGCTTCACTGTCTGAGTCTACTACAATAACTGGAAGAAATAGCTTACATGGTGGTTTTAAATTTGCTTATAGGAAATTAGAATTGTGCCTCACAAAGGCATGCAATGCAGACTTATCTCTACACAAACACAACAGGTTAATTGGGAAAGCTGATCAGTAGTAACACAAAGACTTCTTATATCTTACTGGTGATTATATCACAGCATTTTGTGTAATGTGTTTTGCTTTATGTGTCACTTGACTGGGAGCCACATTTGAGTGACCACAAAAATATAATATCACTGTACTATGCAAGTTATTTTAACGTTCTGAAAAGATGCTGCTGAAAACAAGCAAATTCTAGAACATGGGTATTCTCTTTAGTAGTTTTTCATATCTGCTAAAGCTAACATGCTAAAACAAGGCTACATTATATGGAAGAGGCATGAGGTAGGTATATAAAAAGACATGAGTAAGTGCCATGACTCACCTCCCAAAGTACACAGTTGCCTACATGAATTACACACCTAAAAAGCAACTTGTACATTCATATACCAAATTTGTGCTTGTAGTCATACAACTGTGCGTGATCCTTAGGTCTTCTCTCCTGAAAATGTGACCATTGACAATTATCACCAATTGCAAATCTTGAAACCATCAGAAGAATAAACCATATTACATAGAATTAAAAAATTTTCCCCGTTTGGGATCACAGGAATCCTATATAATTTCCTGCTCTGGAACTTAAAAAAGGTACTAATCAATTTCAAAGGACCTTTTCAATCAGCCCTGTACTGCACATTAGCATACTTCTCCCTCAGGACTGCTAAACATTTCCTCTACTTACTTGTGGTAGAGTTGTTCCTTTCTCCCAGGCACTAGATGTTTATGTTCTGGATACCAAGGACCCTACTACTAGCTATGGTGTCATATTTACATGTTTATAAGGACATCACTGAACAGAAAAGCAAATGTGATGTGTGATTCTGGGGAGCCAGTCAAAAAACCCCCCACTGTATCTCATTATTAGTGGGGAAAATACCAGATTTGGGGAAGTCATTATGGGAAAAGTCTAAAATAGACTAAAATAGTTCCTTCTGTTTGAAGAGGTTTGTATTAGAGGACTGAAGTTTTCTGACTGGACTATGACGGAATATGAACACTATAGCTCTACCAGAAGAAGCTAGAAAGATCATTATTTTTAAAGGACATGTATTTTGAATGGAAGTGTAAAATAATTCTTTTAAAATAAAGACACAAACAAAAAGCAGGATTTGCAAACTAAATGTTAGTGAAGAACCATGCAATCTAATCTACTAGAAAATAATGGCAATGGTACTGT
Source organism: Strix uralensis (assembly GCF_047716275.1). Classification (NCBI taxonomy): domain Eukaryota; kingdom Metazoa; phylum Chordata; class Aves; order Strigiformes; family Strigidae; genus Strix; species Strix uralensis. Next base: position 6,241,089 of record NC_133978.1, on the reverse strand, counting down.
GATAGTGAAACCCTTTAAAAGAGAGGTAGTTTGTAAATAATCATTTTAAGACCAGAGATTTCACCTTTTTAAAAATTATTTTTAAGTGCAGCTTCACACCTTCTAAAAGAGATGAAAAGAATGGTTAGATACTCTGGAGATATATATGAATATATATACATGTATATATTCACTCTGTTCTTATACTCTTCCGTAAGTGTCTGCTCTCAGCCGCTGTCAAGACGGCACGCTGGGTTAGGTGGACTTGTAGTCTGAGCCAGAACACCCAGTAAGTTCCTGTTTATCCTTTTACATGTGCTAGCTCACCTGGCATCCTAGGATATGTGCTGATGTTATTACTCCCTTTTGTATGGTGACAGCTGTCCCTTAAATTTCCAAAGGTGCTGCATGTTATATGTTTAATATCCAGAACGCTGTTTATAGCTGTATTGTGAATCACCTTCAACAAGCTCCATTGTGGTTTAGGAAGTAGCATGAATGGCTGCTGAAAGCTGTCCTGGAGTGAAGTGTTGTCCTAGACAGATTGTCCACTGACAGGAAGTACCTCAGAGCATCTCATTTTGCCCACCAGAGTGGTAGAAAAGCTAGGAAATTAACTATGTTGAACTCCAGAGGGACAGAGGAATAATCCCTTAACCTTGTGGCTCGCGTTGAGTTCCAGCAAACAACTGTGTCAATTTAAGATGCAGCTGAAGCCTCCTGACTGCCCAGTGCCTTTCATGGTTATTAACATTTATCCAAAGTGACAGACAGGAGAATTTGTATGGTTCAGTTATCCTAGATCCATATGTCTGTTGTCCTGGTGCAAACCCATTTTCATTAGACCAGAACTGAGGCAGCCAGGCCTGGGAACACATTTGAAGCTGTCACCCTTCCTTCAGAGCAAGAAACCTCCAGCAAAGAAGTCAGCATCAGGATTTTAACATTTTAAAGTGCTGCTGCCAGATCTGCAAGAGCTTGTGCATCAGAGTCCTAAGGCTCAAATGGAACAGAAATGAGTAACTTTGGTCGAAGTTGTCCACATAAAGCAGTGTCAGTCTCTCGTTGGTAAAGCCCTGCAAGAAGAATGTGGATGTATTTTAGTGAAGCAAAGCTGTCCTTCAGCTGTGAAATGCCAGGGAAGAGAGCTGGGACATTTTATACCCTACTGGCATCCTCTTTTAACATGATGATATTTACTACATGACTGTCCATTGCAATTGGAAATGTTAAGTTCATAAAAGTAATTTTCTTAGACCCCTTTTCAATTCTTGCTACAATTGAGGCTTGTAAAAGAGGACAAGCAAGCAGATGTAGACGTGAACCAAGACTTCTAAGTTCTAGCTCTCTAGCTACAGAGGTTTGCCTTTCTAAAAGGGGAGATTGTGCTAAGCAGTATGATTCATTCTACAGTGCAGGAGCTTCCCTCCATACCAGGCAGACCTGTACGCTTTCCAAGCTGTACATTCAAGTCAGTTGACTGTACAGCTACAGATTACACTAATGTGCAGCTCAAAGTGGACTGGGGAATACCCTGTCTACTGTAAGAAAGCCGTGCTGGACAGCTAGGACTGATGGTGCACAAACAGTGCATGGTTTACTTCTTAGCTATGTAACCAGCATTTAAGTTCCAGATCTGTACTCCTTCATACTTCACAGTCCCTTTGAGGCTACTTTTTCAATTCTACATTATATTTCTCTTAAATTCTGGTTTTCCATTGGTATGGACTGTCTTACAGGTTTGATTTTTTCCAAGATATTAATTTGGGTTTTTCTTCATGATCGATTTGTAGCACAAAATGTTATACAAAGATGTGCTTCCAAGAGGTGAATACAATTGAATGGTTACACAAATTTATTTATTAATGTTTTTCTAAATTATCTGAGATGGAAATCTATCAAAGTACCTTATAGTATGAGCCAGGAAATACGAATTATTACAATTTATTACTCAAAAACCTATCCTTATCCATTCCACAACTAATCCTATTTGCTGTAACATATAATAGTAAATACATTTGCCATTGCTTTGATAGCATTTGTATGCATTCAAAAGCTAGCAGGCACTTTTACCGATTTACCATAAAATATGGATGAAACAATTATTCATTTTTAAAAAATCAATTGAATAAAAACTGTTGTCAGTATGACAGCCCCCACCCCCACATGCATAAGATGCATTAATCAACCACACATAGTTGAGAAAGCAGCAGTAAACAGAAAATACAAATATTTTTGTGGAATTTTATATCTATCTATATTTATGAGAAAAGTTATGGTGAAGATGAATGCACCTTAGTTTGTCTTTTCAAATTTAGCTAGTTATCTAAAAATACAGGTATTTCTGAGTATTATCCCAAACATTTAAGTCTGGATCCCTATACATAGTACTACACCTTCTCTATAAAACCTAGGTTATCTTACTAAATTTGAATCTGATTCTCCAAACCCACCTGCTTTTTCTCTTTCTGTTCTGTCTTTTCCATATTAACAAGCAAGAGCAATCAGGCCTGCTCTCCCCTCCTATGAGCAATCAGGTTGAGCTGATAGTTACTGTCATTAACTCATCCTGTGGAGCTGTCTTTTCAGGTGCTGCTTTTACTTTTGCTTGGATTCCTGCATTTTCTATTGAAACAACCCCTCTGAACACCGAGGGACTTAGGAATGCCTTAGATGAGAGCATGAAGTCTCTAACCAGCCCACTATATTCTTGGATGTGGGTTTTACTTTTAAACATAGCACTATGATGCAGAAAAGAATTCAAGGCCCAGCTGTCTCACTGGCCATGTCCCTCTAAGGAAGTGCCTCTATATTGTAATAGATCACTTCTCTATCCTTGTGATAAACCTATGCTATCTTTTATAAAAAGCAGATGGTCTTAAATATTTGACAAAACAAAGAGTAACATTATAGTAAACTTCAGTCACATTCTGAATCAACATGAACTTTGGAATCACAAGTTTGAGGGAAATTTGTTTGCTTAGGGGTTGGGATTTTTTGCTACAGTTTAAGCCACAACATAGATCTAAACGTACCTCAAGAGAAATTGAGAGCTGGACTGATAGCAGCCCAAATTCAGAGCTCTTCTACTCCACTACTGAAATCTATATATCAAGAAAAATATGTGCTAGAGTCACTTACATAAACTAGTTTGTTTAAATACTGCAACGAAAGGAACTGTAATTGATTATGAAAATCATAAATATTTTATTCCTAAGGCTATTGATTCCACACTTGCCTGCAGTGCTCTGTCAGAATCTTCAGGCTAAAACACACACGTTTTATCATCAGAAAGACTTTGAACATTGTCATTCTAGTTGTCAAGTTCTTTGCATTAATAAACAGTATTTTTTGCCTTGCAGGTGGTACTGTGAAGGGAAGGAGCTTGAAAACTCACCAGACATTCAAATTATCCAGACGGGTGATCAACACTCACTGGTTATTGTTGAAGCTTTTGAGGAGGATACAGGACGTTACTCGTGCTTTGCTTCAAACATCTATGGAACAGACTCCACTTCTGCAGAGATTTACATAGAAGGTAATATTAGAATTGTGCGGAAATTGGTAGTTGAAATTGGTCATACAGGACTAAGATACAATTATGTATTTTGTATGTTAACTGTGTAATAGATTTGTCACAAAAAATACATAGCAGGGAGTCAACACTTTTCATCACTATTAACATATTTATTATTTATCTGTAAAATACCCTTCAGGCAAGTGACTGCCCTTTACATAAAATTTTATTGTGTTGCTTCCCAGAGATTTTATATATCTCACTGCAAGATTGAAGTCTAGAAATATTCAGATTCTGATGCCACCTTATATTTTTTGTCTGTGGTACTCTACAGAAATATAAGAACCTAAACTTTGTGTCTAATTCTTATTAAAGCCCTTTTCCCTACAGGCATTATTACAAATTGAATATAGGATAGCTTTATCCTAACCCATTATTTGAACCTTGTAGCCAAAATAAATATGCTAGCAATTTGATAATTTACTTGCCCAATAGATGCTGTAAATAAAACAGAATACATAGCTGCAGATTTATCTCTGTTTTCTTTCTCCTTATGCTTTTTAATATATCCTATTTGGCTTAAGAGAGGTCTGTTTATTATATTCCTTCTTAACACTTTTTTGGGTAAGGTTTTAAATTGCATCCATCATTGGGCTAGCAGGATTACAAATTTAAAATAAACATATACAATCTTTTGGGGTTTTTTGTCTTTTTTTCCATTTCTCAGGCAGAGAAACATACTGTGAGTACTATCACTGACAGCAGCAGGACCATTCATAAATTAAAGCACCTACCCTACTTAATACAAAGTTAATTTTGCTCTACTGTTATTCTTCTTTCACATCTCTAATCTGACAGTGAAAGGACGAATCCTTTTTTAGTATCTGCACTGCCCCTGACATTATTGGGAGATGTCTGTGCTTGCAGGGATTTACTTGTTCTCAAGACTGGGGCCAAGGCCTGCTTCTACCTAACTCAGTGGATGTTGGATGGAAGCCATGGCTGATGGAGATGCTCACTGGCAGGAACCGCAGAGAAAATGCAAATTCCAAACTCAGTGAAGGCTGAATCAGAAGTGTAAAATGTCTCAGTGAGACAGCTGTTAGTAAACTGAGCTGGTATCTTCTCCAAACTGTGTTACAAGGCACTAGTTTAAGAATAATAGCTATGATTCCAGGTCTCTCTCTTTTTTTTTTTCCCCCCTTTTTTAAGAAAACTGGTAGTATCAGGTGTCTGAGGAAAAAAAGCTCTTACTTGATTCACAACGGACTAAATCACACTAGTGGCATTTTAAAGAGAACCTGAGCAAGACCCAGGTATACATTCACTTGTGGATGCTGTTTTCCTCATTTCAGTCACACCTCATCCCGAATCTGCCTTATGTCACTAGCAGTTCTGCATCTTACACAGTATGCGACGTTGGTTCCTTTCCCCTGCAATGTGAGCTTTTGTTTTGGCATAGCTTCATAATACATATCCTTGGAATGCTCTAGAGGAGATTTGAATAAAGGTTTGTATCATTCATAGATAAACTTCTCCAAAAAACCCTCTGCAAAGTGATTTTTTTTCTTTTTCATAGGAGTCTCTTCTTCTGACTCTGAAGGTGAAATCATCAAAGACGAAATGGATCAGTAAGTTTAAAATCAATTACATCTTCCTTATTTCTTACAGTTAAAAAAACCCACAAGTGTAGACATTTCAGTTTCCATTAATATTTTGCAACTTCCAACACATTAGGGTTTTGTTTGGGATTCGTTTGGATTATTATTTGTTGGGGTTTTTTTGTGTGTTTGTTTGTTTGCTTTACAAATAGTGTGGAACAAATACACGTTTGCTTGTGTGTCCTCAATGTTAGCTTAAGAATTGAAACTTTAATATTAAATATAAACAGAAGAAGTATGTTACCTTAAAGATTAAACTACTAACATTAATTTACTAAAACAGATGCCACTTGACTAGACCCAACTTAAATGCCAATTTAAGCATCTGACTTGGAAAAAGAGTGTAGTAAAATTTCTCACATGAAAATATGGTATGTCATGAAATTTTTGGCAGAAGGTGGCTCTACATGGATTATTTAGATTTAAGATTGGGAAATTAATACATAAGAACTAAAATAAACTGAAATGATGGGTCTGAAAGACTACTTAATTATAAAAAGAAAGAAAAGGTGTCAGATGTAATCTAAAACCTAGGAAATAATTTTATTTTTCCTAAATGAAATCCATTCCCTGGGCATTTAGAACATGATCCAATCCTGTTAAAATCTATAGCCTTTCAGAATCCAAAGTCTTTGTATTAACTGGAAAGGGAGTCAGACTGGTTGAAAACTAAAATAACCAATCTTTTTTCTTTAACTCCTTTATATGCATTAATTCAACCCCAAAAGCAACCAGTGCCTTATAGAGAGGAAATTTTAATCAGATAGACTCATGTACCTATTTTTTTCCCCCCATTATTTACTAAGGAAGGTTCTACTCCATTACAAATGTAATTTTCTTTTAAAATGCAAATACAAAACACTGAAGCGTGTTCGACTGAAGACCTCAGGCTGACAGCAAACCCTGTCTTAGGTGATTTTTGCTTCAAAGTCACAAAATACTCCAGATTAGGTTTGTTTAATGACTTTGATAAATCTGAGGGTTTAAGATCAAGAAGATCTCAAAGGTTTTGGGACAGATTGCTAAGTTTTTCATAGTTCTAGCTCAGACTTTCCCAAATGTCTCAGGCATAATGTTTTCTCTTATTAATCTCATTAGATGTTACTGTAGTGTTGACCATGATCCTTATCACTTGATGGCATCTCTAATTTGCTTACCTCATTAAATTGGGAAGTAATTAATTGCGTTCTGTAGTTCTTAGAGAAAAAAGAATGCTGCTCTGACATTGTAGTGGGATGTCCTCAAATGATAGAATTATGAAAGATCAGGTATAATCAGAGCATCTTTATTTTTGCTTAGCTTCCAGCTGTCATCACATGAATCTGAACACCTGTAATTACAGGGAATTAATATGAGAATAGGTGAAAAAAAAGTTGACAATTTTAAAAGTTAAATCAGTGATGACAACAATTGTATATTCACTCTGAATAAGGCTTCCTCTGATTTGAAGGCTGGATTTCCTGGGGCACCTGTGGTACATTCCAGAGTGGTTAGTACATACCTCAAACTGAATAAAAAGTCCATCTCTTAATTGTCTCCATTATTCTATTTAGCAATACAAATAAATAGGGTCAACTCTTTTACTTCCACATAGAAACAACCTAGAAGAAGTGAAGAGGTGCCAATGTACACTACCAAAATTGCATGATATGCTGGTCAGAAAGCATACCTCTATTTTTCAGCAGTAAATTATTGAATCTGTATCCAAGCAGACCACGGTATTTTCATTACCTTATAGACCCAAATCTTCATATAAGCTCAGGGAGCAGTGCAAGAGAGGCTAGCACTGTCCTCTGAGAAACTAGCATCGCTCTCTCATTCTGCCCAGAGCTGGTAACAGCAGCTTTCAAGCCACAATTGGGTTAATCCAGGCCATTTATTACATTTGGTGTAACTGAACTAAGTATGAGTGATTAGAGTGGCAAGATATGCAGTCTGATTCTTATAAAATGCAGTTTACCTAGGAGTATGTATCAGTTTAGATAGCTGGAGTTCAATCCCAGAAGTGAGGCTGGGGTTGACATGTAACTGGGACAGACATAACTGAGGGACACACATGTAGCTCTAGCTTCCAAGTAGAGAACTTGTTTTTGGTTAATATTTCACAGCAAACCAAAGCCAGCTGATACCTCCTCGAATGCAGCATCTCCCTTTGTTAGAACTGCAACCAAGCATCAAGAAACCTCCAAGGCACCATCTGCCATGGTTCAGCCTGTGTCTGTACCTGTCCAGCCTGTGCCAACACCAGTTAATAAGGTAGGGGAGACAATACAGGGAATTTCAAGGACCAAAATCAAGCTCTTAAAGAGGTGTTTCTTCTACAGTTTGTGACTCAGAACCCCCAAATTTTCTAGTTTTTGCTTTGCTGTTGAACTTCAGCTTTGAACGTTACAGCCATACAGTAGTTGGCCACACAGAAGAGATGTCCTGCCTACCTGCTAACCTTTAGCACCTGGCAAAGGGAAGGGAACCTTTCATCCCCAGGTTACAGGCATCTCTGCGGCAGTGAGCAGAAGGAGCAGCTGGCCCTCGCTCAGCCAGCGGCGGGAATCTGTGAGCGCTCCAGCAGGTCAAAGACTGCATGCCGTGAGGGGCACTGGGATGTGTAAGTCACCTCGCTGGCCTCTTCACATTGCAGACTGACTCATTCACTTTCAATAGTGGCAGCCTATAACTTTTTCCTCTCCCTCTCTACAGAACTCACTTGAAATCATTTTCTTTCAATGAGACTTATTTTAGGCTAAATCATTTCACTACTACGTTTACTTTCTATGTAGGTATGCTTATTTACCACATAACATTTTCATATCTAGATCAAAGTTTATAATTAATGTTAGCATGCATTTGGAGTCCTTTTTGTTGCAAACTATCAGAATATTCATAACTGTGAATTCTTTCCTAATAGGAAAGAAGAGCCATATTTACTTAAAAATAAAACAGAAAAGTTATTGAGAAACTCACTTCACACTGCATTTTCAATGTTTACAGCCTAGAATTAGGTGGTAACCAATAAACAGATACTGAATAGGTGAAGCAATGCACAATTACCTTTGACTACAGAGAGAACAGAAGTAAGCCTTTGTGACATTTTGCCATTTTGACAGATGTTGACTAAGTGTGATAGTTATCTCAAAAATTACCACCTTTTAATCTTGTTGACTCATAAGACACCATCCATAAAATTTGGCTATGTTTCCTGAGCTACTGAATCACTAATTCTGCTGTTCTGGGGCAGCTTCTATTTCACTAAAATCAAAAACTCTATTAATCAAGTTATATAAGGAAGTGTTCCAGGAAGAGAATAATTTAATTCTGATTTGACTGAATAAGATCAATAGGATGATATTCCACCTCTGTAAATTGTTTGATTTTGTCAAAGGAGAAGAATTACAGTAGCAATCACACACATGGCTTGACTTAACTTTTCCCTAGTAACATCCATAAGTATTTTGCAAGTAAGAAATTTTAAGAGAAGACTACCACCGAGCAGCCTACATCCGTTTGCCTTAGTGAAGTATTAATGAAAGATATTATAATACACTGCAGTGAAGTTTTCTTTGCCATGATTAACTCAAAAAGGCAATAAGGCAATAACAGCATTTTTGTTACTCAGGCAGTAACCCATCCAGGAAGATCACTAGCAGTTGTCTACAACAGAGCACCTTTTATTCATTGCATTAAATATTTTGCTTTGGACTTCACCCACTAAAATCTCTTCCGTGTCATTCCAAAAGTATGTTTCTTCTGTATATGAAAAAATAACCTCTGTACAACATCATCATGTGGTGTTTTGCAATCTACAGGCTCAAAGCCCCACTAACTATTTGCAAGGACTGGATGGAAGACCTATAATTGCTGCTCCTGTATTTACAAAGGTAATTTGTTCAATGACATATCTGAAAACTATAGAGGTCAATTAATTATATGGAGAGATAATTAAAATTTTCTATCTATCAAATATAAAAAAAAAAAAAGGAATTATGCATTTCTCAAGCCATTCAAGGATTTAAGTGGCTTTATGAAATCATACTGAATAAAATAAGATTGAATTAACTGGTATTACTTCAGTCCAAAAGACACTTACTGACTGTCTATTCATTTTCTCTATTAGATGTTGCAGGATATTTCAGCTTCTGAGGGGCAGCTTGTTGTCTTTGAATGTCGGGTGAAAGGAGCTCCTTCCCCAAAGGTTGAATGGTATAGAGAAGGAACACTGATAGAAGATTCTCCAGATTTTAGGATATTACAGAAAAGTATGTTTCTTGTGTGGAGATACTGTGTCTAATAAAATACAGGCAAGCAACATAATTTCTAACATAGCAACACTCTGACTTTATTATCACAATGGTAAGAACTATATAAGCCGTATTTATGGCAATAAATCTGGGTTCCAGAAGCGAAAACTGGATGAATTGAACAGCATACTCATAGGTAGTACTTGTCTGACATTTCCCAAATCCCCAACTATTGACCTGTTTTGCCTTCTACTTTGATCCTTTTGTCACTTTAATGTCCTTTTCTAATTCAGCCTTACTTCTGCAGTTTGTTTTTGGGTTTGCACCATTTATGTAGAGTTCCATTGCCTGTAAATCCCTCATCTTTTAGTCAAGTGCTATTATAATAGTGCTTATGGGCAGTGGATTGCAAATTTATCCACAAAAGTAACCTGATGTACACATTAGCATGCTTACACATACATGTGTGTGCACATGATACATGATAGGTTGTAAACATATACTTCTACTTTGATTTTCAAATGCAGTCAAAACATCTGCAGTTTTCTCATAAGTCACTGGAATGCTAAAATTGCTAAAACTCAGTAGAAATTCCTTAAATACCACACTAAATTAAACCTAAATGAAACAATGTTTATCATAACTTGATTTTATGTCTGTAATAGTTTCAGAAATTACCTTCAAGACACAATAAAGTAGTACTAAGATTGCAAAAAAAATACTTCTTGCAGAATTTATTTCCTATTCATAAATTCTCAAAAGTGTAAGTGTTCGTATTGTTCAGTGGATTTAACATACCATTGAGTACAAGGCCTGGCTGTCTCCACCACCCTAAACAGAAAATTGGATCAAAAGGAGTATTCTGTCATATTAAGAAGACCAAGCTTCCTATTTAGTGCTTAAGGAAAAAAAATAATTGGCAGAAGTATATTCAACCTACTAATTCTGCTCTTCTTCCCTTTAGAACCACGATCTATGGCCGAACCAGGTGAGGATCGCCAAAAGGCTCATACTCTTTTGATTATACAAATGTGATGATTTAACCTCACAAAATATTAATTATTTAAACTCCATAATTTCATTAACATAATTTCTTTTCCCATTGTTCTGTAGCTACTAGTGAGATGCATTTCACTGTATACTGTTCCATAAACGAATCATTTGAATTCATTCTATCACTTTTGAAGAAAATAATGTTTCCATTCTGCTTTCACCCAGTTCTAATTTAGGACCTAAATGTTACCACCTTATGAGCTAAAGATCAACAAAATTAATGTATGAGGGTCCCCTGTATATCTGAGGTTCAGAAGTACACCAGATGATGTAGGACTGGGCTATTTTTATCTAGTTTACCAGTTAGGGAACATTGCATCAGATGTTTAGCCATGTCAGCCATTCCCTTTGCTCTCTACCAGCGTAATATGAGAGTATCACATCAGGTGTTCCACCCCTGATATCAGCAAATCCTATAAAAGTGGCTGGATTTGCTAATTTCGAGGGTCAGAGCAGAGTGTAGATTACTCTGCATGATTTGAGCAAAGGAGCCTTATAGATTTTGATTACTTCTCCATGAGACAATCACTCTCACCATTATGCTTTTCACTATTAAAAATATAAAGCTGCCCCTCTTAAGATAGAAAATTACCAAAGAAGTATTAATCCTTACAGAATATAAACTTCTGTAACTCTTCTCCTTGACTGATTAGAAGTTTTTTACGCCAAAAAGTGTCTTGAAAGAGATTCCCCCTCTCTGTAACATCTCTTGCTGAGACTTAGGAATGAATAAATGGAACTTCTACCAGAAGCCACTGATGCTGTTCCTTTACTGTCCAGTGGCATCACTGCTGAGTAATGTGAAGCAGTTCTTAGAGGGTAACCAGTTGGGTGCAGTTGTCACTGCCTCATCACCTGCTGCTCATTCAGAAGGAATCTGGATTTCCATGCATGCAGTGGTTGGCAAATCCAAGCACTATAAACTAGATACCATAATGCCTTAAACTAGTTCTGTAATCCAAGTACTATAATAAACTATTATTCTCCTATAGTTGTTAGCAAATAATCTCTTTGTTGTTACTAGATTTTGCCCAGTGATGACATGAAACAATCATGTTTAAGTATGGTATGGTCTTCTACAGAAATACTCATAAAATATTAAACCTGTAGGATTCTAGGAAAGTTTCTTGCAAAATGGTAGCAAAATAGTCGCTGACTAGTTCAAAAAATGCTATCACCCTACATTTCAATATGCTTTAGATGTTACTCACCCTCCCCATCTCAGCTACCTGGCCAGACAAAAGATTTAAAATCACACCACCAGTATTTATTAACTGGTACTGCTGCCTGGACATGTCAGATACTGGTCAGACAGGAATGTCATAACCCCAGATTGACTTTTTAAGACAGAAGTTCATTTTTGCTAGTACAATTTTGCTAGCACATTTCTGGTGCCCATTAGTCTTCTTCACAAAGAAGTGAAAAGGCAACTTTCTCTAAGCACAATTAGCACAATCCCCTCTATCTGCAAATCTGCACTGGTACGTTTGGAAAACGCCAGCCTATATGTATGTGTTTGGTATTTCTTCACCTAATAGAGTGACTCCACTTGAAGGGTTCCCAGTTAATTATAACTAATCTTCCAATCTGTAGAGGGATAAAACTACATATATTTTAGTGAGTTGTGAGTATAGAGTACACTATATTTCTCCAAATTAAATTTAAAGTTCTTCAGAGAGGAAGTCTGTACTTCATGTGATTAGGAAAACATTTTCTAATGTTTTCCAGACACTGCTGACACCTGTTCTTCAGTTTCCTTGGGCATGCTGGAGCACAGAGGGTACCAGCTGCTGCAGACAATGCTGATAACAGCTGCATGCACACAAAGACTGCCAAAATTGATAATACTGATGAAACTAAAATCAAACTGAGCAAGGTGGAAAACCTCAAGGAAATGTCCCCGAGGGTAGTCAAGGCTTTGTGTGTTTGTTCAATGCATGTTCACTTCAAGTAATAATACTGCTCTGATGCTTTGCAGAGGAAATTTGTACTCTCGTTATTGCTGAAGTATTTTCAGAAGATTCTGGCACTTTCACCTGTACTGCAAGCAATAAATATGGCACAGTATCTAGTATAGCTCATCTAACTGTGAAAGGTAAGAGTTTGTTTTAGTCCTTTGTTTGCTAGTAAATGGAAGCAGAGCAGGTTGCTGCATTGTGCAGCCCAGGCTGCTTATTGAACATACAGATTGCTATGCCTTTTCAAAGTGTCCTTCCCCAGTTAGAAATGTGAAGGGACAAGGAACATTAGGGAATGAATCCCAAAGAGCCCTTCCAAAAGCACAGCTCTTGCTGACCTCAAGAGTCGGGCAATAGCCATTTTTGGAATCTCTATGAACTGTCTAGTTTGCTGTTTCAATAACCCATTGGTGCAGAGCCCAAAGGAGGAAACCTCAAAAGAGATTCTTTCATACTGCCTACATGATTTATGCTGCCAAGGTGCTAAGCAGTTAGGTGAGCAAAGTATAGAACATAAAAGCATAGTGCATTGTTGACTCCAATTCAGCTCCAGTTCTGGCAGTGTTCTTCATAAGTAAAAAGTTAGAGAAGTCTCTGAAAAGAAAGTTTATATTTCGAAGATGCGAGTGGAATTCACAGGGGACATGGATGAAGACCATTGCTGGATCTTCCAAACTAGAACTGTCTCTTTATCCCCTGCCTTTACTATATTCCTTTGATAAGGGAATTTGTTGTTAAACAAATGAGGTCAAACAACTCAGTCCAACAGCTAGAAGGACATCAGAGTGAGTTTTTCCAACTCTAACTTTTGTGATTTCATTTCACTATAATTTATGGTATTTATATATCATCAAAAGTTTGATATTTGTTATTTCAGCATCTGAAGACAGTAGTAATGCTGCTACCCTTCACACAATGAGCTCAATCAACTTAATTGCTGCTGAAAATCAACCTCCTCCACGTACTCCTTCCCATCATGTTGTAAATCAAACCCCCAAACCTAAACTTGAAGGTGTCCTTGTGAACCACAATGAACCCAGATCAAGTTCCAAGATAGGTCTCCGTGTGCACTTCAAGCTGCCTGAAGATGATAAAGGAAGTGAATCATCATCAGAGGATGGACCTGGCACTACAAACCAAATCAGACCCAACTACTTCCAAGAGAGGATAAATGGACAGCCAATGAAAATACCAGAGCCTACATCGCCATCCAAGGAACCCCCCCCAGTACTGGCTAAACCAAAGCTGTAAGTAAAAGGGATTCTAAGTCTCAGAAGCATCACTGATAGTATTTAGTATTCATAGACCAGAACACTATTGCACTAGAGCAAAAAACTCAAACACAGAACACAGCCAGCATCACGTGGTGCTGGCCTAATTAACCATACTCTTAGAAAACATATCCTACAGAGCTAGATTTTTTTTCTGTATATCTTTCTTGGGAAAAGTGTTCTCCAATTTTAAAAGGCAAGTGTTTTCCCTTTGAAATTTTATTTAATTCCACAGTAATTTCCGCTGCAAACAAAGTTGAACAACACTGCTTTTATGCAGGCAAAATAAAAGCAGGTTCTGCAGATATATCTCCCTCAATTCTGAGTATGCAATTTTGCCAAAACCAGACATATTTAGTCTTATACACAGTATGGGCTAGCAACTAGCTAGCAACTGCAGTCCCAAAGGCCATGCCTCATGACTTTTATGTCTCACAAACATAATCTCCTCCTAAAACAGATAAAATACTTGGAAATGTTTGATAATGTGAAACCACTTGAACTAAAAAGCACCTGCATGATTAGTGCACTGTGAGCTCAAGGGGAAATTTTAAAAATTAGTGTAGTTTTCTTAGAGGACAATTTATGGAATTCACAATGCAGTTCATTAAGAAATATCTTTTCAGCATTTTTGAAACCTCCCAAATCTAGTTTAACAAAAAGCATGCAGAGTCCTTCATTTCATTTCTTAAATAGGCAGAAGCTTTAACTAAAGGCTCAGGAAGGACTTTATATTGGTACTCTTAAGCAGGGATGTAATTTCATAGCATAAACATTACAAGTGAGAAGACAGAACTTACATACCATGTAGCAGAGGAAGAACTTGGAGCAGTGTTTTTTTAATTTGTTAAGCCCATATTCACAGCCCTATTTACTTTCACAGCTATAGTGTGTTCCAGGGGGCAGCAGAAGCAGTATTTAAGTTGCCCAGTGCTTGCATAAAGCAGAACTTTGAACTTCTCTCAACCCCCAGAAGTTGAGAACTTCTCTCAACTGTAACAGAGCGCATTATTATGCAGATGTATATAGAAAGGACAAAAAATCAGGATAGCACAACTTCTAACTCTCTATCATTCTGCTTTCTGAAGGCTTGAAATTGCTATCTTTATCTACCTGTAATGTGATTTTTGTTTAGTACATTATAGAAACAATAGGTCTGTTAAATAAAAAGTTTTGTTGACTTCATATATTTGGTTTGTCAGTACCAGTTGTGGTTGGTCTCTACTACATTTTTCCCTTTCTAACAATAGTTATTTAATACTCAACAATTTAGTACTTGATCTTTTTCCATATCCTCTATGTCCTTTTTGTTTTTGGAAGGGGAAAAGACAGCCTGTTTTCCATGTGCTGTATTTCCATATATATAATAACTAAATAAACCACTGACAAGGCAAAATAATTTTTCTTAATTGAAAAGTAAAAAAGTCCTGAAGACATACACAGTAGATAGCATCTAGGAAGCAGCAACTGCATGAAATGCAAGTCCTCTCTGAATTATGCACTCCTGCCTGTCACCAATGTCAACACCACCTAAACTACATCGCTAATATCTCTTTTGGTGGATTATTACAACGCTTTTTTAGCCAAAATGCTGGTTTCAGAACCCACTTTAATGGGAGCTAAATAACTGCAATCTGGCTTACAAATGCTCATTTGAAATCCAATAAACAAAATCCTACTCTAAGTTACACAAGCAGAGAGGTACTAAGGTGACATGGAGCAGAATTTGACAATGCTATCCCTTAAATATCTTTAAGTAAGATTTATATTTATATTTCATGTGTTAAAATGTACGAATCATCTTCAGCCAGTTTTCAGACACAAAGCGTTTGTGCCTCAGCCAAAGAAGGGGAGAGGAAGGAAAAGTTTATTTTAGTAGCAAACTAATATTATGCTCTTCTCATAATGTTAGAGAATATGTCATGTAGCAGTTTCCCCTACCTCTTGTTTCCCCTACCTCTTACTGTACCACAGGACACAGAATTTTTCTCTCACAGTTCACATATGGAAATGTAGTCAGCCAGCACATTCAGGGCTCATGACCAATTCTGCTCATCTTTGTTTTATATGCAGCGATCAGACCCAGTTAAAACAGCTCCACAACCAGGTCTTGCTTGAACAACAGCAGGTGCATCAGACACCTACAAGAGAGTCATCATTCAACACAGTGTTACTGAATTCTGCTACTTCACTCCATCAACAGTCCACCTCAACTACGTACAAACAAAGCAAAGCCTCTGCTTCACAAGCATTCAGCTATACCCGACCTAAGCAGTTCCTACCATCACAAACCACGCCGCCTACCAGCTCCTCTTCTAGCTCCTCAGTTACAACATTCAGCAATGTGCCTCAAGGAACTCAAAGAACAAATAACAAGGAAAATTTCACAGGAAATCCTCCACCTGCTCAATCAAGGTCTTCAGGAGGGTATACAAGCAAAAGTGAACAGTCTCTACCAAGCCCTAAAGAATCCGTGGTGCCTCCATTAACGCTCTCTACATCTAGCGCAAAACAGTTTCAGCCGCAGAATGTGACTCCTGCTCCTCTCTCCCCAACTGGCCGGATTCAGAATCCAGTAGCTTTCCTTAGTGCTGTTCTTCCTTCACTTCCTACTGTGCCATCAACCAATGTTATGGGACTGCCCAGAAGTACACCAGCCACGTAAGTAGCATAAACCATATGCGCAGAAACAGGGACAAGAAATACTCATAAAGGAAACTAAGAAGTATTTCTGTTCAAGGGTTCAGTGGGGAGTTTACTGAAATGCAAGTCATTCATAAAATAGAAAAGCGAGTTATTCATACATCCTGGTCATTTCATCTAACCTTTACACTCCATTAAGAAAGGAAGGGATAGTAGCTTCTATAATAAGATACATCAAGGGTAAGATAAATTCAAGACAGAGATGTGATTTTGTAAACAGATATATACAAGACTTTGGGGGCTCAGAGATTCATAAGACTTCTGGTAGGAGAAAGGAGATTTCATGAACTTGCAGGATAAGTCACTCTAAGACCATTTGCCTACATGGGCTATAAAAACATTCTTACCTATTTTAAGCAACGAGTAGTTTTAAAAGGTACCTCAATGTAAGTTATTTCTTAGTTCAGATAAATCCAAGAAATAACTTACTATAAAGGTATTTTTCTGGTTGCAATACTTTGTATATTTAAAGTCAGAAAATCTCAGGACAGTTAAT
Source organism: Strix uralensis (assembly GCF_047716275.1). Classification (NCBI taxonomy): domain Eukaryota; kingdom Metazoa; phylum Chordata; class Aves; order Strigiformes; family Strigidae; genus Strix; species Strix uralensis. Next base: position 6,224,216 of record NC_133978.1, on the reverse strand, counting down.
GGTTTGCACATAAATATTTTAATTGACAGTCAGCATGATTTCTGTGGCAAAATGGCTACTACCATAGAAGCAAATAAGGATGACGATGTACCAGAAAGACTGCAGCCTTAAGAGTTCCTTCTTTACTAGTAGAGTTGAAATTAATATCCCTTTTGTGGACTAAGTGAACCCTGTGTTAGCACAGCTAGCACCAGTAGATTGATACAACTTTTTAACCATAGAACTCCAAATTCTGAACAAGGAAGGAAAATTTCCCCCTTTTACCAATGGTACACTTCCAGGTAGTGATAGCCATCAGTAAGTCACAATCTCCTAACTATCCTGCCGATACTACATCAACCAATCTGTAATTATAACAGAAAAAAGTGTCCCTGTATATGTAACATTCACCACTCTCTGTGCCAGGAAATCCTGCCTTCAAACCATTACTTCTACTCACAGACTTCCTAGTTGCCCAGCACAGCCACATAGTTGCCCTCACCCTGTGCCACATGCCTGGAAGCCTTCATGGCCCTGGCATGATGGGCAGCCATACATAACAAAGTTATAAGGATCATGGTGAAGGTTTTAACTATACCCAGCTCAAGCCTTCGGCCTGCTTTCACAACATTGCAACTGCAAGTAAAAATCAACTGCAACTATTCATCCACTCCCCTTCTGAGCCTGTGCACAAGTGCTCAAGCACTATTCTCTTTGCATTAATGACACTTAACCCTTGCAAAGTGCTTTACTTCTTCTAACTGCTGTACAGGCATTACCAAATAAATCCTTACAATATGCCTCCCAGGTAGAGTAGTTAAATATTGTTTTCTTCATTTCACCTCTCCTGGGTCCCAGCCCAGATCTGAATCCCCACATAACTAGAACTCATCGTGCTGAGATTCAAATCTAGATGTCTACATGGGAGAGAGTCAAGTGAGGGCACAAAAGATCAGGAAGGAACCTGAACAATTCCTGTGCTAACCTGTGAATATCTATTGAAGTTTCAGCTTCCTTTTTTGGCATTATCAGTTATAATAATTCTGGTTACAAAAACAGTGAGAGATCACCAGGTCTGCAGAACAAAAGGAAGATATCTTGCACAGCAATCATCAGTTATGCCTTTTACCTAGACCCCCTGCTATTAAGATCCCAGCTCCTGGTAAACTACTAGAACGTTGCACACTCTCTAGTAGTGTGCTGCTGCTGTGCTTCAGCAGTGCACTCTCACAGCCTCCCAACATCTTATTTAAGAATTTAACTATTTTCAGACCTTACTAAAATAAACCAGGCTGCATCTATAAAATAAAAATTAAAAGAACTGTTGATGTTAAGTGTCATAAAAGGGTGAGAGAAATGAAAGAAGTAAAAGTTCATGGAAAGAGTAAATTATTAATGAAGATGTGAGATAAAGATCAGTGAGAAATTGTATTAAGTTTTAAATTATTACCTGATATAGGTAACATGTACAAATTGTGTACCTGTGGTAACACCTATACACATTTCTTCAGCATTCATTGTGACATCATTATTCCAGGATAAATACAAATGGGACTTAGATGCTTATTATAATGTTTGTTCTCTTTAAGATGTGTGTCCGTAATTCCTGGTGGCATGGGAATGGGATGCACCATTAAAATAGTACCAAAAAAATCAAATCCCATATTGTGCTTTGGCTTCTACATAAATAAATAATAGGTTCCTCCAGACAAGTGAAGTGTAACATACCATATCACACAGATGACAAAAAAATATATATACTGGTTGCTACATGTTAGTATCAGAATTTTCTTTTAATAGCCCGACCCAGAGATTAACAAAGAAAAATCTGAAGCCTCTGCTGTTAGCAACAGATGATTCTATTCGGGAAAGTAAAGCTGCACTTGTAAAAGACCTGGAAAGAAAACTGCATTTCAGAGGGGATGTTAATCAACAAAGTAGTCAGCAGGTAAGAAAATCAAGTGTTATTAAAATAAATTTCACTCATGAACAAGACATATATTATGGCTTGTGGAACAAAAGGCGTTTGTGTGGTTGAGCTGCTACACTACTTTGTGGAGTGAGCTGTTGTGGTAAGTACTGGTTTGGAATAGCAAACTGAAGCTTTAAATAGGAAGTATGAGGGCATGCAGCTGTAGAGGGTTTACTTTGTGACTGAGTAGCATTTTTAATTTTTGATCATCTCTATTAGAGACCGGTAGGAATGTAAAACCTTTTTCTTTTCATGGGAGCTTCTGTACGCTGAATTTCATTTTTTCACTTTACAAGTTGCTCAACTCATTGCACATATACACTGTATATTTTTAAGACAAATTAAGCAGTAAAGTAATCAAACTGTTTAAGAAAAGGTTTCTGGTTTTACTTCAGTTGAACTAAAATGCGGTATTCAATTTTTAGCATTAAACCTATTTTTCCAAATCTCCTGACTTAAATGAATTGACAGGGACTTGTTGGGAACTTAACAAAGTTTTTGGTAGCTGTTACTGGCATACACTGAACTTTAGGCCTAGCATTATTAGAGTTTAGCAAAATAACAAGCCTTTCACAAAGTTTAAGGAACTAAAATCAGTTCATTCTTAACTGGAATCAATAAATGAATCAGATCTGGGCAGTGTCTATGAAATTAAAGAAGAAATAAAAAATGAAATCATACTTTGAGGTTGAAATCACTGTAAAACAGGTTCAACCACCCTTGAGTAACAGTAGGTCACACTAAGGACTGCTAGATAGCTGTTCTGTCTGTAGGTTATGCTACTCTCACCTTGGCCACAGAGCCCTCCATAGCTGTCCCGCCAGCTCAGGCTTAACGCAGCAAATAATGGTTTACCCTGATCTGTCGTCAACAAGGGAACTTTTCACAACGTCTGTTAGCCCTTCTGACAGAGAACATGCAAAGATAAGCAAAAACCCATGGAGTCTCTGGAGCAAATTACCCTCTGTGGACAACTGCTATGTAATCCCTGTTTTTTTAATTTTGCTGTTGACCTTTCTTTCTGATAGATCACGCTGCCAAAGCACTTTGAGTAAAACAACTGGCAAGCCGTATGTTTTGCAGATGAATCACAAGTGTTACAGTTTGTACTTGCTATGGTAGTAAGACAAATTATTTAGAGAGCTACTGTGAAATACCAATCAGTCTTTCGAGTTAACTGCATGATAACCCCTTTAGAAACAATGATCACTACAAGTGTCAAAGTTATCTGCTGACAGCAAAAGTTATTTATACACTTATTTGCTATTCTGTATGAGCCCAAACCAAAATCTTGATTCCTAAATCCCGCATACACTGAAAAACTTCAAAGCTGGCACTTCTCTAATTGTTACGGTAATTAGAATGCCAATGGTAATGAACCAGAAAGCAATTTTAGGATTCCTCAGTAAAAGTTCCCTCATTTTCCCTTCAGTTCCCACGTTTAATCACTTCTGATTTTATTCTTCCACATCCAGGAAAACCACTGCTCAGACTGACTCCAGCAAATTCAAGTCTGAGTTTTCTCCTCAGTGAAAGCAGTGATTATTTAAAGGGATGAGAGGATGCATAGTATTTTCCAAAATTCCTATTGCTTTGCCATTTATAGAACAATCAACATCATGAGAATAGTATGTTGGAGTGCTGGATTCACACCCACAGATTTTGTCCTGTTTTTTCCTCTTGTAGTTAACACAGAATTAAAAAGGAAACATTTTCATCCTATATATATCATATATATACATATGCATTAAATTGATTATTAGAATGGTAGGGAAGGGCTTCTTATTCACTTTCTCATAAATACGAATGCAACTCTCCTCTGTGTGAGAGATCACTGCATAATGAATGGAGTACAGCATCCAATAAGAATCTCAAAGTGTTGGCTTCCTTGTATTTTTTACATGCTATTTTAGAAATTCCTTCTCATAAAATGTGTCCTATAGCATATTTTTATTTAGGGAATTGTATTGTAACCCCCTATTTCAATAGCAGCATTTGGTCTCATTTACAGTATCTGCAGAGCATGTAGGGATCATCCAGAATGAGAGCTGCAGATGACAAGTCTGTGCCTTAAAGTACTAGTATTGTCTTATATTACTATATAAAGTGCAGTAATGAACACAAGTGATTTACATTCTGGTGCTCTATTTATTATCTATCACTGACTTCCATATGAAAAGTGTTTAGCTTACAACTCAAGATTTTCCTAAGCGTCAGCATTATGCGCTCAGCATGATATCTAGTAATCCAGATGTACTCCTTCTGTTTCATCCAGTGCATCATTCATCACCAACAATAAAGAAATCCAGAATCAGAACATAGTTGGTAATTTTGCTGATGTTGCATGAGACAGAACAGATTAGTCTCTGGTCTTCTACAGCTACGATAATCATGTGGTGCTGACAGAAATACAAATATGATTTTGCTAAGATTCTAGCTGCCACTTTGATCAAGTACATACAATAACAAGCTGTCATTTTTACCAGAAAAAAGCACCATACCTGTCATTTATGCAGATGGTAGTATGCTACATTGCCAGGTGAAATTTCATCACAATTAGAAGTGTTGAAAAAAACGTGGTTCAGTTATACCAAACGTCTTCAGTCAGATTGGCTCAGTTTTTTCAAACAGAAGATACACTAAATGAGGATTAGCTTTACGCAATTGCAGGAAGAGGTTAGGGCAAATCCCAGGATACAGGAGACTTAACTCAGTTTCTTCCTTGGCCTGAAGACAGTAGAATTTGTAACTCTTAACTCCCATAAGGACAACCTAACTTCTTGCTGGTGGGTATGGGTACTGTTGGTGCTGTCCCAGGTTGCACAAATAATTAAGCATTCTTTATCAGCAGGATAAAAATCTGGAAATTCCACCTTTCAAAACAGCTCCCATAATAGGAGACCTGAGCCTTTCTCCCACTTTCTCCGGCTCAATGAATAAAATTTAACACTTTCAGGCAGTGTGGAACAGGCCCTCCTTTAGCAGGACATTTCAGAGAGCATTTCAGCTTAATGGTTAGGGTTGTTTGAGGAAGCTGTTTGTTTTGGAGAAAAGAAACAGAGACAGACTGAGAAAGACAGAGAGAGAAAAAGAGAATGACTCTCCTGCCTAGGGACCAGGACAAACACCTGGATTCTTGTCCTTGCTGTGGTGGATGTTTCAGTATTTCTGCAAAGTGAAAGAACGAGAAGGACAAAGAACTTCCTTGTCCACTTATCACAAGCCCCATAATGTTTTATTAGCATGCAGCTCAGAGCCTCCTCTTGGAGTCTGAGGTTGAAATCCTGTGAGACAAAGCATCCAATCTCATAACCCCAGTGAGCGTCTGGGCTACTGCACCATTTGATGAAAGGACAGCACAGCCAGTGTTATCTACACTTCCCAAAATCTGTCAGTCTAGTCCATTGGGCCTTTTATTTTCCTTACAAGTAAAATAACTTGGTAATATTCAGTTAGAATATGTCATGTAGAAACAAAAATACGTGTGAGACTGCCCAACATAATTCATCTGCAAGAAATAAGTTGCTTCAGTGATACCTCTTCATGGGACATGATAAGTGAAGAAAAGTATTCATGTTGGATCTGTTGTTTTTTTGATTCCCACCACTGAGAGGAGTGGGGGCAGGGAGGGAAGGAAAGAGAATCCAAACGAAACAGAAGATTTCAGTCAGATTAGCCTAGATTAGACTTTGAAGCCATGGAGTGTTCCAGCTTGGAAACAGACACCGAGATGCAATATATGCCAGTTTCTTAGATAAACTGTTAACTGGATTTAGAATAACTCTGCCAAAAAAGCCAATCTAGTACCGGGATTACATTGGGAAATTTGTCTGGAGTTGGCAATGACTGGCAAACAGAATTATGATTTTATACAGTGTATGAGAATCAACATTCAAATAAGGTTCCTCTAGCCTTTCTGTTTGTGGTAATTTACACGGGTTACTATGCTAACATCCGATTATTTTGATACAAAAAGCTTCTACTAACTGTTAGCATGTATTTCCACTAAAATCTGAATTCTACTAAAAGCAAGATAGGTTTTAACTTCAACAGGTGCAGGATTTTAGAACTCATATTCACACTCAAAGGTGCTTAGAAACCTACAGAAATTACTACAGTCTATCAATTCCCTTATTTGCCAAAAAGGTTCACAGGTAGCAGAATGGCCAGGAGCTCGATTGCTTGACTCAGGATCTAGGAGATCATGATCCAACTCTCTGTGCTGTCACAGACTTTCTATGTTACCTTAATGAGTCACCTGGGTTCTTTAGGCCTCAATTTCTCATATGTAAAATGTAGGTAATAGCCCTGCCCTGAAGGGTGCCTTGCTGTCAGGTGCTCAAAAAATGATGATGATGGCGCCACAATGAGACAAAATGATGTGAATCCATACCTTCAACAATACTTGCATTGAGAGAAGATTTTGTCTGCCACACTGCTCAAATTACAACCATTCAGCAGCACCCTACAACAATATTGCCAAGGCAGTGCAGAGGCTAGCAACTCCCCAGAAGAGAAGTTGCATTTCGCTTCTCCATCTGCCCCAGATTTCAACCAGAACTTATCTGGCTTCTTTTTTTTTCCCTTTTGAGTTAACTTTCTTCTAGCTCACTCCTGCAGAATAGGTCACTGTGGGATTGGATGACCGCCAGTGATGGCAGGAGGGACGTGTGGGAGCATATGAATATGAGCAGGGAGGGAAGCGGGGGAATGCTGCTGCTAGCACAAGCTGGCAGCTAAACTGGTTCAGCTACGTTGTCAAATCATATGCTGAATACGCTACACGTCTCTGTGGCAATAATGCTGTGCAGCTCACTTACAAGGTGCTACTAATGACTAGAGAAAAATGGATCAGAACTGCTTAAGACACATATTCACCAGCACATTTCCTGACTTTCCTCTGGCCAGTTTTAAGTCTTTTACCCTTCTAGCTATACCCTGAAAATATTAATGCAACCACCACTGCCTACTCCCTTTTTCCTAAGGCATATAAGTGAAATATCCAGGTTTCAAAAGTTGCAGTCCACTCAGCACATAGAGATATAGATAATTATATACAATTATAATATATATGTACTATATATATTATAATTTGTACAGCAAATTTACACCTCTAGATAAGAGCTTGAATTTCACAGTTTTCTAGCTGGGAGAAGGCACAATTTTAAATATCTGGATACTATATTAAACAAGTGTGTGAATCCCTGTCTGTAAAATTTTCATGTTCCAGGAAAGTTGCCAAAAAGCAGCTGGAACCCTACATTTTTGACCCCAAACCAGAGCTTGAACCTTTATACTCTTTCCCTTAGTCTCCTCAGTATGCTGAACTGAAGCCTAGTTTTAACATTGTACCCATTGACTTGTTCTTTGTGTGATGCTTTATGAAATACTTGTCTGAACCACAACCACAAACACTTTGTCCTACTCCACTTATGTAATAACGTTCAGAAATAGTTTTATGGCTTACGTGATAAAAGCAGTTCTTCAGAAAGCCATATTAACAACTATTTTCTGTTCTTACTGATCCTAGAAGAAAATCTCCCAAACAAGCAAAAAACTCCAAGATTATATTCTCTATACAGCTGTGTATTTCCATTTATTTCAGAGATTCCTGTTCTTTATAAGAAGTTTGGTATAACACCTTCAGTATATGTACGTTGGTGTTTGTTGGTATTTTCACAGCAATGTTAACTTAGTCTTGTTGGTTTGTGTGTCAATTTATACATATATATGCACACTAAACAACACATTTAGAAAGACAAAGACTCAGGTATGAGAACAACACACAGGCAACACTATGGGGCTGTGGGAACCCTAACGTCAGTATTTTCTAACTCAAAATGTATTTTTGAACATGACTCATTAAAATGACCAGCCCAAACACATGCAGTCAGCCTGCACGGTTCCTAGCCAGAGACTGTAGTGTTTGCATGGAAACAAAATGACTCTTGTAGCTTCCATGGGCAGAGAAGCAGCCACCAGTATTGATAGTGCAGCAATATGCATTTGTTCTGACAAACTCCTACTTTTATTTTATACTTTTTTGTATGTGCACATACATCCAGAGTCCTATTCACTCAAGAAATGTGAGAGAAAACCTGTTCATGATTAACTTCAAAGAAGTGGCCCCGTGAAATGCATTCCTTTATCATATTTTCTTCTGCAAGCAGACATATGAAAAGGAAGAACTCCCCATATTTCTTAATGAAGTAAATTTTTTAAGAAGTTAATATCTTCAGCACATCAGTCAGGAAAAAAATTATACACTGTGTTCACATAAAACTTTTTCAGTTTTAAAACAAAGGCAAGAAACATTAGGTTAATTACAGTTTGATAATTGCTCTAAGTTTAATTTATGTTAGTCGGTTAGACAACTTAAGACAAACTTGTACCTTTGGAGTAGAGGAAATAAAAGATGTTAATTGTCTCTATCAGCATTGTTTGGTTTCATCTGTAGGCCATCATGGCTACAGCAACCCTACACTATTAATTTCTTATTACATATCACGACTTCTTTTGGACAGCAATGAATCTGAAAAAAAAAAAAATCAGTATGAAAAACTGCTGACTCAACTCAACTATCTATACACAATACTGGACTCTCCCATTAGCAAGAAGTATTTCATTGCATTTTAACTCCACTTTGTAGCATTTTGTTCTGGAGTCAACACCTTACTCATTAACATGATGCCTTGAAAGTGTAATGGTAATGCCTTCCTAGCCCCATTAATTCCCTCTGCTAGAGAACACCGTATGATGAAAAATTCACTTCAGGGACCAAGCAATGATTCCCCAATCTTCACCCATACCGTTGAGGATGTATTAAAAGTACAACACTGCGTTTTTAATTTGAAACATTATTCTTGCCATTAGAAATTTTCATTTCCAAAACCTGCTTGTTGTGGTTTAACCCCAGCCGGCAACTAAGCCCCACACAGCCACTCACTCACTCCCCCTCCAGCTGGGATGGGGGAGAGAATCAGAAGGGTAAAAGTGAGAATACTCATGGGTCGATATAAAGACAGTTTAATAGGTAAAGCAAAAACCACATGCACAAGCAGAGCAAAACAAGGAATCCATTCAGCCCTTCCCATCAGCAGGCAGGTGCTCAGCCATCCCCAGGAAAGCCAGGACGGTCACTTGGGAAGACAAACGCCATCACTCCGAACGTCCCCCCCTTCCTCCTTCTTCCCCAGCTTTATATGCTGAGCATGATGTCATATGGTCTGGGACATCCCTTGGGTCAGTTGGGGTCAGCTGTCCCGGCTGTGCCCCCTCCCAACTTCTTGTGCACCCCCAGCCTCCTCACTGGTGGGGTGGGGTGAGGAGCAGAAAAGGCCTTGGCTCTGTGTAAGCACTGCTCAGCAATAACGAAAACATCCCTGTACCATCAACACTGTTTTCCGCCCAGATCCAAAACATAGCCCCATAGTAGCTACTATGAAGAAAATTAACTCTATCCCAGACAAAACCAGCACACTGCTTTTGACGCAGACATCAGAACTAAAGAAAAATTTGATATAGAGATTAGTTACATCATTCTGAAAAAAGCAATCACATGCATGCCTTTTAAGTCAAATGAAATGTGCATATAGCTCAATAAAGTTGAAGACTGTATACAACTAAGATAGTCCAGTGGCAGATTTATGCACTGCCATAAAAGAATGACGTTAACTGTTGGTAAAGTTCACAGGGCAGTACCTAACTGGTCTGCTGACTTCCAGGTAATGCAGATTGAACAGTTTTGGATGCGAGAGAAGATGCAGGCCCCTACTTTTTCTTCCTTCGTTCTTTATTATGTGGCACTTAAAAACTAAAAGGTGTTGGCTCTTGCAAAAGCCCTCTTCCAATTTTTATCTTCTAGGCTACTGCTTTCTGATTGCTGTCTGACTCTGAGAAGTCTTAACACTTTTCATTCCCACTCAATTTATTCTAATCTGAGTTCAGGGTTACCCTCTCCAAGTAAAAGTTCTTCACAGACTTACTGTGTCTAGCTTCTAACAAAACCAATTTGTGAGTCACTTTGTCTACTCTGTCCATCAGCCCTGTGGCCCTCTAAACATACATAACACTTGAAAAATGGTTTATATTTGCAAAGGAAATAACAGTGCTCAAAAGTGCTCAAAAATGATATGAAACAAGTACGCAAAAAAGTGTATTTAGCTTTATAATTACACTGTCATATAACCAATATCCAAAAATAATCACATAATTTTTGAGAGGTTCGTTTCACAATAAACAGTAACATGTTTAAACAGGCAGAAATGAGACTCTCTGTACCATACTTGCTATGTTGCCCTGACCTTTATTCATGTGACAAATCATTAGATGATGGAAAGGGAAGGAGGGAAAGAGATGACCCCTACCTTAATTAATCCTTAATTAGCCTCCACAATTCCAAAGGCCACATAGCATGTGAAATCCCTGATAACAATTTCATTCTTAGAAGAATTATGTGTAGTATCTTCAGGTCCTACTGGAAAATTCGGACAGACATGGTAATCCTTCCTCAGTAGGTCAATTTTTTTGCCACAGATTTTGCTCTCTGCTGCCAAGAACTACCTAAACAACATGAAAGATCTCAAAGAAGTGGAAGGAAAACAAAACTCCAAATATGTTCTTCAGTATATTGCTTGCAACCAAAGTATTTAGGGTTGAATTCCTTAATTTATGGGAGACTCTAGAAACAAAATACGACTGCAGTACATTTTATTGACATGGCTGCTTCTTAGAACATAGTACTCTCTGATTTTTACTTGATTCTTCCTTCCTGAAAACACACTGGCCTTTTCTCAGTATCAAGGGTGAAAGACTGATTGCTTAACTTTCCCTTGGAACACTATGACCAGCTCTCCTCATCTAAATGGAAAAATGATAGCTTTGGTTGGTCAGAAATCAGAGAATCTCTGGTTTTACGCTGGCTTAACTGAGATTAGAATTTGATCTATTGAAGTGATTTGTTGAGACATGCTGTGTGAAAGAAAAAAAAGCTCAACAAGATGAAACTTTATAAGGCTGTTTGCTGACCACCAGCTGTTGGCCAGCCCACAAAGCGAACAGTGCCAGCTAAGAAAGAGGATGGTACCATCTAGTGGCTGCTCCCACCCCTTGGTGCACGTCTCGCACACTTCTACAGACCTGCAAGCTCAAAAGCTCATGCTTGGCAAAGCTGTGCTCGCAGTGGTACATTTGAAGAAAGTATCAGAGAGCAGACTGTCCCTGTCAGAGTGGAGGGAGACTGTAAGGTAAGGATGGCATCTGGAAGGGGGGGACCCAGCAATCTAAGCTCCCTGTGAACACTCCTGCTACCTTGTAACTATCGGCACTGCTCCAAAGCTGTGAGGAAGGAACAGCCCTGCAGCATCAGAGAAAAAGGGAGGAGTGGAAGGAGGGCTCAGTTTCCAGCAAAGAGAGTTCATTCATCAAAATCCTTCCCTCCCTGCTCTGACGTGCCTGGCTTTTCCTACCATAGCTAATCTTTACTAGAGCTGACCTTACAGCAACCCCCAAAAAAATATTTTAGATGAAGAGACCAATGTACAACATCTACCATTACAAAATCAGATATTACCAGGACATTTATTCCACCATGGCAATTTCCATCTTCTTTTACTTTGAGGCTGCCACATTTTGCTCCTTTCACCCCCAAGTCTCACAGACTCCTGTCTCCCTAAAACTCCTTTGTAACCTCTCAATCTTTGGCCACTTCTGTCCCCTTGGTCTCCTGAAGAAATCAGAAGACTTCAGAAGAAATCAGGTAAAATTTTGTGCTGCCTCTCCATCTTTGCTCCTTACTATTTGGGAACTACTGGTCAAGACCACGATCAACAGTATGATGGAATGGCTAAATAATCAGGGATGTAAAGTCCCAGTGATTTGGGATCTTTGCTGGTCCTTTAATTAACTTTCTGTAAGATTTCAGACAAGACACATTTTCTGAACCTTGGATTTTTTTAGCAAATGGTATGTATCTAAGGATAGGCTATGTCCTTATATACTATTCACCAGTTTCTAAACTTCTATTTAAAATATAAGAATTACACTTTTGGAATTGCATAAGTATTTCTCTTCCAAGCCACAGATCATTTCCTTCCCATAACAAAGCAACAAAACCCATCATAATAGCACTGACAGATTAAAGTGAGATTCTGAAGATCCAAGCTTGCCACAGAAGTAGAATAAAACATAAGTCTGCTTGCAGAGTGTCAGTGCCCTTCAATAGAAGCAGGAATGCAAGCTCTGGACTTACAAACTGCATAAATTCAGGTCTGAGCAAACTGATTTGGTTACTGCTACAGGCCTACATATGGTAATATGTATCCCCACAAGATAGTTTATAATGACTTAAGCAAGATATTATTACAACTGTCTATGTTAGTGTAGCTAGGCAGCATCTGCTACCCAAAAAGTCCACTCAGGTGTATCTTTAGGGCTCCACCATGCCCAGGATAAACACTGGTTTAGTGTCAAAAACTGAAGCTGGCTCTTGGTGTGAAGCTTCACATGTCACAGCAAGAGACATTTGGCCAAATGCCTCTTGGTCTAGACAAGAGACATCGTCATGCAAAACAGCTAAGTAACAAGAGTCACAGGCGGTTAGGAGGAGGCTCATAATCACATCAAACTATCCGGAAATGGTCATCTATGTAGGAATACACTGGTTTTCTTGCATCATCTGTTTAATCTTCTAAGGATTTAAATGTGATATGTTTTGCTTTCTCAGTTACACCAGCTAGAAATCTGGTCAAGTTTTAACCTGAAGGCAAATTACTCTTTTAGTAGGTATAGTTTTCCTTATTTAATTCTGAATTGAAATATGTATAGTATTCATTTCTATAATTAGCAGATGACTAATATTTGAACACAAAATCCTCAAAAATTTGGTATATTTTAATGACTGTTTTTGATCAACAGTGTGTAAGAATACAGTTTTTTCACAGGGACTTGCAGGAATTAAATGTTTGATTTTTTAGTTTCACTAGTTGCATTCTGCAAACTTCAGATGCAGTGAGAATCTGTGTCTGCAGACCAATTTCAGACTGTTTCAATATGTCCTGGTTTATGTAGGCTTTTTTATTTTCACTCATTTTAGAATTAGTCTAAAAGCACAAATGACTGCAAATACCACAGAACACGACTCGTCCTGTTCAGAACCGTGCCTCTCTCACTCTACAGGAATACAGGATTTCAAGCTTTGAGCAGAGGCTGATGAATGAAATAGAATTTCGCCTTGAACGTACGCCGGTGGATGAATCAGATGATGAAATCCACCACGAGGAAATCCCTACAGGCAAATACATAGCACCCATCTTTGATAAGAGACTCAAGCATTTTCGGGTAATGGAAGGATCTCCTATTACATTCACTTGCAAAATAGTTGGAATACCTGTTCCCAAGGTAGGTCATTCTCACTGTTAGCAGTAAAGGAATAAAAATCATCTACTTGCTATGTTCTATACATCCCTCTGGAAAGTCTCACTCCTAAGAACATGGCTCTGTAGAGAGAGCTCTAAAACAAATTATTTCCTCCCCACTTTCTAAAATAACAATATCTGCTCCTGAGCATCTCTCAGCCCTGTGTGGACTGCCTCACAGCCACCTGACTCCAAGAGAAACAGAACTTCATAAACCCCCTTTTCAGAAAGATGAGAACTGGTATGAGACAACCAGTAATGTGTCTGTAGCCAAGAAAAGAGAACCTGACAGGCCCAGCTATATAAAGGAGATAAGCAGCTTTCTGTGTTCAACCTGAAATCATTCTATTTCACATCATAACCGATCTGCAAATTTTATAATATTCTAAAATTTTTACTAGCAATTAGTCAACTTATCTCATGTTCCTATCTACATTTTTTTCTAGTCACTATTCCACTACAGAGCAAGTGTTAAGTCACTGGCGGGGGGTGGGTCTGATCACTGCAGGTATACTGGTTCAAGGATGGCAAGCAGATTTCAAAGAAAAATGCGCATTTCAAAATGAACAGAGAAGAAGATGGCACGTGTTCTTTACATATTGAAGCTTCTACTAATGATGATGATGGCAACTATACAATTATGGCTGCAAACCCACAAGTAAGGTGTTTTATTTTCCTCTACAGAAACGCTTGTTTCATCTGTTTCTAATATATGTTAATAGGAACACAGATTGGCCCACCTAGTCTGACATCGAGTGGTAACTGTATCAAAAATCAGATGCTTCAGAGGATAGGAGAGGACACCATGTAATGAAGAATGATGAAACTACTCGCCTATTCTTACACATCCCAGTCACAACCATTAAGGACATTTTTCACATTAATACCTCCTGTCCTATCTTCTGAGTCCCCCCTCTGTTGCTGATAGATACCTTTTAAGATGTGCTGACAAGGCAGACATGATATTTCGGGCAGAAAAAATAGAGCAAGTGGAAACAAAAAGTTACATCAAATTTGGAAGTGTTACCAAACACAATTATTCTTTATCTAGGATGCAAAGATGTGGTTCTGATAATAGTCTCATCCCCAGTACCATTCTCCTTCACCTGGTGTGCTAGCTTAGCTGTTTACTTAGCAGTACGCTCAAGTAGATCAGGCAACTTTTCCCAGTTTAAATTTTTCCTTTTTTCTGAATTATATTTCAGCCCAACTACTTCTCAGTTTCTGGGTGGCTGCATAAACAAGTATGCTAGCACAAAGGTGCTAGTACCCGTGGAGACACAGTGGCAGGAATGAACGAGCAGGGACAGGCACTGCTTAAGCTGGTTTACACAGCACCACTGCTAAATGCATTGCCACAGCCTTGAAGGGTCTGAGGAACACCCTGCTCTAGACACACAAAGAAACCCCTGCCTCAACTGCACTTCACTGCATGCTAACAGCATATGCTTTGAAAAAGTAATATTTACACTACAGTTCAGTTACTTTATAAAAATAAATCTGAATGCATTGTAAATGTTAAATATTTATACTTCTAAACAAAATGAGCTATTAACCAACTATTAATTCTGTTTCCGTTGTGATTTGCAGGGGAGAATCAGTTGTTCAGGCCACCTGATGGTTCAGAGTATCCCTGTTCGGGGCCGAATATCAACAATTCAGCCTCACAGGTAAAAGGAAAGACAAGTCCTTCAGACCCTCTTTATGCTTCTTACTGAAGGCACTCAAACTAACTAGCTACTGTACTTCAGTGCACCCTGTACTTCAGTTCTCAACCATAAAATGGAGATAACAGCAGCAGTTCCCTCCCAACAGGTCACTTCTAGAATGTAATACTTTTGAAGGTCATCTTCAAATACAGGGAAGTTTAAGTGTAAAGTGTTATTTCATTTACCTGTCGCAGTGGAGTTAAAGGCAAGGGATGGATTAGCAAGATGAAATTCTGCCAAAAAAAACCAAAAAGAAGTGGAGGACAGATTGGGAATCCAACAATACTGCACAACATAGTTAATTTGATAATCTTTCTAAATGGAAATTATGCAAGTATTAAATTACAATCAGTCCATTTCTTTCTGCCCTTTTATTTAACTCCAGCTATCTGATCATCCTTTCCCACAATTTCTTCCTTTTTTTAACCATCACCAAAAAAAGTTTGACTTCCAAACATATACATGCAATTTTTGTGTTGCAGAACACGACCTCGGGCGCCAGAAGGAGACAAAGAGACAGTTCAAGAACGCTTTTTCAGGCCATACTTTCTACAGGCTCCAGGTGACATGGTAGCACACGAAGGGCGACTTTGTAGGTTGGATTGTAAGGTACCAACTGTTTCCTCTGTTCATTCTCACTTTTTCTACCTCTCTACATGTACTGCTAAACATGTTCTCATGTTCTTTATTGCATGTGTGAACGCCTTCTGTTAAAGTTCTAATGCTTCATTTCTAAAAATCATTTCTTATTGCCATTGTCTCCGAGCTGATTCAGGGGATTTCTTTTCAACACATGTTATATGGAATGAAGAACACCCCAGAAATAGAAGGCTTGCTTACAAGGTTGTTCAAATTACTAGATATGTTCACCGTGTCCTTTACCAGTGCAAACTTCAGAAGTTCATCTGAGAATGACAGGTCCTTCTGCTCCATTATCAGATTCTTGAACATAATCCAGAATAGCACAAAACCACGAGAAAGAGAGGATTCAGCATGTTGTATTCTGTACAAACAAATGTTCCCATTGTATTGGACTGAATTACTGAAGATTAATACTCCCTGAAAAGAGGGAACAGAGCCTAGTTCATTTTATGCTTCCCCAGCATGCACAGATGCAGAAACATCCCCCACTTACAGATTCAAATCCCCACGAGAGAGTTGTCAGAGGTTAGAGTACACACAGTGAACATCCTGTTATTGAACAGCTTTAAGAAATTCATCTGCTCGAACATATTTTGGCAGTCCCTCTATATCCCAGTAGCACAGCAAAGGTACTAATGCTGACACTGACTTCTTCCATGCTCCAGAATGTCTCCTACCCTGAAGAGGGTAGAAGCTCTGAAGCAGAAGTTAATGCCCTGAAGATGAACAAGATTCCTTACTACTTAATTTACAATGTAAAGTTTACTAGGGAGCATGCCAAAGAATCTGGTTATTCTTAGCTCTGCTATCCTGGCAGAGCTTGTGAAACCTTAAAGCATGTCTGGTATTGCACAAACCTGGAAGACAGCAGTCCTCGTTCAGGCAAGTTCCACTTCCCTCTTTCTCTGGTTTGTAGAATATCATCTGGAAAGCAATATTTTGGACATGAATAAGTACTTCTATCTATTGGAAGGAACTTTAAGACTATAATACAGCCTAATAATCTTCCCAAAAAATACTTAATTTATAGTGTTCTAAAACATGTAAGTTTAACAGCTACAAAGAACTATATCATCCTTCATGAAATTTTATTAAATACAAAGTCATTTGTATAGAACTCTTTTTCATCTCTATTAAACTCTGTAGTGGTTTAGATCCAGGGTTATTATTTATACTCAGCACTAAAAAAATAAGAAAACTAGCAGATTACTAAGAGTCTTTTGTGAATCTGATATATAACCAAGGTTCTTCCTTTCTGACTAAGAAAAATATAGGCATCTCATGTATTTGTTTTTCTTGGGATTTTGTTGCTTGTTTGTTTTGGTTTTGTCCCTTTTGTAACTAATCAGAAGAAAAACAGAAGCTGAGAAATAAAAACAAAAATCTTTGTTCTAGATTCTGACATCATTCAGATGGTACCTGAAAAAAGGTTTACCTATGAATTTACTAGAATCTATTTGTCAGTTTGACATTTGTCTCTAGCTGTTTCACTGTCTGTTAGGTGAGTGGGTTACCAACTCCAGACCTGACGTGGCTTCTGAACGGCAAACCTGTGCTACCAGATGGCACCCACAAGATGCTGGTCAGAGAGACTGGAGTTCACTCTCTGCTTATTGATCCTCTCTCACAAAATGATGCTGGAACTTACACTTGCCTTGCCACTAATAAAACAGGACAAAATTCATTTAGTCTGGAGCTCACTGTTGTAGGTAAGAATCATTGAAAAACTAGTCTCAATGATGAAGGTATTTGTACATGCTTCTTCAAACTTACCTTACTTTTCCCTACAGACAAGTATAAATAAATAGTTAATCCACTGATTACTTACTCCACTGAGAGTTCAACAGCTATAAAACTCATCTGATGGAGGGAAATGGACCTGGTGCTCACCAGACAGGTGCACTCCTGTTATTAATAGAGGGCTGGAAGAATTCTGTCTCATCATCACTTCACCGCTCTTGTCTTGGCAAAATGACATTCTCAACTTTCTCCCCAGAAAATGCTTAGGGTTTGAATTCATAAAATATGTTGAGGACTCCTAGATTTCAGTCCCAATTTTATGAGTTTAAAAGTATTTTTAAGTAGAAAAATACAAATCTGAATACTGTTCTTTATTAAAGCCTTACAAGATGTGAGATACTAAAATTCATGGATCTGGCATTCACTTGCTGCAATGGTAGCATGTTTAGACCTATTAGATATGCATACATTCTTTTATGAACATCAGTTCTGTCTATTATTTTCTTTATGTTCCCTTACAGAGGCTATGTCATGGCATTTCATTTTCCTTCCAATATCCCATTAAAAATTCACAACCTATTTTGATATCACAAGAATAATTTTCGGTCATGTTCTTCCACACTGTTCAAAGCAAAACAAAGAATACAATATCTGTTGCTCAACAATTCTTTTTCTTCTTCCAGCAAAGGAAGTAAAAAAAGCCCCCATGTTTTTGGAGAAGCTTCAGAACTGTGGTGTTCCTGAAGGGTACCCTGTCAGATTAGAGTGCAGAGTTGTGGGAATGCCACCCCCAGTATTTTACTGGAAGAAGGATAATGAGACCATCCCATCAAACAGAGAGAGGATGAGGTACTGTATCATCATACCCATGCTTGGAGTTTCTTGTGGCTGGGCCAATTGTTTCCATGAAAACCTGTGTGATAAGTACAGGTGGTGTTCTTCTTAAAACAACTTCTTACACCCACATAAAGATTTTAAAAGCTGGCTTCACTGTGAGGTGAACAATAGAATAAAGGATGGAGCATAATATGCCACTGCTTCAGAGAGTGGTGATAGACCTTTCGGGCCATAGGCCCGCTCAGCATATGCATCTTCTTATCAAAGATACTATGATATGGTATTTTAATGCATTTTAGCAGCTTATTCTCTCTCTAAGCTATTTTTTTCTCCAGTTTAGTTCTAACTATGGATGAATCCAAACTCAGAACAGTTAGAACATGGTTTTGAATGCCCCAGAGCACAGGACAATAGAGAGTTTAACATATCAGATACAGAGACTGATAACAAAGTTTGGTCACAAACATAGGCAAAGAATTTGATCCATGCTTACAAAATGCAGCAATGTTCGAGTTCAGCTCTTGCATTCAAATGCATCACTACTTTTTCGGTTTTGCAAAAGAAAAGCTGATGAAATAATGTGCCTGGTTGTAATTAATGAGAAATTAATTGCTTTCATTTATTTTTTAAAGACTACTACTTCAGCATAAATCTGATTCCTAATATTTTATTTCACTTGGCTCCAACTGATGATTCGATGCAGTCATCAGATCTCTGAAATCAACTTCAAGAAGTACGACATTTTCACATGCACACCCTGCAGGCTCTCTGTAAAGAAAACTGTCTGCACAGCAGCACTTGCTACAAATGCACACCTATCATGAGGGGAAGCTTGCCCGTCCCCACTCCGAGACTGCCGTCCTCTCCAAAACCCCCACCTGACTCTGATCTTCCACAGCCTGTACTCTCTATTCCTCTGCCTCTGGGCAGATTACTCAAGGATTTATTTCAAGTACTGGTATTTTCACAGTATTATGTAATTATGGTTATACACATGCAAACGCTAGTTAATGTAAAATGAACAACTGTCCTAAAATGCCTCATTTTCAGTTGTTTCACAGAAGCTTAGAAAACAAATTTTTGCTTCAACTCAGATGAGGATAGACTAAGGGAAACCTCCCACACCTCCCAATGCCAGGAACTAACAAACATCAGGCTCGTAATACCTCTGCTATTTCAGCCTGGCATGACCAGACTGCCTGCCCCCAAGGCTTTGAGTGGTTCTGCAGAGATCCACCTGAGCCATGGGCAGCATTGTCCTTCTTTGTCCCTATCTTGCCTCACTATCATCTTCCTGCTTGAAGCCAAGAGACCTTTTTGTGTGATGATATGGACATGCATGAGCTTCTGTACTACTGCACCCACAGCATAAAGCAAATTATGTAGTGCAGGGAGCAAAGGGTGAATGTTCCCTTTTATACTAGAGCTGTCAGAAGCACAAAACGTCCTCTTGACCTGAAATTCTGTGGTTTGATGTTTCATTCCAGTTCATAAGGAAACAAAGTCTCAAGTTTCAGAACTTCCTGCAACTTCCAAGTATTCTGATGTGTTCGTCTCCCACCTCTTCCTTTATAATGAGGGAAACGTTTGGGTTGATATAAAAGACCAACCACAGCCTAGAAAGCAGAGGAGCCTCAGTTCTCGGATATACTACTGAATAGTTTTCCCTTCAAATTGCAGTCAGAAAGTCTAGGATCACTGAAGAGCAAAGGAAGATCAGGGAATAATGAAGCAGCTTTCTTTTAGACTGTTGGCCCAACAAATCTTTAAGATTTTGCCACTCAGCCATTTTCTCATGAAAAAGGGTGCCATAAAACAGTTTCTGACTGGCCCTGGTTACTGTTGTGAAAAATATCACTACTTTGTACAAATGTTCTTTGTATTTTTTTATGTTATTCTTCCAGCTTCAGATCTAGGAAAAAATACAGTATGATTGTGCAGCAGCTTTGTGTGGGTTTAGTTCACTGGAATGCAATAAACAATTCTAATATTAACACATACAAAGCAACAGTTCAGCTCACACTGTCATGCCATGGCTTTGCACAACTGAGAGGAGCAAGAACAGATTTCAGCTACTCTGATCATTGGTTGAGGCCATATGAAAGCAAATCTATTGACTCTAAATGTGTTGGACTGCTACCTCTTGGAGAATAAAAGTTACAACTCATCTATTTCATATTTAATGTACATATTGTAAAATCTCAAAGTTGATATGCTCTTGAGAAATACTAATTCCAAATCACCTGTTTTCCCAGCATGCACCAAGATACAACAGGGTATGTCTGTCTCCTCATTCAACCTGCCAAGAAAGCAGATGCTGGCTGGTATACCTTGTCTGCAAAAAATGAAGCTGGTATTGTCTCTTGTACTGCTAGACTTGACATATACGGTAGGTATTGCCTAGTAAATAAAACAAATCCGAATTAATTTTCTTTGACCCATCCCAGCCCTCACTTAGTCTGTAAATTGTTGGTTTTGACATGGATTAGAAATTAGTGTCACAGCATGGCCACAGCTTAATATGGCCACCAGGAGGAGGTATGATGATACAGCTAAATGGCCAAATTAGCTCTCCTGCATCAGTTTAAAGGCAGGTAAAGAGAAAAAACAGAAGAGTTTTGCACAATATTCTCTACTCTCATTTTCCACTTTCCAAATTCCCTAGACACATAAGCATGTAGTAAATATGTACTCAAGTTGAACCTTAACTCTGTTCCCTCTGACACATGCCTGTGCTACAGCCCTGACCTGATATGGAACAATAGATTGCACACAAGAAAGTAGACCCCTTCTTCTATGGAGCATGTATGATGCAAACTATGCCTAATTAATGGAGGCTAGTTTGTCTAGGACATAGAACACCCCAGCCCAGCTCAAGAACTACAGCACATCACTTAATTACTCTGTATCTATGCAAGATGTAATAGTTAAGAAAATTCATCTAGATCAAGAGTGTACTTTGACCAATTAAGCAGCATAATAAAACAGAAGACATATTCCACAAACTGTTGGATTATAGTCATACCCTCATAGGAAAAAAAAAAAAACAAAACAAAACAAAACACCACATTTCTGTTTTTTTAAAAAAAATTCACTTAATTATCAGGGATAAAAAAGAAGTCACCAAGTGCATCTCTGTCAGTTTTCCGCCACCTTGTGGTGATACCGACAATAGTAATGTAATGTTCAACAGAAGGCTGGTGAGAGTCTGATTCAAGAAAGACCACACAAAATAATTCCTTAGGTATCTAAATGTTGCAAGACATAAGTTAAATTTTCATATGAAGGATTCAAGGTACAAACAGGAAAAAGATGGAAAGTAAGAAATGCTTCCTGATTCCAACCATATTTTCTAAAGACTCTCCAAGCCTTACACAGCAAAGGGAGTGACATAAATTGGTTTTCTTTATGCTACTTTGAATGGACGGGATTGGGAGATTGAAAGTGTGGTCTGATATTTGCAATTACATGTGCAGAGAAAAAAGTACAGTAAACAATGAGTGTGTTGTTCAAATAGAAACAAATTGGGGGCTGCAAGAAAAAAAAGAGGGTTTTTTTCAAATATTTCCAGATAGACAGGGTCAAAATTCAGCATGGAAAGACATTTCCTATCAATGCTTAACATGGAGGTTGTAGGTCTCCCACACTAACCTCTTCTCAGAGTATTGTAGCCTGAACTTCTACCCTTTCATTTTAATTGCTGACACATATGTTTGTCCAGTTGGGATGCAGACCTGGAGGGTTTGTATTGATAAATACTGGCAAATATCAATTTCCCCTTTCTGAAGTGTTTTAAGAATGATAACTGTTAAGTATTATATAATAGCTAAATATTCTTACAAATTCATAATGGTATTTATTCACATGGGAACATGTTGAATGTTACTTTTAAATTACTGAATATGTGTCTTTGGATTACATTTATCTCCATATCTTAAAAAATTTAGGAAACGTGTTACTAGTTGTAAGTATTACAGGGAAATAAAAAGCGTAATCACTTCTTTAAAAAAATTCCCCATATTATTACTTTGAAATTAAAAACCACCAAAAAAAATAACGGGAAGAAAAGTCCCCCAGAGGATGGAGTAGTACAAAATCAGAGCCATGTCCAGTTTGTTCACCTCTGTTCATGCTATGGTATGTTTTTAGTTTTGATTGCGGGAGCTTTGGAGAAGGCTCCAAAGATTAAATTATTAAATTTTGGACTTAGTGAAATCCATGCAAACATTGTCATTGAATTGAACAGGGATGGAATTCCATCTGTAGGCTTCAATAAAAATACTCAACGTACAAACTATGTAAATTATAATATTTGAAGGAACAGACCCTAAAACAGGGAACAAGAACGCTGTGCTCTCTTCAAGGATGTTGGAAGCGACTTTTCAGTTGTGTGCATTGATTTCTGTTGTTTGATTGCTAGCTTAATTAGAGGTTTATACAGCCTATTCTGTTTCAGCTCAGTGGCACCATCAGATTCCACAACCAATAAAACTTCGACCTGGTGGCAGCCGGTATGCAAACCTCACCGGTCAAGGACTTGAAATTTTTTCTGCCTTCCCAACTACTGAAAGCCCTATGCTGTTTTCATCCCCAACCCAAAAGGTGGTGGAGAGTGAAGAACTTTGAAAAACAAACAATTGTTCCAGTTACACCTGCAGAGATACTAGAACTGTGGGGGAGAAAAGAAAAAAAAAAGAGGTACAAGTCAAGATGCTCAAGGTTTACAAGCAACTTGTTTGTAATTGTGTACTGCTGCTGCAAATGTTGCAAGTAACATATCATACAAGACTTTTGCATATTATTTTACTGCAGGATAATCGTGGTATGGAGTGTTGTGCAATAAATTCAATACTGTGTAGTTTGCTAAGAATTACATAGTAAACATAGTTTTCAGCACCTAAAAGCCAATACCACTTTTACTGCTTGAACTAAAGCTACTGTACTGTAGCAAACCATGTAAAGGATTGATGATGTTCGGCTGGAATACTGCCAGTGAAAACATTGACATTACAATAACAACAATCCGGAATGAGGGTAAACAACAAGACTTTGAATGTAATTCTAAAAAACATGCCAGATAATCACAAAGCACAAGTTAAAGGGAAAAGATGTAACACATTTTTATATATTATTATGCCAGATAATCTTAGAATTTTTGAACTCAAGACTAGATAAATGTAGCGTTTCATGTAGGTACAGCTGTATACCCTATATATTTATATTTGTGTGTGTGTGTACTCCATGAACTGTGTACTCATGGTGTAAGGATTCATAAAGTAAGGTACAGGGCACGTGCACAGGACACTAACATAGGAAACCAAAATTCCTGTTGTCTGAAGCATGTTCTCTAGAGCCCATAGTTGAAATTATTTTCCAGATGTGCTTCATACTTTTTTCTTTACAATGTTAGTGATTCTCTGCCTTTAAACACAGATGATATCAAGCTTGTAACTTCACAGTTTTTAAATATCAGTCTCTTTTTCCTAATTTTTAACGTGACTAAAAGAAAAGTGCATTTACCATCTAGCTCATTTTTTTAACTAACTGAAAAGGAATTATGATCTGGTGGAATTTAAATTTTCACCATCATTTAGGAAATAGTCACAAGTGTGGTGTCTACTACAAAGACAGAAAATTCTGTTAATATACAAAAGTTATGAAGTTAAGCAACAGTTATGTTGAAAGAGCTAAAAACCCTACTGTAACCAATAGTAGCAATAAATAAGGCAATTTAATGGACATGCAACAGAAGGTGTTAAGTGACAACACTTAATGATTAATTTAAATATATTTAGCATCTATAAAGTTGTATTAATACCTCACAGCCCTTAGAATCCAAGAATATCTAAGATGATTTCCTGAATCTTTAAATTACTGCTACCCCTCTTCTTTGGACATTGTTTTCAAGCAGTTCTTACTGCTTTCAACATGGCTAGAGAATGCAACAAAGCCCTGATCAAAGTCACAGAGATGAGAAGAAAAATTAACAGACACTTTCGTTTTGGACCTTATTTGGATTTTTTCAAATTTAAATATGTAACTGTAGAAGATTACATATGCAAAGAAAGCAATGAGGAGTTATCTTAAGAGCAAAAGGATACCGGACATAGCCAGAGACTGAGAAAGAGACAGCCTTTCACTGAGTTTCCTACAAATGCAGCTTATGTTGTCTCTAACTGTTGGTTCCCTAAGGGTTTAGACGAAGTGAATTTCTCGTATTGTTCTAATTCCCACCTGAGTGAAGACCATAAAACAAACCCATCATTATAACTTTCATGCTTCTGTTAGAAATCTCAGGCCATTCACCCCACATTGAACAGACCAGGAAGCTAAAATCCATTCTTCTCCTGAGACACAGACAAGGTGCAGGTATTTCAGTGGGAAAGTAGAAATACCAGTTGTTGCCCGTGCTATACCCCTCCCTGGCAAACAAAAGAAAACCAACAGCTATTAAGAACAATGCACTGATTCAGGTGACTTCAGCTATGGGGTGACCAATTTAAGACACATTGTGGGTCTGATTTTCGAGGATAGAGTACCTACTGCTTCTCTTATCTTCCGTTGGTTTTAGGATGGCTTGGGGATTCCAAAACTAAACCTAGACTGAGTCAGAGTTGGGCAATCCAAAATGTAAAGTTTCCCATATTAGTAACTACTCTTGGGAAAATAATCCAAGGAACGTTATTGGATTTTGCTTGTTTAATCCAGTGCTGTTGGGAAGTGGGAGGAGAGGAAATTAAGACACAAGAGATCAAATTCTACTCCCATCTACAGCCCCGGCCTTCCCATTATTTCATGCCAGGACTGAAGATTAGATTTTGATCCAAAGTATTCCAAGTTGCATATTGGTCATCAGGCTTTATACCTATCACAGGCTTAGTCAAGCAATTGTCTGCTTAGAAGTCCCCTGTGGCCCCCTTGTCTGACTTTGAGTGAGGGGTTGGACCAGATGACCTCCTGAGGTTCCTTCAGACCTAAATCACTCTGTACTTCCTAAATTGTTTCACTTTCTACTGCCTGACTGAATATCCTATGTGGATTAAGTTACCTATTGACTGAGTAGAAACTAATTCAGGCAAGCACAATCTTTTCCTTTTTGACTGGGGTATAAACTATTAGGCAATTGTAGCTACAAGAGTGATCACTTTAATCAGAGTTCTTTACATAGTTTAGAAGAAAGGAATACTAGTACTTACTATTAGCAAATATCTGGTTACCAGTGCTGGAATCATACTTGTTAATATTACTGACAGTAGTAGTGGTTCTCACATTTTACAACGTCAGACAACACACCCAAAAACTCAGTACAAATTAAAAGACAAAGTGCAGAGAGAAAATGTATAAACCATATCTCTTCAACCTTTTCTCCATGATTTCAGTGTAATGTCTCCAAACTTACATCACTATAACCTGAACTGACAAACTGAGGATTAAGTGGTACGATGTTTTTTAAAACGCACATTCAGTTTGTGGAAGTGGGAGGACAAGCAGCTACTGCTGAAAGACTTTTCCCAAAAAATCTGTGTAACAAGGATTAATCTTTAGTCATTCAAGAAGGGGCCCCAGAAGTCTCACTGAGAGGTAGGCTACAGAGAGTGGATCACCAAAATCTGTCAGCTGAACCATAACATTCTCTCCTTGACAGTATTTACTAACAATAGGATCAAAACTTTACCCATCACATCTCCCTACACAATGCAGAATCAGTAATTTCAAGTATTTTCAGTGCATCTGATATAAACAAAATCAGAATCTGAACGCAAATGGCCTGTAGTCATTAAATTTTGCTCGTAGTCATTAAATATTGCCACAGGACATTTCTCCTCTGCATATACTGAGCCCATAAAATGAGTATGTAAAGGAAACTTATGTGAACGGATGTAAATGCTGTTAATTAGTAGTATTGATGTGCTCATCACAAAGAAGACTTGCTAGAAAAAGACACAGAAATTATGTTTGTGTTGTTAACTGATGGAAAAGCCAAAGGAAAAAGGCTTGTGTAAGCAGCAGAGACAACACTGAGTTGTCACAAAACACGCGATGCTGTTTGAGTTCATGTCCTCTGAAAGATGGCACTATCTCATCGTACTGTGTCAAGATGCACTAGAGACTATGCAACTGTGCCCCCTTCCTGAACACCTTGGCTGTTCACTGTTTTTGTTTAACTGAATAACCCATCTGACTTCAAACCAGCATGGTATTTCATTCTCTTATTCAGGGCAGGCTGCCACAACAACAAAAATAAATGTTAGAACTTTCACTGAAGTCAGTGTTAGCTATTATCTTCCAAAAGTCCATTAAATCACCACAGTGTGGAGCATAACATTGTATCAGTGAGATACAGAAATGCTCAGGTTTGTAATCTCGTTGTTTTATGATTCAAAATCTTGTAGGTTTATTTAGTTTCCTGTTTCCTTCTGGTCCTGGTTTTGTATACAATCAGAGGCACAGTATATTTCAAAGAACAGCAGAAATTATAACTTTTGTATTGCAATTCTAGAATGCAAAAGTTTTATCTTTGCCTTAAGATTTTGGTCCAGCTTGGTGCAAACCCAGTTCTCAGCAGCATCACGTAGCAGTTTGCATTGGTATCGCTGGACTTCTTGCCTTAAAACAGCTGGATTGAGTTCCTTTGCTTCCACGTGGGAGGTGGAGCACACGTTCTGAAAGCCTCACGTCTGCTAACATGAGGAGAAGATGAGAGCACACACTTCAAATAGGAAAAGCCAAGTCTGCAGTCTTTATCTTAATATGTAAACAACTGCTGATCCCAACTGTTTACAGTAATCACAGGTACTTCAAAGCAACAAATCTGGAATAAGAATTCCTTTAAGAACTGTGTTCTTAATGCTACCAGGTTTAAAAGTGTTAGTTTCTGGAAGATGTCTTCACACAAAATTATTAGCAAGACCTAATGAAATATTTCAGCTGTTAAATATTGGAGAAGTGATTCATTGTTAATTGCCTTACTATTTCCAATACAAAGTTGTCACTTTGAGCCTTAAAATTATATTTTATAATTTTTTCTTGATTAAAGTTGATATTTTTTATTTTTTGATCCAAAGTCATGGGAAGAAAAATGTTAATGTCAGTTTTAAAGTATATTTTAAGTGCATATGAAAGGAAAAAAACCACACCTGCCTGTTCAGTAATGTATTTCCCTTTGTCTCACCTGAATTTAAATAAATGCTTCAGAGTTGCATACAAGACTGTGTCCTTCACGTGTTCAAATAATTGTGAAAGTGTGCAACAAGACCAGAGGTTTCCTCAGAACTTTGCTGTGACAGCTGATTAATGGAATGAGACCTTATATTATTTAGAAGAAAATCATAAAATACTGTCAAGTTATATACTAGCCATGCTTCTAGCAGGTAGTTGTGAAATATAGTTGTTGCTTTTCTAACAATTCTTAATATCAATTTACTTTGGTTTTAAATTATGCTTTATTTTTTCTGATAAACTCAGCCCCTTCATCAAAGTTTGAAAAAACAAGTTTTCTCAGGGGTACCAAGAAGAAGCCAAGGAGTCTTTAGGGCAATTTGCATGTTTTAAAGGTCAATAAATTTGCCAGATTCTCAGTATCTTGGAGAATTAGTCTCCAAAGCCTGTGCTTGAGCATATACTTCTATCTACAGACTATCATAGCTGAACTGCATCGTGTCTCAAAACTTCATGCAGAATCTGTCTACTACATTGGCCGCCCAGCCCACACACTCCCTCTGCAATACCTGTTCACTGGGTCTAGACCAACACACGGAGAAGTTTCTCTGTGCAGTAGGGCACTGGAGACCTGCTACACAGGACTTACTTTTTCAACCCACAGCTTGGGTTTTTCAATCCAGCACTTGAACAAGTGAAAATTGAATGAGGGAAAATCAAACCAACCGACCACACTGAATTTCACTCTTCCTTATACATGTCTTCAACTTGAATGATTTAACATATTCTTTGTATAAGGGTCCATTAGTAGACTTTGGAATTAATTTTTAATGAGCAGCAGATGCAAACCCAACACTTGAAGGAAGCTGGATCTTATAGCTTGGATACAGAAGAGAACAGGGTAAAAAATAAGGATGCACCCCATTACATTTGCTGGTACTGATTTTGCTGCCATGTAACCATGTTGCTCCATTCTTACCTGGCTTGATTTCTATGTAATTCTGTGCCTGCTAGCTCACAGACAATGTTCTTAAGACCATTTTAGCTCAGCTACAGCCCCATGAGCTAAAGCAGCTCCTACACATTTTATAATTTCCTCTGAACAACACAAGCTGCTTTTATTAATGCCTTTATACTTCAAGTCCACTATAGATACAAAGAACCATTTATTGCATAATACAAAGAAATCTTGGGTCATATGTGCTGTGAACGTAAGTGGAGTTCTCCATTTGTATCAGTGGGAAATTCTGCTCAGAAACTGACCATACTTTAGGATCACACAATCCATTAGTAGCAGGCAACATTGTGAAGAAATGGCAAAATAGTGAAGACATTCTGACTATGCACCCCAGGCTGCAGAAAGCCATTCAAAAATGAACTTCTTATTCCTTGGAGTTACATATGCAGACATTTTAAGCAAATTCTGTATAAGATATATTTTGCATGCTAATTTCTGTACAAATGAAAACAGAATTACAAATCAGAAAAATACAGTAGACAACATTAAAATGTACTCTTTGGTAGAAGATATATTTAAATATTATATGTGAAGTTGCTTTGTTTTTTTTAAAGCCACAGTTTCTTGAAATGTAATTAAAGTTCAAAACATAGATCATTTTTTAAAAAGTGCCCAAGTATTGGGTGAAATCAATGTTTGTTACAAGATATCTGTGTAGAGGAAACACTGGACTGCTTCTTCAATGAATAAACATGTCTTTATTCTCAGTGCATTTTTTCTTTCCCTGGATATTTTGTAGAGATAGAACAGCTGAATATATTTAGTGCAAAAAGATGATGTTCTCTAAATTCTTATTGAATTTTAAAAATCTAGATAAATTTCACTCCTAAATGACAGAAAATTGCATTCATATTGCTTAGCTCAAATAGCTGGAAACCTAAGCGTAAGGGTACCCATCTTAAGGCAGAAGCTTATTTTGGAAAATAGAAAATTTGACTGGAAATCACATTTTTTTAAACTTGTGCCTGAAGAATCACATCACAGTAGGGACTTCCACAAAGATTTCACCGGGGAAGTTCTACTTAACAAGGTATAGGAAACTTAGCTAAATACTAAATATCTCATGTTTCCCCCTGTGAAGGAGTTGTAATGTCATTGACTTTACGAGACTCTAACTATGGTTAGTAACATTTTTACTTTTCAGAATTTGTACTGCAGCACCATTTAGGAATTCCAGCCAAGAACTGAGCTTTGCCCTGTAAGTGTGTATAGCATAAGATGGACTGTGCCCTAAATACCTTATAAATGGTGAGATGGAAAATAGAAGCCTAAAAAATTGGAATGAATTAAAGTTGTAAGACTTGCTAATACAGATGACCTCGATACTTAGACAGGAGGAAACCACTTTTCTTTACTAACATACATTTTGGGAACGTGCTACTCTAGTTCTGCTTGCAGCCACTGAAAAGTCACTGCAGTTAAAAATGTCACTCCAGTTCCGAGTTCAAAAATAACTCTGGTCACCTTGTCAAAACAGGGTGATATGATTCAAAGAATCATAGAAGCAGAGTATCTATAGCTACTTCAAATAGAAAACACTGCAGTCTGAACCTTTTAGAAGAATAAATGTTAATTTTGCACAAATAGTTCATTAGAACTTCACACTGAATTTCAATAGTGAAACGTGTGTGTAGCATGCAACAAATATTTAATGAAGCAAGCATTTCTCATCCCCATGTCTTCACAATAATGTGGTTCTAGAATTACAATGTACTGATACTACAAATAGAAGTATTTCAGGTTTGCACTGCTGTTCAGCGGAACAAAACTTTACGAGCAGACAAACCTCAGTCACTAAGAACACATCAAGCTCTAAGCATCTAAGCTTTTGCTTCATTTGGAGGCCCACTGGAAACAATATTTAAGGGGAAGGGGCTTCAAATGCCCATATGAAAAAAGCCCAGTACAGAAGAAGGGTCACAGCCATTATCTGACAAGCACCAAACAGCCAGTGGGGAACAAATAGTTGGGAGCAATAATCAAACCCAAATTAAATGGTCAAGTTTATATTTCACAAAGTGTCACTGAAGTATTTGTAAAGGAAAGCTATGAAAAGAACCCAGTGACTTCCTGAATACTTGAGTTTGAGAAGTACAAACCAGCATGGATAATATCTGCTTTTCAGACTGCCTTCAGAAAAAATTTTTAATGATTAAACTTCCCCCTCGCCCCAATTCACTCCCCAAAAAGCTCCGACAGATCATCAATAGACAGACAGCTGTCTATACACTACAAAGAATTTGTTGCCTTCAGTACCTATAGAAAATTGGAAATCCCAACTTCCAGCTCAACACTGCACCCTCCCAAGAAACAAAAATTCTACATTATATAAAATCAGTTTTTCCACTAATAATATTACTAATTATTATCAATAGATAAAGAGACCAATAAAACATTCACCTCTCATTAGCACAACCAAGTTGAAGAGAATGGGGATTGTAACCTTATCACATTATGCAACAGCAGAGATTGATGCAATGACCTGATTTACAAAGTGTTCACAGGTTATCTACTGCACTAAAGTGCTTTTCAGGACTTTGGTTTCAATTCTTAATAATATTTGGTAACATAACCACAGATATTTTATGTTTTGTGTTGGTTTGTTCCTCTTTATGCTAGCTTAGTATCATTTAATCATTCACTGCATACTTATCCATTATTTTTATAATTATATCTACCATCATATGCAGATGTAAATTACAACACAATTTACAAAATCGGAAGAGAAATGGGTGTTAAGTACTTCGACATAAATTGCATACAAACTGCAATGCCATGTCCCACAAAATCAAATTATATACCAGTAGTGCAGAAACACATCAGTACTATTCTTGCACACTATTCTGGTATTTATACTTTTGTATTGTATTACTCTTCCCACCTAAGGTTTGGGATGCTTTCTTTCACTAAGCCAAGATTTCCACATCATATAATTGCGTGATTTATTTGTATCATATTCCCGTTTCAGGATGGAAAACCCACTACTGTGCTAGCAGTGCAGGTGAGACAACGTCTGCATAAAATTTACAGCTAATAAATTAGTGTAAGATGGCACATCATTTAATTATTTAAGGATTGTATTGATTGCTATTACATACAAAATCTTGTCACTTAATGACGAGTAATATTCAAACAATATTAACTTGGCTATATGATGGACAACAATTAATTCTAGTGTCTCTATATATACTTCTGCAAAGAAATCTGTGAGTAACATAATATTCCCAGAAGGGTGAATCTGCTGTTTGCTGATAAAGATATAAGGTAATTCATAAGAAGTAAAAGCCCACATTTTAATAATTAACACTATTAATTACCCTTAGAGAGGCTAAAATATTTATTAAAAAATATTCCTGAATGCCAGTGTTTAAAGGAGAGAGTTGCTCAGAATATACTGTGCCTCTCCTACGTGTGTTTAACCCAGCCTGAAAGTCTCTCCCAGCAGCTTTCATCCCATGAACAGTCCAACTCCTGCCTCAGGAAACGTACTAGTCTGCACAACGGTGACCAAGGGCAAAACGTCAATAAGGGTTCTGAGAGAAGACAGACAGTAAGGTCAGGTCTTTGTATGTAACTGTTCCGGCAGCAGAGTCCCCCTCCCCCAAAACAGGGCTTAGTTCCTATTGATGCTTTTGTTTTTCACTGAAAGCTGCTTAATTGTTGAAAATAACTCCTATCAAAGCTATTCATTTGTCATTTGAAAGAATTCGAAAATACAAGACATGGCAGCAGCCAGCAGGGAACTCACCAGCCTTCCCTGCTGGAAACCCACCAACAGCTGTTCTGGGACAGCAGCTCCTTTTCTCCTTCTCCCTCACAGCTAACACTAGCAAGGGCTTGTTTCTGGAAACTCCCCTCAGCAGAAGTAGCCTTCAGCTTCAAAGTCTGCCGCCATCACAACAGACATCAGCAGTCAAACTTTTGCAGCCTCTACATCCTGCTACAAACACATCTGCTTCTCCAGCCGTCCTGCTCCTCCTCATTTTTTGACCTTCCCAATCTTCTTCCCTCTTCTGCCTTTTCCAACCAGATCCCTCTATCCTCCACAAGTGAAAGAAGCAAACAAACAAAAGGCAATTCAGGGCACCACCAGGGCTGAAATGAACCCAACTGCTTTGCCAGAATGCTCTGTAACTTTTTACCAAACCCTTATCTTCAAAGGCTGTTTTCCAGAGGGTACATAAAACACACTTCTTACTCTAACTGGGAAGCAAGCATCATTTGCTAGTTGATTCTTCTGCACATTAAACTGTCAGGACTGCGATGGAAGCAGTATAACATTTGGGGTAGGAAAGCCACTAGTAAGTAATTCCTAGAGCAGGAATTTCAGGTAGTTGGTGAGGACATATCATAGAAAACACTTTATTTATGATTTACAAAATCTGTTATTGTTTCCAGATAACATAAAATTAAAAAATAAAATCCAAACATTTAAAGTCTACAAAAATCTAGAAGTTTAGATTATTTTCACGAAAGCATTCTCATTTATGGTATATAATCACACGTGCTTTTAGAGCCATTGAAAATTCCTTCCATGACTTGAAACTAGCTCTTTTTTGAGCATACAAGAGACACCATAAATTGGATTAAAGCAAACCTACACAACCTTGGAACCCATAGGTCAAACTTACAAAGTTTAAGAAAGTTAGTTCTCTGAGGACTAGAACTCCAATACATTATAAAACTTTTTCCATGGGAGCCATTTATGTGAAAACAAACCAAAGAATAACTTTAAAGCTGACATAAAAATAAAAACATGGAATGAAGTTCATTTCTGGTGTTATTCCATTCAGTTATACCACCACCGGTCAATTTGGCCTGTGATCTGTAGAAAACACTGTCACAATTCATCACAGTAAAAAAAAAAAACCACCAAAAACTTATTTAATAAAATAATCAAATGAACTAGATAAACTAGGAAGCAATTGTCAGAAAGATTTCAAATTAAAAGTATGCTTTCCACCAGCATTAAATATATTCAATCTTCCTAAATGCATTTTGATATAAAGATCTCAAAGCAAATTTATTTTGTCAAATTAGTATAAGATGCAAACAAGAATGAGCTATTATAATGCCAATATTACCTTATTCAAGTGGATTAACTCTTGCTAATTATTAAATTACACATCTGGCCTGCTGCATATTCTTAGTTCGTAAAAAGTTCTAATTAGCTATTTGAAAGTGTTCAGGGTGATAGCTGAATATTCGCTGTGCGTAAGGATCACTGTCTGCTGCCATTTTTTGTGCTGTGTAATGGTGGTAGCTCTCCGGATGAAAGTGTTCACAGTGAAGGCTAATCCATTCTCTTTCAGTACTGTATCTTTCTGCTTCGGCAAGTATTCTAGTGAGAGCCATGATATAACTCAAAGCCATCTGAAGGGTCTCGTACTTGGACAGCTTCTTATCTTGACCCCACTGTGGAACCACCTTTCTCAAACGATCAAAGGCTGTGTTCAGTCCTTGCATCCGTCTTCTCTCCCTGGCGTTGGCAGCCAGTCTTCTCTTCGCAGCACTCTCCATCCTTTCTGAACTGCACTTCACGACACAGCCTGGTGCACTTCTGCACTGGATGTCTGATTCGACGCCTGAATCCAAATGACTGGATTTACAGGTTTTCATATTCAATGCAGCTTCAGTTTCACACGCACAAAGATTACTTTTTGAAAATTAGGTATCTAAAAAATGGTAGGGAAAGCACTCATGTGAGTAGCCTGCGTACTTCTTGAATCTGTTTCCAGATATCAACGACGGGATATTTTTCTTAGCATCTAAAAAAAATATAATAAAATAAAAGGTCTTCTGGTTCTTCTGAAAATGTCTGAAAATTGTTTCTTATTATTTAAAGAAAGAATAAAGAGTTTTTAATGTCTTATGCTTTCAGTCTTTTAATTTCTTTAAACTCAGAGAGACAGAAAACAATGAAATCTCCATTCTCAAAATGTATGTTACTGAAGAAAATGGTCCATTTAATTCAAAAAGGATCTGAATGGATTAAAGACACATCAATTCCAAATGAAAGAAGTTCTGATTCAGTTTAGGAGAGTATTTTGAAATGATGAATGGTTGCAATCTGAAGACATTACTTCGTAACAGAAATCTCTCCTTTCTTGACTCCTGCCGGCAAGCAATGATTGTGTCTTACAGACAAGATGAGGCTTTATAGAAACTGCAAAAGCTAAACAGGTGGTAGCAGGTGGGCGGGCGGCACTCTGCTTCCATCCCAGTACCTTCCCACCCTGGGAACTACAGGGGGAAAAAAAAACAAAACAGTAAAATCCGAACATTACAGCCTTCATCTGTTGAGAAGTCTTCCAAAGCCGTTCTGTCCAGCCCTAACAACTTGCCATCTGGAGTAGTGTCTGGCTGGCCCCACAAGACTCTGGGCAGCTAAGCAAAAGATCCTTTCAATGGATAATCTGTTGCAAGTCAGGAAAAAAAAAATCTCTGTGCATTGTAGTATTTGTACATTAAAACATGTGAAAATTCTCATTAGATGGCATTAAGGGTAGAAGAAATAACTGTTCTAATGAAACAGAGGACAATTAGCTTAATGGTATATGGCCGAGAATACTACTGGTTTGCACTGTATGGTACCAAAATAAGTCGACTCAAATTATTAGAAACCCTTCAGCACTCACAATTTGAATATTATATAAAGTACTCAACATTGTAGAGAACAGTATCTTGAGAAAAATGGGAATTATGTATTCGCCTGTCAGCAAATCCAGTGTCATTAAAATAATTTAAATATATTTAAACAGTTAAAATGTAGCCATGGATTTATCTAATAATGATTGCAAAAATATTTGGATAGGTTGTGAGATACACATACACAATAATATGTAAGTATACAAACTAACTGAAAACTGCCCTTTTTAATATACCATATTAAAATATATATGTGTATTTTATGTGAACGTAAAAAAAAAAAAAAAGCGTCTTTTAGAAATATCCCTAAATAAGTAAAGAGAATGAAAGAAGACGTGAAAAAAAGAAATCTGCCTCCTGGTAGTAAGGGATCATTTCTGCTATTAACTGTAATGATGAAGCCACCCTACAGACACCCACACCCCATAATCAAAACATCTTTCTTTTACTGTACTTGTATTATTAAAACCATTATCTACATAAACTTACAAGGAAATATCATAAAATCATTTTATGATATACACAAAAGGTAAAAAACCCCTGCCATGCAATGATTTATTATCTGTATTGATTTCAAACTTAATTAAAATGTTACCAGCATTCATAAATTAGTAACTTTTTTCATTAGAGACTGAATACTGTATATTTGTTTAGAACTATAGCTCAATTGTTTTCATTATGACTCCAAAACTTGGTGTAGTTGTAAACAGCTGATTAATCCCTAGCAGAAGCAATGACAATGAAATGAGGTTGAATAATCCAAAAACAATAGGATGCAATTGAACACTAATGGACTCCAGCATGACAGATGTTGAACGTAGGCTGTTACGCCCAGTTGCTCTGCTCTTAATATTCTGAATCCTAATGGTCTTGAACAGACATGATAGTAGGGGTAGGGAGTCTCCATTATTCCATTATCAAAATGCATGCCACATCTTCAATTTTTAAAGTACAACTGCATCACGTTTCATTATAAATGTTCAGTATCTGTGTGCATTGACCTATTCTCCCAAATATAAAGAACTACTACCATACATTAAAATGCTACTTTCTGAACGACAATTTCTGATTATTTGTGTGTGTGAGAGAGTTGAGCACGGCACCTTTCAGAAAAGCCACATAACCTTATGTCTTTCACAGAGGATCGGCAAATAGAACTCGTGAGATATTTCTTCTGAAGATGCTTCATGGGAAGCATCGTATGTGCAGTGAAAAAATTAAATACAACTCTGATCTTCATGCTATTGCTAGAGCATATTCTAGTGCTACAGCCTTCTATGCCCAAATAAGTTTGTTAGGTAAACCCTTTGTCTCTTATAAACGAATCTCAAGGGATTTTTGATGTAAAAGAACACAACAAAATTAAGATGTTTTGTAAATTAATAGATATTGTGCGTTCTCATGAGATAGTTATTACTCAATTCAGATAATTAATCACTCTTAGTGTTAAGAGTGCTGTTAACTTCATACCAGAAATATGAAAAGCACCCCCTTAAAATATCATATGGTACAATACTGTATTTTTTCATTTGTCAGCAGTTTTCCTATTTTTAACTTATGTCCTGCCAGTATGAATTACAACGAAAACTTCAAATACATTGAAAAACACACTTCTTTAAAACTTTGTATTTTACTCCACTAATGCATAGTAACATAGTACATGACAGTGCTGTTAATTTTCCCTTTCTTAATTGATTCACTACCATTATCATGCTTTGACTAACACACTGATATAATCCCAAGAGGGAAGCTGTGATTTATCTCTCTTACTGAACAAATTGTAACTTTACCTTAAATGATTTACTACCAAATCACAGGACAAGGACCCAAATCCATCTGGACTAGTAATGAAACCCTAACAGGATTTTATAGCTTATAGGCAAAGCTAAAAACTGTTCCGTGGCAGACCAAAATGCCTCCTTTTCATCACTTGTGATTTTTTAAAGTTTCTGCTTTATGAATAGAAATAAGAAAAGTAAGCATTAAGGTCTTATCCACACCAATTAATATAGTTCATCTGCACAGCCCACCAGCCATATGTAAATACGTTATCTCAGGCTTCCAAATAAACTGCCTTATCACTCAGTCAATAATAGAAAGGGTATCAGTGAAATTTTCCCAGTCTCCTTCACCTGGTTTGATTTCCTCTATATTTCAGCTTGCCTCAGTTATTGCTTATATAACTCTATTCCCCCCTCCATTTATTTTTAATCATTTCTCAGAGATCTTATTCTTTGAAATAATTTTTCAAATTATTCTCAAGATTTTTATGTTTTCAAAAAGCTATTAATATATTCTGATGTGATATACTGCTGTAATGCTAAAAACTTCTCTAGATCCCAACTTATATTAGTTTCATCTTTATTGTATATCAATCATTTCCCAAGAATTTCCCTTTTACTCTTATTTTATTGTCATAACAGATGAACATTAGAATCATCAGGAAGTTCTGTGTCTACTCAATTACTCAGATTTCAATCTTTGAATCTCTATGCCGGTACAAATTTAGTGCTACTCCATGATGCTAGCAGCATTATTCTTGATTCACATTTTAATTCTAAAACAGTATCCTTAATCAAAATATTATGGTTTTCTCAGAGAAAAACAAGAGAGACAGGCAAGAATGCTATTTCAGTCATAAACCAAATTATCTTAGCATCTTTAAGTCACCACTGATATTAGGAAAATAAGGGATAGTTTCAGTCCATTAAAGAAATCAACTAGTTTCAGGATTTATGACTACATATAAAAATACACTAAAAACTGTATGCTAGATATCCAAGTTAATAAGTCAGATGTGATTATCACAGCACCCATTAAGAAGAGCTGGATATCTTCCATCTGTACTACTATGGAAAACACAATCTAATTACTTTTCTTGTGGAAGGACTGTGGACAAATACTGATTTTAAAAGGAAGTGAAAGTAACATTTCTGGTTAAAGTCTAATTTGTCAATACCTTCTCTTCTCTACTCATACTAACAATAACATATACAAGCAATATATCAAAGTAAGAGTCTTACCTCTTCCTCTAGGCAGAACTCACTATTTCATCTCAGGTAGACCCTTTCTAAAAACCTCATCAAGACTTCCTACCACTGTAGTTTATACTGAGCAAAGCTGAAAGACTGGTGTTGCTGTATGCTGCTTAATTAAGAGCAGGTGGGTAACTACCAAAATATGACCATCCTTAAGGGCCCAATTTCTAGTAATATTTGACTCAGCTCACAAGACAGGCTAGAAATCCATAGTGTGCAGAATAATGTATTTTCCTTCCTTGGTTATTTACATTGTTTTCCCTGTGACGGCTATAGGACAATCAGAAAACAGAATAATTCACAAGTGAATGTTGTATCCTGAACTGAAGGGAAATTTAGACACTAACTCATACTGGGCAATTGAACAGCAATCTACAGCAGCAAGACAAGTTTACAATCATTTCACCTAGGGCTTCCCAACCTCATACTGGACACCCTTTTCTACAGGGTGCTTAGAACATTTCATTTTCCTCTTAAGTCTCTCTGGGCCGAGCTTTTCTTTCTAATATTTCAGCAAGTCTCCCAACCACACTTCAGGCTCTACTTGCCACACTACCCTCCTATTGCTTCTTCTCAATTTACCCATTTCTTCTTGCCAGCCATCCTTTTCTATTCCATGTTATCTTTCTTAAGTACCTTTCCCTCAGGTGAGGCTCAAAAAGCAGAGCTTTCCCCAGTCATCCGGCACAGTACGCCTTTTCAACGCAACCGTTTTTAAAGCATGCTTCTACAACATGAGGTCTAAAACCTCAAAAAAAAAAAAAAAAAAAAAAAAAAAAAAAAGGAAAGGGTTCATTTTATCATGGTACTAGAGGAACATGCTTTGAACCTTTAACTGTCTAAAATGTTTCTCACCTTTGTTATACATTGCATACAATTACTATTACATACATATATATACACACATACATATACACAAGACAGTTCATGAAAAGAGTTTCCACTTAGAATGATACTGCAATCCATCGCACCACTAAAGCAGCCAAAAAAGCTTTGACATGTCCTTACAAAACTAGCAAATTTTCTGAGTACTTGACATCATATAGGTTCTCATGTGCTCAAAAATATAGTTATCTATCAAGGTCAACAGCACCTGCACATGCTCAGCCATCTGCAAAAGCTGGCCTGAAGTTTTTCACTGAGGGACCTATAGGCAACACACGATGGGGGACACACAGTTACCTGGCACAATGTTCACTGTTCGCCGTTCAGCTGGCATTGTGCAAGGAAGCTTGGATACTGAAGTAGTACAGCTGGGTAAGTTTTGCTCTACTGCTGAACTAACTAGCCTGGGTAAAACACTGATCCTCTGTTCATCTTTCAAACATGAATTAACTTGTTTGCACTGGCTTCAGTAGCACTGGGTGGTACAAATTACAAATTAAAAATTAAAATTAAAAAATTGTTAGGCATTACATAGGCATTCTGGCACACATAAGAGCAGAATCCATCTATTTAAGATGTAATTCAGTGTCTTTAACTTTTATTTTCCTATATATTCAATTTCAATGAGGCAAGAGTTTTCCAGAGAAGACCTTCCTTTACTATATAGCTTGAGACTTACTAAAAGCACTATGCTATGCACCAAGAAACAGATGAGGGAAGGGATCTGGTTTACCCTCCTGACTCCAGACAGGGATTACTGTTTTTATGATCTATGATAGATGTTTTTCTAACCTGTTCTGAAAAACCTCTAACAGGGTAACTAGCAGCACACGTGACAAATTATTATCTTTTAATATACCAGGTACCTCAGGATTAGAAAGATGAAGTAAGAGGTTGGGACTTATTTAATCAGCTGCTTTGACCGTATTTGCTCACAGCAGAAGGAAGTATAAACTCAGGACTCTTGGATTCAACTCCAGATTCTGGAGACAGCAGTACTCCAAGGGAATTGACTGGATGGTCACACTCAAGAGAGTTGCCGTCAACGGCTCGATGTCCCAGTGGAGAGCAGTGACAAGTGCTATTCCTCGGGTGGGTGTAGGGACCAGCGCTGTTTAACATCTTTGTCAGCAACAAGGACAGTGGGATCGAGTGCACCCTCAGCAAGTTCACTGACAACACGAAGCTGTGTGGTGCAGTCACATGCTGGAGGGAAGGGATGTGCCATCCAGGGGGACCTGGACAGGCTGGAGAGGTGGGTCTGTGCAAACCTCATGGAGTTCCACAAGGCCAAGTGCAAGGTCCTGCCCATGGGTCGGGGCAATCCCAAGCACAAATCCAGGCTGGACAATGAGTGGATTGAGAGCAGCCCTGGGGAGAAGGACTTGGGGGTGTTAGTGGATGGAAAACTGACTGTGAGCCAGCAATGTGCGCTCACAGCCCAGAAAGCCAGCCGTGTCCTGGGCTGCATCAAGAGTAGTGTGGCCAGCAGGGTGAGGGAGGGGATTCTCCCCCTCTACTCCCCTCTCATGAGACCCCCCCTGCAGTGCTGTGTCCAGCTCTGGGGCACCAACATCAGAAGGACACGGACCTGCTCGAGTGGGTCCAGAGGAGGCCACGAAGATGATCAGGGGGCTGGAGCACCTCCCCTATGAGGACAGGCTGAGAGAGTTGGGGGTGTTCAGCTGGAGAAGAGAAGGCTGCAGGGAGACCTTAGAGCGGCCTCCCAGTACTTAAAGGGGCTACAGGAAAGGTGGGGAGGGACTCTTGATCAGGGGGTATAGGGATAGGATGAGGGGTAACAGTTTCAAACTGAAAGGGGGCAGATTTAGATTAGATATGAGGAAGAAATTCTTCCCTGTGAGGGTGGTGAGCCACTGGCACAGGTTTCCCAGAGAAGCTGTGGCTGCCCCCTCCCTGGCAGTGTTCAAGGCCAGGTTGGACGGGGCTTTGGGCAGCCTGGTCTAGTGGAAGGTGTCCCTGCCCGTGGCAGGGGGGTTGGGACTAGATGATCTTTAAGGTCCCTTCCAACCCAAACCAGTCTATGATTCTATGTCGTAGCAGCTTCTTACAGTCGTGGGGTGTTAGGGCTCTCCCCAACTAGCTGTTGAAGATCATTAATTATCGATGCGTGAAAAGACAACTACTTTTTATTTTCTCATAAACATTTTTCTCTTAATATGTGGGGATTGTCTTCTTGATACACAGGAGAAAACTAAACCTGTTCATACAGTAGAACAGGCTCTTTGTATTAGTAATGAACTTATTTTATCACAGCCTAGGGAAGAGACAGCTGTTACACTGTTTAAAAACTGAGGGGAGAAAGAGAAGTAGAGAAAGGGAGATATAAAAGTTACTTCATGGTATCAAAAGAGAGGAATGTAAGAATGTGCTCCCACTGAGTTTCCCAGTTACATCATCACAAAAAATCTTACTTAAAATTGAACAAACAAATAAACAAACAAACTGCTTGCACATGCAGATTTTGATCAAGCAAGTA
Source organism: Strix uralensis (assembly GCF_047716275.1). Lineage (NCBI taxonomy): Eukaryota > Metazoa > Chordata > Aves > Strigiformes > Strigidae > Strix > Strix uralensis. Next base: position 6,182,675 of record NC_133978.1, on the reverse strand, counting down.
GCTTGACATACTTCAGAAGTAGAACAACAGCAACAAAATTGCAGCATTTTACCTATTGTTTTAAAACTTTCCTGTATAATTTATAACTGTCAAAAAATTGTACTCTCTGAGTCCAAGCACTGTTCCTCTACCCAGACACCAACAGCTAGTCCCCTTCACTTCTAGTAACTTCTTTTTCCTCATATGGTCACCTTCCACGGGACAGGACCAATAATGGACTCCACAAACATTCAGCTTTCTGTTCCTTCCACCAAAGTCCTGGAAGATTAATTTATTCCATTTTTTCCTACAGTGAAAAGTCACTGTCTATAGTTTATTCTTTTCTCTATCAAGAGGCCTGAAGACCCTCAGACTGAAGCTGACATCTTCCCAGTACCTATAACCACAGAAAACTAAGGAGACATAAGTGAGTGCTGCAAATTAGTCAATCTATTTATGAAACACCATTACTTGTGTATAATGTCTGTACCATAAAGACTTTGCAATCTGCAACCTGCTTCACTCAAAGTACAAAAAGAATCAATGTGCAGGAAAATACAAGGTAGTTTAAGTATGAAAATGAGTGCTAAAATTGTTGAAAATAGAAATACTTCTTGATAAGTAGACAAAAATCAAAAACCATAGAGAATGGTCTCTGTTTTGAGAATCAGAAAAGTGCACAAGAAAGAAGCTCTGTAAGGGATAAAATATGGTGTCTAATGCCATGAACCTGCAAAGACTTGAGTGTGTTTAATATTAAGCCCTGAGTAATCCCACTGAATTCAATGGCAGCCTGCTTACAATATTTAAGGCAAACAGCAGCACTTGGAATTTCAGGGAAAAGAGAACAAGCAAAGAAAGACAATGGGGAAAAACAAGGGCCACAAGATGAGATATAAGCAGAGATACAGGTAGGATCTCACAGAAAGTGAGAATGAAGATGAAAAACAAGGGAAGGTTTCAAGTGGCCTGAGTTGCAACAGTTTACAGGGGCTGGAATCTATAGTCTATAATATTAGGAGCTGTCTTTTTTTGTCTTCTCAAACCCTTTGACTCATTGTTGTAACATGAAGAAGAGACTGTAATTCACTTTGGAAATGAACTACAGTTATACATCTGGTTCCTAACCAATTAGGAAGAAGACTCTCAAAACTCCTCATCTCCCAAAACATAATTAATGCTACAATTAACGTTGCTTGCCTAAACCAAAATCATGTATAGATTGTGCCATATAGTTTATTGACTGAAATAGAAATATATGAAGCAACAATGAAGAGAGTGATGCCAAAGGATGCTGTAAGCTTTTTATAAAATAATTTTTCAGTTCAGAAGGAGTTATTTTCTTGTGCAAACAGGCATAAAATTACTACCCACTGCCGCGCTTCTCATTGATTTCTACTTGGCACAGTTTGCCAGATGCTGTTTGGTCTAAGTGTTGCCCTGACCTCCACTGGTGACGCTGGCCCCTTTTTGCTTTGTTGCGCAGTATTTTCCCAGCAGGGAGGTCCCACCCCTCTAATAGTTCGGTTGCAACTTTTGCTAAAGGCTTATAGGTTACCCATATGTTGTACTGGAGGGGCCAGCCTGACTGGAATTAACTCAGAAGTGGCGTCCAGCATTGTGGCTGGAGCTGGCCCAGAGGAGATTATAAATGCCCCAAAACTAATTAAATATTTTGTCTCCTGCTGGTAAACAAAAGCGAATGAGGGCAAAAATATGAAATGCCTGATTTAACTAGGATCTGTAAGTAGCTTGACAACAGCAACCCTGAAGTCAGTGATGCATGATTTAAAAGCCCCTAATGGGTCAAAGCTGTTACACAAATGAGACTTTTGTCAATTATCCTTCACTTTATCTACTTGCAAAACTGTTACCTAAATGTACTTACTATCAGTTTTCAGAGTATTTCACAACAGCATTTCTGGGGTAAGAGCCGTGCAGTCCAGATATTTATTTGGAAGCATTCTTAACTTGCAGTTTTGCACTGAAAAAATACAGAAAATAAATATGACAACCCAAAAGAAAATATGTACAAATACGACTTGACAGTATTTTCAGTAACATTTTCAAGGATCTGAACTGTCAAATGGTGCTCCTTAAAAATGAGATAGAAAAATTCTCTTATTTAATAGCATATTTAGCAACATTTTTTAAAAATTGTTAGCTAAGTGCCTTTCTCAAGGCACTTCTATTTAAAGAAATATATACAGAATACATATAGAAAAATAGATATAAAGAAATCAGTTAAATTATTTAAATACAGAATAACATATAATTAAAGAAACCAGCTAAAATATTTAAATAATTGGTCAAATGCTTTTGATATATGACATTCACATTCAAAGTATTCAGTTTTGTAAATTAAAAATCCTCTCTCATGGCATTTTAAATATTGTATGTCCATACTGTATTTTAAAATACACAGCTGGAGACTTAACTTCTTTTCTCTTAGTAATGCATAATAGTTATCGTGTAAATATTCCATGAAAATGTTTTAGAATGTTAAGCGAAGAAATGTCCCACAAAAATCCCATTAGTAAAGAATATGAGAATTCTAATTAGATGTTCTATATACTTATTTCACATACATGCTTAACCTCACATTTTTAGGTAACCCTACTGCAGTTAATGGGACTAATCAAGTGTCAAAAGTTAGAAATAGCTGTAAGTTTTGGTCATCCAGGACCTCAGTTCATAATGCTGTTAGCATGAACTAGAAAGTGACTTGTTTAACAAAAGCATAGCATTCACCTTTTCTGGGAGGGCATGTGTTAAATCTTTATGTTTTCCATAAGCACATTTTTACTTACTTTTTAAAAAACCTCTACAATAAGGTTATCTTTACTTGCTGAAATTTGAAACACCGAAAAATGGCAAGGATCAAATTTATGGGTAAAAGAAAAGGAAACCTTAAAACACTTAAAAACCTTAAAACCTTAAAATTGATAGATGCATATGTATAAATACATACATATACAAAAACCCTATACATCTCAGTTCATTTTTTATAGTACTTTACCATTAGATTTTTACTTTAGAATTAAACTGTTATGCAAATTAAGTAATCCACACTCAGTTTAAGGAAAAGTTTACACTATTAACTGTAAGGGCGGATGTTGTAATTAATGCTTCCCAAATTAACTAGGAAATTTTGTAGCTATATTGGTTTGCATCCTGCCATAAACAGATGAGCGCACACGCACACATGCATATAACACATCTGCTCTTTTGTCCAAATGGACAGCAGGACGCCACAGAGGTTTTTCCATCAAAAGAAATGCAATTCTAAAAGATTAAGATGTTCTAGTTAGGCACATGGTAACATTTGATGTTTCAGATTTTCAAATCTCCCATGTGTGACATTTCCAAACAATAATGAATTAGATGTGACAGGTATATTCTAAAAGCTACTAGTAAAGCTGGTTGTGAATAAAGGAACACTTAATGTAGTGACTGCTGCTGGATTTAGAAGGCACAAAGGGCAATGTTTCCCATTAGGTACAGGAGAATAAAAAGTGATAAACCATGACTAGAAGAGCAAAAAGCTCACTTCACCAATGTGCATAGAAAAAGGACTGAATATTTGGTATCAAAAAGCTAGTTGTTTCTTTTCATTCCTTATTATTTCAGAGGTTTCAAGAATCTCAGATGACAGCATTCTATCAGATTTTAGCACAGTTTTCTCTTGATTACCCAAATGTGGGGATTTCTCAGACTTAATATCACAGTGGAAATTTCAAATGAAAAGCTTTTTACAGCAATATATTCAGTCATTTCTGTCAAACAGGTTTCTTTTTAGATATACATAAATGACACAATCTTGCTTATTTAATTGCAGACACTGTGGTTTATGTCATCAACTACTCATGAACCTTAATTCCTAATTCAAAAAATGCAGTAAGGCAGCTACATTTCTGTTGCAGCTGGTTCATATACGATTGAGAAGCAAAAAGGTGTGTATTATTCTGTTCTTCCTTACAGCTTAAAAAAAGTGCCTGAGCATAGTAATAACTGTATTTTTGTAATTCAGACTCACTGAAAAATATGCATTGAATAAAAGTGCTACCAGTTTAAAGAATTAGGGATGCTTTTAGAGTCAAAGACCAGGAAAAAGTCCCACCCAAGTTCTACAGCATCAAAAAGTCAAGAATGCAAGCTTTACAGCAGGACTCTTTAATCTAAGAGACAAACCCATAAAAAGATCCAATAGCTGGAGGACAAAGTTTGAAAGTCAGGAACTGGAAACAGAGCATTTCGCCAAGAAATATGATAGATTCTTCATAAACTTACATTTTTATATTAAATTTGGCTGCCTTTCTACTATGCCTAAACCACAAAGTACTGGCTTCAGTGCACAGATTGCTTTGTGCAATATTACTGTCTGCGATATGCGTTCAGGTCATCAGATGATGGCCTTATAGATATGCATCTGTGAAATGCAGAAAAGACTCCCAAAGTTACCTAATAATCCAAGACAGTGATCCAATAAGCATCTGAATCTATAGAGAATTCTGGCAGACTACATGCAGATTAATTTCCCTTACTCTCTAAGTCTTTTTCTTTAGGGAAAGTATGTATCTTCTTTATGGTGAGTGGAAGCCATTTATGTATCTCAGGCATTCAGAGAATAAAGAAGCTATAAAATTCAAAGTGCTCAATGAAGAGGAAACAAACCCAAATATTTTACTGGTATCACTGAAGCCCAAAACTTATCACCATATCACTCTGTCTTCCTCTGAATTTTGAGGAGTATGAGTGACAATATAGGAACGTGTATTTCTGTACAGGGAACACAAGCTTGTATCTATCTTTCCAGAAGGGCTGTTTTTTAGAAAGGGTATTAATGTATTCTTCCACAAAGGATCTATTAATTAGACTGCTTTCAATACATTGTTCCTATTCCATAGGTACATACTGGAAGAAGCATGTGAGAAAAATTGTCCTAGTTACGAAAAGACCAGCATAATCCATTTCAGGTGTCAATAAGATGAAAACAGTTAAGGAGGGAAAATGAACCTACAGAACTTAGGATCTCTCCTCTACTGTTTTTTTGGCTGGCAGGGAATGCTGAATTTAAGTAATGAATTCATATTGTACCATTTTAAGGATGAAGATTCCAACTGCTTTTGTCCATCTCAAAATCCTAGGGCATAGCACAACTTAATCCACACTCCAAGACAGCAGGGAAATCTAGCAGAGATTACACCTCCAGAAGTACAATTCCCTTCAGAGCTCTTCCTGGAACTGTCTGACTGTACCACCTTTTAGTCAGTGCTAGTGCTTGAGACAATTGAATCCTTTGTTCAGAACTTCCAAAATGAAACAGAAGTACCAATTAATTGGTATTCTGACTGGGACTAATTCAAAGGTGTCTTCTAGTACCTTGGGATATGGTGTGTGCTACTTTGGAGAGAATCGATCAGTCAGAGATTGATGAAGGGGTGCTGAGGTCAGGTTTGCAAATACAGAACCATCTGCAGAGTCTCCTGGGTTGGTACCTGCAGCATAGTAATTTACAGGAGCAGGTGTTTCCTTTTAATCTACATTTTTTTTCTGCTGAAATTGTAACTTTACTGAGAAAGTGCCTGCAGTTTGCTATTAAGAGGGTACTTTGTTTATTGATGCTATTAACTATTAACTGCTGAAAGGTTTCTGAAAGTTGTAGTAACCTTACTCCTTAAGAACACAGGTAAGAATAGAGGCTGTGATGTTAAATATTCAAGTCAATTAGACATATCTTCAGAAAGCTGCTATGCATAAACATAATAAAGACCAAAAGGCTGTTTCTAAACCAGAATTATTTTGTTCAGAAGAGAGCCATTTCCTTCTGAATATGGGTGACTGAAATTATCAAAGTCTTTAAGATTATAATTTATTTATTTATAGCCATAAATATTTATAGAGAAAGGAGGCATTCTGAAACAAAAGAAAAATTCACTAATTCCAGCTGGAATTTCCCACCTGAATTGAGCTTGGTGAGATGGGCACTCTGGGAAGTGCCCTTTGGTTTGGATCCAAAGCATAGCAAAAGGTCAGTAGAGAACACAACTGAATTCAAATTCAGGTTCCTGGCTTTGCTGCACCTCACACTCTGCTCCCGATCTACTATAATCTACATAATCTCTTCTCTAGCCTAACATCTCTAAACATGACTCCCAGATCATACAAACTGTCTTCGCATCATTAACTTCAACTAGTGGCAAAAACTGAGGGCATGCCCTTGAGTCTTTTAACTATGCTAACATATTGCAGTCTCTACACAGGCATTACACCTCCTTCTCTTCCTGCTCCTCACAAACCTACTTCACCTCCTTCAAACTCCCTCCTCTTCACAATTCTAGAAATGCTCTTGAGAATTTTTCTTGGCTCTGCTCAACGTATTTGATCTACCCTGTAATTCTTAACAGGGCAAAAATTATGTATGGGAAAGTGGTTTCTTGGTTTGGGTGTATCACCAAAAAAAGCCACAGAACACTAGGAAGTGCATAAAACTTAGGCTTGTATGATTCATGACATTAAAAACCAGGGAATGTCCTCCTTTGGCAATCAGTGAGGCAAAAACACAAGTCAAAGTGAACCTCTCACTAAAGAAACCAACAGAGTTAGAAATTTTTTTCATATTCTGCTTTAGACATTAAATCTAAACTAAAGGTCTTAGTCTAAAACTGACCTCTAATAAAAAAAATTTTCACAGTTCAACTATCTGGTAATATGTTGGGTTTTGTTATTCTACTTTCCCATTCTTTTGAAAATTTTTAATTATGTTTGTAGTAAATTTTAGGAAATAAAAGGAGGACAGTGACAGCAATTTAGAAAAACCCCTTGTTGTTTAAGTCTGGTAATTTAAAGATAGATCTACTCCTCTGGGAAAAAGAAAACAAAACAAAAACCAAACAATTTAAAGTCAGAATCAAGCTGCTTAATTGGCAGATTTTTCAGTTTTTAATTAAACTAATTTAATTTTTACCTGATCTGGCATCACCCTTAATTTTCATTTAGTTTCCCTTTTTAACTCCTGGGAAGGTTCCCTCTGTTTCTGGCACATTTCCTTGTCACTCTGATGAATCCTGAGACAAAGAAAGCTTTCCCTTCCCAGAAATAACTGCCTCATCTGTTGCTAATTTCCCTTCATACCCCTTACGAAACACATGGCTCCTTTCTATGACCTCTTGCTGTGTACACATTCATAAAATCTTTTATTTCCACCTTTTGCAAAATTTTCCAATTTTGATAACAATTTTTCAATGTATGTTTTCTGTCTATTCTCATCTAGATAACGGAAAAGAAATGCAAAGTATTTTCATGAGTCCTTTAAGCAAATCTGTTAAACGGCTTATTGCATAAAAAATGGCTTCCCATTTTCTTTTCATCCCTTTTAGCTGTACATTAATTTCCATAGCAACAAACTTATATGGTTTCTGTTGTTCAGTGTTATTTTTTTTATTATTTTGTTTCCTTCCTCATGGCTATGTGCTTCCTTCCTGACCCCTACATGAGCTATGCCTCTGCAGAGACACACACCAAAGAAGTAAAATGAGCAAACGTGCATTTAAATTTTCATGTCTCAGCTGTTGGATCTAGCCACAGATTTACTCAAAACTTACAGTGGCCTGGAACTTAATGACCTTCTCTTGGACACTCTCTCAATAAATAACTCTCCAGTGCACAGGAATTTTTGAACTGTATTTTCCCTTTACGTAATTTGTTCTTGGTTCAACACATCCCTATGCTACAATCTTAATTAAGAGACCAGCCCAAAACAGTTCTGCAAATCACAGAATCAAAGAATCATTTAGGTTTGAAAAGACCTTAAAGATGATCAAGTCCAACCATTAACGTAGCACTGCCAAGCCCACCACAAAACCATGTCCCTAAGCACCACATCTACACGGCTTTTAAATACCTCCAAGGATCCTCTGCACCAGAAACACTGACTGAAGAGACACTACATTCTTCCAACCTCCCACTCAGTATCTTCACTTAATTTAACTTCTGATTCAACATTTTAGTTTAATCATAATAATGCAAATTAGCTATTTTCTTAGAGAAACATTAAACTCCAAACTTCTATGTTAATAACTGTAATATCATACAGGCAGTTCCCAAATATTCTCTCTTGAACAGAGGTTTTTTAATTAATGAGTAAGGCCTAGCAACTTGCATTAAAAAACAGTCCATGGAAAGTCCATGATGATGAAGTCTGTGTGAAATTCTCCAGCACTCAAAGATTGTATTTAGCATTATAAGGACCTAAAAATTGTGCTGCATAGGTCAAAGATCACATGGCACTAATGTTTATTTAAATTATAGTAGTCTCTTCACAGAAATCTGCCTTTAAGTATTGCTTCCTTTCTGCATTTTCCATGCTGACTTTGGCTTTTGGAAATTAACTTAAACTGTGTTCCTCTCTTTCTTGATGTGAAACTCATACAATTTTAAGTCTGAATCCTCATTTCAAGTGTAATCAGACATTTCATTTGGTGCTAAGGTAACCTCACATTCAGGATCTTGCTCAAAGATAGTTACATTAGATTAACTATATACAGCTAATAAAACCCACAGGTAAATCCTTCACATGAAAACATGAAACAAGGCCACAAAAAGTCTAAATATTCTTACCTGAAGTTCACATAACCTATTTTTTGCACTAGGAAAGACGGACAGAATTTGTCAAAACAACTGATTTCCTCTACTGTTGACTGAAAATGTGCAATGTATTAAAATAAATCTTAGTGAGTAATTAGGATCACCAGGTCAACTACAGAGTGTTTCATGAGAATAAAGTTGCTACTCAGAAAATGAGTGCTCTTTTTCTTGCCACTCTCAGCAGCCTTGCTTGTTTTGCATATGGTTGCATGTTTAATTAGCAATCCTTCTGTAAGTGTCTGCAATTAGCACAATGATGATTAATAAAATAACTCCTTTAAAGCTCCATTTAGGCAGCAGAACTGCACAATCAGGTATAATTAATTCATCATTAATAAATCATGGCTGATTAACTAATCTGTTGATTACAAACACATTACTGCATAGTCTCCCACCTGAGCTCTGGTGATTTTTCTATCGTGAACAGAAATAGGGACAAAGTAGTAGTAAACTATAAAAAAAAAAATGCATTAAGCAGCAAAGATATTGGTTTGGTCAGGAAATTTAGACAGCAAGTATATTCAAAATTTACTGGGCTTTGTTCATTATTAGTCCCCTTGAGTAAAAAAATAATTGTACTGCCTATTTGTTAGATCTGGATGGGTGAACAATAATTGCTTCTTTATTTCATTTATATTCTTAAGGAAGGGGCTTTTTTCCCAAAGCATCTCAGATTCACTCTTTGCATAAGCCAGTAGGAAGCAGCAAATGCAGCAAAACAAGCTTGCAGGATTGCTTCTCAAGAAGATCCAGGTCACTAGCCAGAAAGTGATCAACCTGCTTTCTGAGAAGGCAAGGTCAAAGCGGCCACTAAATACGCCATGGCAACATCACTGTTAAACTGCCTCCATAGCCGTGCCTGGCATCTGATGATGAGTCCGTGTTTATAAGCCACACTTCAGGTCCATGAACTTCAGCAAGATTGAACAGGGAAGAACATGCATTTCCATCTGGAGATTCCTTTTGCTTGCCACCTAGCTCTTGAGCTTTGCAGTGCATTTAAATCATATATTCCATATGTTCTGCGTAGCAGCAGGAGCTAGAAACTTTCATTTCAAATGAATCCTAGGATTCTCACACTGTTATTTGTCTTCAGCTACTCGGACTTAAGAAAGATGTAAGTTACAAGTTATGATAGATTCAAAATAACTGGAAATAGGGGAACTTGGCACAACTAAGTTCCTCATCATTTATAAAGGGCTGACATCCAGCTGTTCCACAATATGAAAATGCCTCTGAGTTCAGAATACTTCATCCTGAAATATTGCAAAGAACTAAAGCAAAGCTTAGGATGAAACTGATTTGAAAGGGAAAACAGAGTTTTAGCTAGAGTACCTGAAACAGTTCAATATTCCTAAAAGATCCAGAGAAAGAAAAGAACACTAAAGGAAAAAGTGACAAAATCTGAAGCAGTACACTTCATGAAGAAAATACAGAAGAAACTTTTAATTTAGGAGCAAATCTTCAGTCTTTGAAAAGTAAATGACACTGCTGTAACCAATAAAGCTTTCTTTCAGATTTTAACCAGTTTTATGTCACTATGTCAATCTCTTAAATCTTTCTGCTAAAACTTTAATTAAAAATATTGACTAAGCAGCAGTACTATGGGCCACTGCAATATCACTCATCTTTGAAAAATACTGTTCATAAAAGAGAACCATAAAGCATATTTCTAAACTATTTATATTTTTCATATTTTTAATTCAAGTAAATTAATGAACATATGAGCATCATTTCAATATATGGCAGAGAAAAGATTTTTTTTTTTAAAAGGACTGTAGTCAGATTTCATGGAAAATGACTGAATATGGAAAAAGTTTGATTATTTTATCCATCAGAAAAGTATACAATTTAATCTAGGAAGAAGGAATTGTTTTTAACATAGAATTTGGAAATAAGGAACAGACTCATTTAACAGCAGAAAAACAAGATAGCTGTCCTTGGACATTTTCTGAGGTCGGCGTACATATGAAGTGGCAAGATGAAAGTGAAGAAAACAATAGCAAGGATCTTGAAGATTAGAAGTGAGCATATTCAAGCAATTTTTTTTTAAATGGACAATAAGTAATCAAAGACTTTTGAGGACAGTGGTGATTCACTGCCTAGAGCTAAAATATAATCAGCATAATATGAGTAATTTGAAGGTGTGGGAGATCAGTGTCGATTTCTTCAGAAAGTCAGGTTTCCTTTTAATACAATAGCAATTTGCCCCGCAATATCAACTCTTCCATCATTACGCAGTGAAATCTTCAACTCTCCGCCACGGCGGGAACACTGAAAAGCTAAATGGAAACAAGAATCCACAGTTAAAAAACTATCATAAATTATTTAAAAATCCATGAAAACTCAGGGAAATGAGGTCTCTGTCTCCAGAAAGCAAACAGCACCAGGGATACCCTGGATGAATTTGTCTTTACAGATGATTAGCTGAGGGTGTGTATCAGACTAGAACTTGTCTACTGAGTCTGACAAAAACATTAATTAACACAAGTAGTGAAGGATAGTTTGCTGCGATGTAGCCAACCATGTTTCCTTTCCTAAAGAAGTCTTGAATTCTCCCATCCATGGGATAGACAGTTTCTGTAGGTAAGAAGGAAGAACACCGAGTATTATCTGCATAAGAGAGAACCACTTTACCGGTATTGAACATCCGAAGTAGATATTAGGTTCAAAGAATGCGTTTGGCTAATGAGTAAATAAAGCTCAAGCAGGCCGTGGAGAAAGTCTACAAAGAAACATAGATGCTCCTTCAGCTGCCATAAACTGAGACCAAATTCCTACACATACAGGAACAGATATTGATTTATATAATCCCGAATATGTAATTTAATACAGCAGGATAACGTTTAAGTAGCAATAGCCTTCCGCTTGTAAATAGTTACAGAACTAAACTTTTGGCTAAACTGTTTAGTCATATACAGGTGGGACGACAATGCTCACTCAGCATGCTGAGTCTGCAGACTTGTTTCAGTAGTCCAATTTTAGTTGTGCAACTACTTGATCCGAAAATGGTCTGGTTCAGCCTGGCATTTAGCAAAGGTTTGAGATTTTATAGTGTTGTTTTTGTAAAAGGCTGTAAATGGAGAAGAATCATTAATATTCAGAGTCTTCTTACCCAGTGAACTTCCAACTACTACAAAAGTTATTCAAAGCCAAAGGGCATGTTTTTCCTCACAAACCCACAATTTGTAAATTGGGTAAAGGTTGTATTCAGATGCTGACAGAGCACAGGATCTCTAACAGATGGCATATATACTGTATGCTTTAAAACAATCTCTCAGCCACAGCTCAAAAAAGCTCAGTCCTGGATACAGCCCCTTTTCTTCACAATAATTTGGAAAGTTCTCTATAATCTGTTTGAATATATCAAATTCCTTAAGCATGTTTATAAATGTTATCTTAGAAATTTGAAAACTTTGTGAAGGGCTGGATACAGAGACAGAGACAGTTGCTAAATATTGTACTTCTTAGTAATTATGAAGGTCTATACATCCGATATGAGAGATTGTATTTTTTTAAATACTGCAGAGACTCTTGAAATGAAAAAAAGGCAAGGACTGATACTGAACTCTGATTCAACACTCAGCTTAAATTCAAGGATATGTAGAATAGTTTCAAGAAAGATCATAAAGTATTTCAGCTTGTAAAAAGACTGGAAAATTCTCTTTGTAGTTGCTGGGTGTGGTCATTATTTGACAATTTGGTTTAATAAAAGTAGGAAGAGAAGCCAAAACCAGGAAATTATGTCTGATACTTCAGCAAAGATGCAGCTGACCTCCTCCTAGAGGTCACAATACCCCGAGAGATTTGACAATAGATTTAATGTTCCTCATTTTTATACTATTTCATATCTGATCTATTTTAGAACTAACAGATCTTTCATTTTATGGAAGAAAAATCTTCCTTTATTCTTGCAATAAAAGGTATCGGATATTACAGAAGCTACTGCAAAGTTTTCTAAAAAGTCAAAAGATGCTCTTATTCATTAATCTTTGGTGACATGGAATCTTCTTGATTGTCAGCCGTCTTTTCCAAATAATCTCATTAGTAATAGAATTAGCCCTAGTACTACCTGATACCCCTCGGTCATGTGTATGTAAGGAAAAGCTACTTCCCATAAGACTACATGTTGATCAGATGTCAAATTAACTTTTCTATTTAAATCTATTCTATATGATTTCTACCACAAAAGAAGTCTGAAGACATATATGCATGAAATTAAAAAAAAAAAAAATCTATCTTCTGGGAAGATAGGACTATTTTTTTTCTGATAAACACATTAAAGAAGCTGATTACAGTATCAATTGCCTTTACTGCCTGAGATAGTTTCTCTAAAAGAGGAAATGGCACAGTACATACAAAATACATGAAAATGCAAAACAGGTAGAAAGTATCACCTAAAAATACAGACGGAATTTCTGCCTGTTTGATTACTTAAAGAAGCAGTGTCTATAGATAGCATTGAAGTTTCAAATTCCACATTAACATCCGAAAATGTCAAAATCTTCTGAGAAACAGCCAGTCCATACGGATGCATTACCAAAGACAGTTTCTCCTTTTCAGAAAATACGTTGGGATTCTTCCCCCCAACATTATGGAAATTGTCACAGATTTGTGCGATGTTAATGCAAATATGAGATCTTCAGAATGTTAAACCTTTCCTTCAGTCCACGATGGAGAAGGTCTCAGTCATTGTGGATTACCACACTGAGCTATGGAGCGCAAACAGATCTTTTAAAGAGCTTATCATTCTCAAGAAAATCCATTTGGAGATTCATTTGACCAAATATAGGAAGGCTGATAATCAAGGAAGCTGTTTGTTTGGAAAAGTGTTTACTTTTATGGACGAGGAACCTTATTAGTTCAAGGTTCCAATCTCTGCTCTAAACTAAATGTTGCCAAAGACTTAATTGTTGTCAGGTGCACAAAAGAACTGTAATCCCCTGCCCCCTGCTCCCCCCTAGACAGGGACTAGGCTATTTTGTATTGCTTCTGTTGTTCTTCCATTCTCTAGCAAAGCACTAGAAACATGAGAAGCAAACAGACACCCAATGCCTCTTTATCTAGTGTTGTCATGTATGAACAGTTTCTCTCGGTTTTTTCCACCAAGTTCTTCAGTTTCTTTCTTAACAACAAATACGTGATCTAATAAGCATATCTCATTGATTGAAAGAATATCAATAAATCTAGATGTTCTTTGACTTCAGAGGTCCAGCCATCTCAAATTCCTTTAAGGCTTAATCATTTCAAAGTAAGACTGCAAATTAAATCACAAACAAATAAAATTTGCCCATGCCCATGTATCTTGTCCCCATTCTTATATATTTAAGGTCAGCCAAATTCTTTCTGTTCTTGTCACATAAGTGACTATTCTTTCTTACATTCTTCCTTGCTACCATGTAAAAGATCATCATCCTGAGGAAAACTGATCTTCATACCTAAATATAGATGTATCAGAAACCAGAAAAACCCTGTACCATAAAGCACATTCTGTATGTAGAATCTGAATGTTAAAAATACATCACCTCTTCTTAACTAGCTATAATAACACTAGCTATTCTAAACCCTAAGTTTCCTAAAGAAGTCACTGAAGGGATTAATCTGGAGTAATTCTCAAGAAAAGTCCAAAATCAGGCAGAAACCATATGACTTTTTCAGTCTCATTTTAATATACATGAGGGGAAAGGAAAACACTGCCCAAATTGTACTGAAAAGTACACATCCTGAATGAAAATACCAGTACCTTTTCCCAATACCCAAAACGCAAGCCATAAAGACCAAGAAGTAAAATTCAATCAAAACACAAAAACATCATCTGAAGTTCACCAAGCCTCAGTTATGATGAAGGGTCACGAGAACTAAAGTCCAAAGCTGAAATCAAAAACTAACTGCAGAGCGTTACAATCCAGAAACTGATACTTCAGACTCCCTGCAGGCATGATGTGTCATGTTGGTGGGTAGAAAAGAAAGCAATTTCTTAAAGATTACCTCACTCACAAAATACTACATAATGTTCTATTCATATTGAGAAAATGGATAGGGAGTTATTTCTACAGTTTGGAGTGTATCAATAATATTACTTTTTATTTTTTAGTGAGTAGCGTTTACAGAAATGGGCAGTTTTGCAAGAAAACAGTTTCTCTTACCAAGCATTTCTTTCTTCCCCAGCTGCTCTGACCAGTAGCTGCTTAGAACAGCATGGGCAGATCCTTAAAAGAAATTGGAAAACAAAGTACAGAATTAAATTAGAATCGCTACTTTATAGAGCAAGCACATTCAAAATGTAAATGCCATAAACAAATTAAGGGCCACAAGTGTTTTTAGGGCAAAAAAACCTAAGAGTTTTCACAGTAGACAGAACTTAAGGCTTTATAATTTCATTTAGTTACGATAAAGCCATATTACTTCCTCATCCTCTGGCTTCAGTGGAAATTTTGCCTAGCCCAGGGTTTCGTGATTAGCCACAAACTGTCAGGAATAACAAATAGTATTGATTAAATTGAGCCAAAGTACTCATTTGTTTACCAAAAGTGAAGTTTCCTAATAACAGAATCTCAAAATATTAAACTCAAAATATTATTCATCTAAATGTGGTTATTCAATGAAACATGAACAGCTACTCGTCAAAAAATCTGAATAGGCTTTTCGGTATTTTTTAAGAACAAACAGTTAGATAGAAGTCACAGTGTAAAACAAAAGTATTTCCTCTCCTAACAGTTTTTCACAACAAAACTGAATGCTGTTAAGTATCAGGATGTAACTCAAGGAGATCTTTAAGGTCTCACCCCAGCTTCTGAAAACTAAAATACCAATTTCTTGTTTCCTGATCGGCAGATGGCTTAAAAACTTCGGATGACTTCTCAGCTTCATAGCTAGTCACGCTGCTTCAGTCTACATTAGCAGCTAGGGGCAAAGACACTCTGCTGGAAACCCTGCTGTGAAGTAACTATAATTATCAGGGCTCAAGGACACCAGGGCATGTAGCATTATTAAGAAATCGTTACAAAAGAAATATAATACAAAGCCCTAACACTGTTAAAAGTATACTTCAGCTACACAATAAAAAGATTAGTTTCTATAAAAGAAACGACACTTAAAGATAGAAGACAAGCAACAGTGAGCTATAACAAGCCTAGAAAAATCTCAGAGATACAGGAAACTTCCAGCTTTTCCTACATATCAATACTAGTCTTCCCAGAAGTCCTAAGGAATGAGCTCTGTGATTAGATATGTCCACAAGACTCTGTCCCCGTCTTTATGTGGAAAATGGGACCAAAAGCTTAAGAAATAACTGAAATACGCGGCTCGTATGTCTTTGTAAACCTTTCTTTCTGCTAGGAGTGCTGAATAACTACCATTGTTCCAAGAAAGAAAGTTTTCTCTTTCATAAGCAAAACTCTTAATAAGCAATTTTGACCAAGTTCTCAGCTGCCTAATAATTAACCTGTGATTAACTGGTACCTAAGCAAATAACATCATTCTGCAGTAATCATCACACCTACTGAGTGGAACATCACACGAACAGGCAGAGAACAAACCTGTTAAATGTCCCTCAATATACAACTAGCCAAGTTCATATTATTCATGGGCCTGAGAAAATCCACCATAAATGTCATGAAACTAGAGGAGATCTCAGCTGAAGTGCAAAAAAAATACAGGACACTAACAGAAGTGGCTATGAACTTCTGCAACATCTATTCAATACCAAACTAGTCTCTCGCTTTTCTCTAACTGGAATAGTTCAGGGAAAAAATCTGAAAGAGACACAGCAATATCTGGCCTGATGACAGCAAGAATTTTTTCTGAATGAGCTGGCATCAGTCATGAAAGTTTCCGGTTTAATGAGCACACTCCTGCTGTCCATATAAAACAGTAATTTATAAGACTCCAAAGTACACTCATGAAGTTTAATAAGAACCTTTTAACTGAACTGAAACAAGAGTTAGAGAGTTGCTTATCACAAAAACACACACCTGTAACAGGGTCTTCCAGAACTCCATACCAAGGTGAAAAATATCTGGAGTAAAAATCATGGCCTTTATGTTTTCCACTGGAATTTCCCTTAAGAGTGAGTATGAGTCCTTTCACCTTTCCTGTCTTTTCAGCTGACAAAAAGCTTTGTGCGCTCACTTGCAGTTCTTCCAACACAGACCTTGAATATAATCACAGAACTTTAATAGCTGATATTCTTCATTTTACATGAACTTAAGTATTGAAAAGAAACATAAAACTACAAAAATCTTCTTCTCTACAATCCCAAAACAGACACAGTAAAAAGTTAGAGGAGACAAGATTCCTAGAATTGTCCTCCCAATGTCATTTGACAGAAGACTACCCTGATTATAATAGACTCTGAGTGAATAGAGAAAAAAGTTCAAGCCGTGCACTTCCTATTTATTTCTGAAAACAGAGCATCCTGGAATATTAGCTACAAAAGAACACACTTTTGTTGCAACTTTTTAATCATTGAAGAAGTATTTCATCACTAAAGAATGCAAAGAGTAAGCCCTCCATTTCAGAACAAGCAAATAACTAACACCATGGGATTCTAAAGCACTCTACAACAGCCTCAAGTCTGTGAAGTTGCAGATACCTCCCTACAAAATAAAGTTTGAAAGAGTGAAAATAATAAGTACTCAGCTGAGGATATTTCCATCTACCCACTAGCCCAATCTTTAAACATTAGTTAGGCCGAATTTCAAGTGAAAATAATAGTAATTGGGCCTGTGTAAAGAAGTTGTGTTTCAGCAATATATATCCAAATCATACTTGACTTAACAATGAAATTCAGCTCTCTGAGATTAACAAATGCTTTGGAATGATTTGAATTGGAATTTCCCCTATAAAGCTACTTATAATGCTGTTAAGTCTGTGTAAGCAGATTATAGTCAAATGGGAACAAGAACCCATGGCGTTCTGGCAACGTGCCCTGTCTCGCTACACGGATCTCTATAGCTATGCAACTATGACTTCTTCATTTGAGAAGCAAGACTCCTAATTTCCTGCTAGGTTACTGGATCATTTTTTTACTCAGATGGCAAAAATACACCATCCTTAAAACTGTTTTCTACACCTCCTTTTCTTGGAGATAGATTTCAGACTGATCTTATTCAGCTTTGCAGGTTCATTAAGCTCACATTAGAAGATAAAATAACTATTTAACACAGGAGTTTAAATTAGAGTTTTTAATCCCCACCTGTTTTAAAACTAGCTAAAAGAGCCTAGTATGTAAGGAATAGAAATTTAACAATCAACTCAATTTCTGTACACTTGATTTTTAAAAAAAAGTGTAAGACACCTTTCATAAGCATCACTGAGGCGGACTAAGAGTTTCTTTGTGTCAGGAGAATAACGGAGATCTTGAACAACCATGTCACCAACAGCTGCCTGGTGGAAAAGTGAAAGGAGACAAAGAAACACATTGTCATTTGAATATGAAATACTATTTCCTTACATTCGCATTGAACAAATACCCTGCTAGATCAGGGCTTATGCAAGATCTTTCATGCAGCCCTCAAGTACACGCAAGCAAGAAAAGTAAATGCACTAAGTGCATGAATGGGTATGGCTGGTGCTAACAGCTCCGTATATATCAATTTGGAAAGAAATTCAGGGACCTGAAGAGGGCAAGGACACTAGATTGACCTCACATGCAGACAATAGGCTGAAAATGCCAATGAAATAAATACTGACACTCCAGTCGATAGCAGTGAAAGACAAAAGTTCAGCTGCAGCATTTTGGAGAATTCCATTTCCTGAGCTGCATGACTCAGACCTTTAAAGTTTAGTACATCAAGCAATGCCATGCTGCCACTTTTCAGCCATTTTAATACACAAAAATAAGTATAGCTCTTATAAATGTGCTTCTAAGACCACATATACTTTTTTTACCTTTATTAACTCTTCTACTTCCTGAAGTACCTGAAGCAAAAAAAAAAACCACACTGTAAAAAATAGAACATATATATGTATGTATCTACCCAGCTATCGATAGACAGATATACTTACATACCCATACAGACATAAGCACTTACTTCCCTTGAAAGCCTTTCATAATAAAGCTTTGACTGACCTGTGGGTAGGTGAAGTAAAGTGGCAAGTCCAGGACAATATGACCCTCCACTTGTCTGGCTTTTAATTCCCCACTCAGCGTCATGAACGTGAGAACTGAATTTGTGTTTTCTAGAGAGAAAATATTGCAACATTATTAAACACGAGAATTTGAATCTAAATTATTCTAGCTCTTAGAGTAGCTCAGTATATTCACAAAAAGTTCATCATGCAGCTAAAATGTAATAACTACAGTAAAGCTGTATTCTGAGACAAAACTCCCAACTAACTCAATAAATAATCTGCTGAGGACAATAAACACAGCAATTGCCTGTGAGTCTTTCCTGCACGTTCCTAGAATGAATGGGAGTTTCCTTTTAACAGAAAGAGCAATATTCCCCATTCATCAAATTCTACTGTACCTCTCCCAGATGACATTTGCATAGTTAGCGCTTTTCTTAAACAAGAGTAATAGTAGGGCATCAGAACCCAAGTGTAGGCATCAGACTACAACCTTATAATTACAGAGCAGTTGTAAAAGACAATACCTAAGATATCTCCGTATGTGTTCACTAAATGTTCTGAATATTAATTGCCTTTGTTGCAGAAAATAGAGATCTTCTTAATTAGAAGTCAATTTTCTAAAAAGTTATAGTAATAAATAGCTTGTAAACATACTTTGTACGTGAAACAACACAGCAGCTGCTGCAAGTGTAGCATGACCACAGAGAGGAATTTCATTGGCTGGGGTGAACCATCTGAGTCCAAAGCAGGAACCTTGGAAATAAAGTTTATTTAGCGTTATTCAGTGGAAGAAGTCTAGTTCTTTAATTTATCTCAAAACCTTATACAGAGTAATGACATTTCAGTTAATCAAAATGCATGTTATAATCAGTCTTGGTCTTAAACACACTTTTAGGAACCTATTTTGTACTGATTTTTGGAACAGCTTTTGCTTTTGAGTCAGGCCAACAACAGGAGTCTACTATCAACAGAGGAAAGCGACTTTGTTACAAGAGCAAGGACACTGCGGTAGAAATGCCTGCGGGCCTGGGAACTAGGCCTGAGAACCACAAACATCCTTGAGAAGCCCAGCTGGCACCTTCGAAGTGCTTCTGGGTCGCCAGAAACCAGTGACATGCCGAGATACCATCGGTAAGCACAAAACCAACAAACTGTAACAGCAATTTATCACCTAAAAAGGTGAAAAATAGCCTGGAAAAAGGGAAAAACATCCCAAGAAAGTGAGAATCAGTAACTGCCTCTGGCTTTTCTAACTGAAGAAACAGGGAAACTGTCTGGAAAGATAAAAATTGGTCTGAGAGAGTAGAAAACATCATCATCTATAAGCTATTGCAGGTGAAAAATAGAAATTAACAGCATCTATGGGCTTCTTGAAGTGGTGGTGTCCTATATTCTCTTATGTCTCTACGATACAAAAATTACTTAATTTTTACCCAAAATGGAGCTTCTCTCTCTGAGAACTTTCTGTGCTGCATGTGTTTTCCCTTTCCTAAACAGGTTTGCCTGAACTTTCTACGAGATCATGGATCCTTCCCGGGGACCCATGGCTGACTCCATGACAGAGACCATCTTTGAAGTAAGACTTACTTTACTGGTCCCCCTCTGGGCTTGGTTTGGTTTGTCATCCCACGTCTGGGATGGCTGTGTCCCCTTCTGGGATCTATTTGTCCTCCTCTCTGGAATCTCTTTAATGCACTTATATATCTACATATATCCACATGTAAGTGATCTATCATAAGAATATTGACTGCTACATTCTTGGTAAGTTTGATTATCGACCAGTGATAAGTTTGTAGTAACCTGTAATATTATACATATACACTTCTTGCTGCTATTATTGATTCTTCCATGCTATTGATCACTGATAATAATTTGTCATAGCTTGAGATACATAGATATATTCACTTTATTAATCATAGGTATACTTGCAAATGGTGATTTTTGTGGTGTTTGTGGTAATCTGTAATAAAGCAGCGATTTTAGAAGATAAAGCCTCCATGACCTTGTGTATTATGGAAACCTGTGAAGTCAGAGTCACAATCTTTATACACCTGCAGGCTGGGTTAACCTTTAGGGGTTAAAGATAATCAGAGCTAAGTCAGTTATGAATTAGTTTGCTTAAACCACCAGTCAAGTCTGGTAAAAGCCTCTAGTGTATACTAACCCTTCATTTCACTAGAAATCATATTTCTATTTGTTGTTCCAAAAAAATTGGAACCCAAATGCACTATACTTGGTTTCCTGTGGCTTTTACAGAGTTCTTGCACCATGGCATTTAAGATAACGCTTATGAAAATATATTTCAAGTGAATAATTACCATACAAACAGAACTAAAAGGTGTAAAAGAAACAAATGGTAGTTTTAAAAAACCCCGAACAAGTCTTGTCAATGCCCCTGTAAAAAAACAGTGCATTGAAGTCAGTCCCCTATTTAATGAAAACAAATAGAATCCCAACAAAACCTAGTGGATGAAACTAATGGCGGCAGCAGAGAAGTGATCTGAGGCAGGAGAGACGCAGAACCCAGCTGTGAGACTGCCCTGAGGCGTCAATGCGCTCCCCCAAGTGGACGTTGTGCCTGAAAGCGGGAGGAAACGGCGTCAGCCATGGCCGACTGGAGACAGAGAAGCTCGGTGAGCCAGGACCTGCCTGGATGCTTGAGACATACAGCTGCACTCAGACGGAGAAGACGTTTCATACTCTCACCAATTAATGTATTCCTAAAATAATGCAGATTTTTAAAAATTAAATGAAATGCACTGATCACAAACTCATACTCCTGCAAAAACATACTCTTTGTCCAGGAGCCCTTACTACACCAGTTCATGTTCCAGAAGCAGATGATAGTCTCATAAACGACATTCTGATGCTCCTGGTCTCCTCTCACCCCCACCACCCCTCAATACACACATTCTTGGGTGTAGCTCAGTGACTAAACTCCTGTGAAAAAATTGTGCCCCTCTTCAGCAGCTGCATGGGTCTGATGTCACAAACTTTACTCCCATCAAAAGCACTTTAATGAGAAAGAAACTGGCATTTTATATGCTGTTGGATATGGATGACTTGAAAATAAATAAATGTATTAAGCATATTGGCAAGGTGTTAACATGAAAAATGAAAGGTGTTATCACTTCTTGATTCAAGCAATTAGTCTAACCCTACAACAAATCCCGATTATTAACAATAGGAGTAAGTGCTGATACTTACTACTTTAAGAAAATCCTCTTTAGTTACAGAGACTGTGCAAAATTCCACTCCCTGGACAATCAAATGATAAAGAACAGGATTTTGCATACTGTCCTAGGGTCTCTTTCAGACAGTCAATAACCCCAAAGCTGTTTCTCTCTCTTCCACTACATCGTATCAAAGCGAGGGCATGCCAACACGATACCTTAACCTGGAACCTAACTCCAGGCTAGTGGGGTTCCAGCCCCTCGGCTCCTGCCACCACACAACTGCAAAGTGAGCAGATTCAGCAAACTGATTCAGCTGAAAACTAATCCACAAAGCAATTCTGACAGGACTCTGTATTTGTCCAATATTTTCTATCTTGTCCAATGTCTCTCCATTTCCTCTTCGATCATACATACATGCCCTACCAAAGAACACCAGTGAAGTCCCTCCACTCAGACCAAACAAATGAGCAGCGTTTGTTCTGGGCAACTTCAGATTTCCCAGTTTTGTTAGAAAACTGTATTTTCCAGTATTGGCTCCACAGACAGCTTATGAGATTTTGTGACAAACTCGAGTAATAGCTTACAGTTACCTCAGCGATGATCTTCTACAGCCAAGCCAGATTCTACTCACTTTGCAGTCTTGTGCGTATGGTATAAGTATGTTCTATCTCTACTCTTCTGCTTGTATAGTAAGAAATTATCTCTGGAGATTATTAATAGTAATGGAAGTATTAATTGAAGAATCTTTGCATAGCATTTTTAGGAGATTTTCTGTATGCAACTTGCCTGTTTAGTAAAAGGCACTAAAACAAATGGGCTAATTTGTGAATAATAAATGTTTGTATATTCTAAAATGAATTTGATATGCAGCACAAATACTTTAAATAATCCATGTGCAAACAGCTTATTAATATTATCTTGAGCAAGATACATCACAACTCTGAGACTGTGCTTTGGCTGTCTTACAAATTAGCATCGTTCCTTATAAATGCACCACAGAGTCTTCCTATTCCCTTGCAAGAGATTTTGGAGGGTAAAGAGAACCACTCACTTTTGGTAAAGTCATCTCCAGGGTGCAGTTTTCTGATGAAAGCAGTTTCTGAAAGGTTCATTTCTGTTGCAATTTTTTGGTGCAAATCTTCATCCAAGTCCTAATGATAAAACAACAAATCTAATTAAAAGCAGGCCAAAAAATGCTGAATCAAACTGTCAAATAAATACAGTAATTTCATTTTCTATTATAATAAACCATAGATTCATTTTTAGTTCAAAACACTTTTGAAAGTAAAAGAAGCTTTAAGCATAAAGCAGGATAACTAGTTCAATTGTTGTGATACCTGGGCAGTTCTAATATCTGTCCTATTAGTTTACAAATTCTTGGAATACATGGAAAATGAAATCAAAAAAATAAACTCAGTTTTTCCATGAACACAAATCTTTTTTAAAAGTCATGATTAAAATCACACTGAGAAGTCATTATTAACATAACCTGAAAATAACTACAAGTCTCTTTCTATGACTCTGAAAAATCCACGGCAGCAAGAGGCATGCAGTAATGGCTGGGGCCACGGCCAAGATGGCTGATCAGCGGTTAGGGCTGTACCCTCGATAGCACTCTTTGAACAACGGGAACAATATGCTAAGTCAGTAGAAACTGAGAGGAGATAAACCGAAAACCAAAAATGCTGGAGCTCACTCCGTTCTGCTCTAACTGCCTGCAGATTTAAACCAGTGAACGCTGATCCCAGGATACATGAGCTGAAGCAATTGTATAAAATTCTACTTCACCCTTGTTCCATTGCTCTTTCCCCACCATTACGCTGACTGGCCAGCTTTGAGAATTTGGTCTTTAAAAGACAGAAACAGAAATGAAACAAAGTACTAAGTGCACCTGGTCAGGTTCAACCTCTGACAGATAAAAACTTGCCCTGCTAACTTTACTTATTTCTCTTAATAACTTTAATCCTTTTCAGCCAGTGATCCCATACTACAGGTAGGAAACAATTACTGATGCAATAGACCGGTATGTGCAGATTGAATTCTCTACAAGAAAACAACACTCTAACTTTTTACCATAATAAGCATCTCTCCTCAGAAAAATAGTTCTGCCAATTACATACTAAAAAGATACTAAACCGGAACAAAGACCAACCAAAATGTTATTAAAAATAATAGAACTTTATTGAACTACTGCCATCCTGTGGCACTTCTGAAACACAGGAGGGGCTTGTTTTGCCATTCTGGCATTATTCGCAACCGTTTTTGTAAAGCGTCTGCTGAGACTCTGAAGGGAACGGGGAACAGAAATATTGCTGCTAGGTGCACCACACTTTCTTGGAGATTAGAATAAAACTACAAATTAGGATCTGTGCTTTAATTGAATCTCAGCTTTAACTCTGACACTGAAGCCTCTAGCCCCAAGTACTGTAGAAAAAAACTTTAAAACCTCAACACTCCAAAAGCAACATGCAATTAAGTTGCCCTCACAATGTATTAATGTAATAAAGTAAAAATAATATGAAAATGCAATTAGAAGCTCATAGTTTTAAAGTGCAGTCTGAGAGGGAGTATTTAGATTTTAGGGGGTCAAAATCACATCTGAAGGGAGATGTTCTCAGTCCTAACTTCAGCTGATCTGGTAAGTAGGCTATACTGTATGAAACCTAGACAGGCTTAGGAACATTTAGAAAGGATTCATATTGTCAATACAAGCTCCTAGCATTGACTGCTCTACATATATTTTCATACTCACAATTTTCATCAAGTGTTACTATACAAATAAGGCCTGCAAATTTCTAAACCAGTTTAATAATCAGTTTTTTGGTAGAAATTGTCAAAAGTGTACCAATTAGTACCAACTGTTCACAACACCTTGATGAGAATGATGACTACTGTCAATTGCACTAAAACTACCATGCAACTTCAAAGCAATAAAAACTGGTTGTTTAAACTTCGCTAAAGCTGAACCTGACACACTAAAGGTGAAAGACTCAGACCCAGATCTATACTCCTCCTCTCTCCTTCCATAGAAAGAGAAGAAAAAAAAGAAAAAGGGGGGGAAAAAAAATCAACCCACACCAAAACCCACATTTTAACAATTCATTCAAAAACTGTTGAGTACTGATTCAGTTATTGCATTTCGTTTCCATTTAATTCTGAATCCATTGGCTTAAGAAATCAAGCCATTTCTTTTTGACTTAACTCGGTTAGAATAAAACCAGTATGTTCCTTACAAAAAAATTAAACCCACAAAAAATACAAAGCATGTTCATGAAATCGTTCCGACGGGGAAAAAAAAAAAAAAAAAAAAAAAAAAAAAGTACTGCTGTGCTAATTTCTCTAATTGGGAGCAACAGCAAACAACGCTTGCAAGAAATCCTGAGTAAAGGAAGCAAAGTCTAGTGCCGTGCTGAGTGCTCAGGCCAAGTACAGAACTGGTAAATGCCACTGCAGTCCCTCATAAAAGTTTTTTTTTTTAACTTACATTTTCAAGCAGACAAACTGCCGCAGGATTTCCAGAAAATGGCCGGTTTGTAAATGCATCAACCGTAAAAATTGGAATTTGCATTGTCGTTTGCGCCTATTTAAGTCTTAAGCTGTTTTCTGCAATGTACTTTCTAACCTGCTTTATCCCCGAGTGACAGCAGAACTCTAAGTTAATGTTTCCCTAGCGGCAGGAGGAGCCAGCGCCCCCCCTCCCGTCACTTCCCAGCGCGGACATGGACTCAAGCCTCCTTCCATTCAGCGCTCAGCACTGATTTAGAAAAATATTTTAACCTCTCTCTTGCGTCGCTTGCTACCAGCTCCAGAACGCTCTAGCGGGCCCTTCCACCACAGCGCCCGGGCCAGCCCGCCCCGCGCTCAGGTACTGACGAAGCCCGGAGCTGGGCTAGGTTCCCGCTGGGTCCCGCCTGCCGCGGGTTGACCACAGCTGCGGAGTTGAGGCGGACAGCCATTGCGTGCGCCCACACGGGACACTCTTCCCCCCCCGCCCAAGCCGTGGCCGAGGCCGCCGGGCACCCTGAGGGACACAGACTGGAGGGCACGACCGGCACCTCCGTGTGAGGCGATCCCCGCGCAGCCATCGCGGGCGCGCACGCGCGCGCACTCCCACCCCAGAGCCCGTTTGGCGCCAAGCGAGCAGGGCGCCGCGTGACGGCCAGGCCAGCGCGCATGCGCCCCGGCGCCCCTCAGCCCCAGTGCTGACAGAATAGGCGGGAACTCGCCGTCCGCCGCGCCGCGCATGCGCCGTCGCCTGTTCTTCCCGGAGGCGCGCATGTGTCGGGGCCGCCCAGCGCGGCGTGGCTCTCGCGATATTTGCGCGCCCGGGACGCCATCCTGCCCATCTTCGTTGCGTAGGTTTCGAGCCCGCCGGGCGGTTGGAAGTGAGGAGGAGCTTCCTTCCCGGCAGAAGCTCCTGCCGGGGCACGTTGAGGGGTGTGCGAGGGTCTTCTGGTGAGTGGAGGGGGAGAGCGGGCTAAGCGAGCCCCGGCTGGGCCCGCCCGGGGTGGCTGCAGGCAGGGCGGCGATAGCAGTGGAGGCTTAGGCCCTGAGGCGGGCGGGCCTTTCCGCCCCTCGGCGCGGTGTCGGGGCCGGTGCGCGCCTGCGGGAGCCGTGGGCAGCGGCGCTGCCGGAGATGGCTATGGGGGAGGGGGCGGCGCGGCGCCTCTCCGCGGAGCCTCGTTCCCGAGCGTGGCCGCCATTTTGAGTGGTGGAGCCGAGGGCGGCGACGGCCCCAGGAGAGCGGCGGGCGGCGGCGAGGGGCTCCCGGGGGCGCGGAGGTTGCGCGAGCGGAGACCGGGCAGCTCTTCTGAGGCGGAGAGGTGGCGGCGGGGAGTTGGGCGGGAAGGAGGGAAGCGGGAGGGGGCGGCCCCGGGGAGGCGCGGTAAATGGCGCCGGGGAGCGGGCGGTGGGTCAGGGCCGCGATTTCGGCGGTAGTCGGCGCCGCGGGTCGGAAGGCCGGCGGCGGGCGGTGGGCGGTGGCGGGTCCCTCGCCGTCACGGCTCGGCGGCCGCGCGGCCCATTGTGGGGCGCTCCCGGTACCGCCCCCCCCCGCTCCGAACACACACACGCACCCCCCACCCCGGCTGAGGGCGGTGCGCGCGCACCTGCCGCCGCGCGGGAGCCGAGGCGCCGGCGCGAGCCGCCCCCGCCGCGCGGGCCCGGCCTCCCCTTCCCCGCCGGGGGGTCGGTGCGCGGCGCCCGCGCCCCGGGGGGGCCCTGGTGGTGCGGGGTAACGCTTCGTCGGTGCTTCCGGAAGGGGGTGCGGGGGGGCAAAACGCAACGAAAAACAACTGGGAGCGCGGCCCCTGGCGCTTTGTTTGCAGACAAAGGAAGGCCTTGTGTTTCCACGCAGGAACGTGGTTCCTACGCCTTCTTCAACTGTCACGCTTAAAAAAAACCCACCCTGAAATAACAAAAAAAACCCCACCGAAATGTTACGGGACAGATGTTCAGTGTATTCTGAGTAAATAATGAGCTTTATGTGCGGTGCCTACCCACGTGTTGCCCTCCCTACACGCTGTGTTCCCTGTCAGAGTTTGGGGCGCTTCTAGATGCATGCGTGCTCTGGATGTGATAAAGCACAATTTTAAGCGTGTAACAGAATTAAAGCTCGTTATCTATAATCCTAGATAGCTGAAGAAAAACCTGCCAGATTTCTTTTGAGGGGAGGGACTTAGGCATCTCTGGAATCTCAACATCTTTCCTTCTTTTTTTGTAGGGCTTGATTCAAACAAAAGATGGACTGGAGTGGAAAACATAACGGGCCAAATGATACAACTAATGATGGAACGGTGGTACGACTTCGAGGCCTGCCCTTTGGTTGCAGCAAAGAAGAGATTGTTCAGTTTTTCCAAGGTACCTCTAGTATAGTCGAAGTATAGTGACTGAGTTTTCTTGTCTTTTACACAATGTTTTGCGCATTTTAATTTGTGATAGCTGTTAATGGGGTGGAGGGGAGGGATTGTGTTAAATTAGCTTGCCTTAAGTAAGAATTATGCCCTGTAAATGAAGTAGAAGTAACCATAGATGTAGTAAAACACAGTATGTGTCTAACTCTGTCGAGGTGGTAAACATGCATATTGGGGTAACCTGAATGTTAGCATTTGGATCAGTTAAATTACTTGATTGGTAGCTGTATTTTCTTCATGTAACATAGGTGGCTGTATTTTTGCATAGTTTAAACAGAAAAGAAGTATGGCTAAATCCATAAATGTTTAATGAAAGATCATTGGCTTGCATTGTTGGGTGATGGGGGAAACAAGGTGGTTTTCTTTTTCGTTGTTGTTGTTTAGATATGCTTTAAGTATTTGCTACAGATGGGAATGTTTCAGCCTTTAACACTGTTCCCCTTGATGGGGTTATTTGTCCTTGGGTTAAAGGGTTGGAAATCGTGCCAAATGGGATAACATTGACGCTGGACTACCAGGGGAGAAGCACAGGGGAGGCCTTCGTGCAGTTTGCTTCAAAGGAGATAGCAGAAAATGCTCTGGGGAAACACAAGGAAAGAATAGGGCACAGGTGGGGATGGAGAGTTTGGGATGGTGTTAAATCTTTATTTTTGGGGGTTGTGGGTCAGTAATGCTTTTGGGGGGGTTGGGGACCATTATATGGAACTGGCTGTTTTTAAGAATTTTTATAACTGATCCTAAATTAACTTGGGAAATACAGTAGATTGGGGGGTGGGGGAGACAGTATTGCTCTGGGTAGTTTGCTAAACTGAGAAAATTGTTTCAAACATTCTTGTGTAGGGTAATTTGATAAATGCTACTATAGCTAGATGTTGTTTTTCAACAGTATGTTTCTCATACTGGAAAGATGATGTTTTATGCTTAATTTGTACAGCTAGAATTTTCACGTAGTAATTCTGGCCACTGTAAAGTGTTTTTTTTATACACTTAAGATTCTTACGGTTTTGAGGAGAAACTTAAGTTGTATGGTATCTCTAGTCACTTGTATTGGATTGTACGTTTAGTTATAGAAAACATAGTATGGCCTTTTATAATATTCAGACAGCTTATGCGTGTATTCTTATTGGTACCTTGAAAATCCTCTTTTATTAGATATATTGAAATCTTCAAAAGTAGTAAGAGCGAAATCAGAGGATTCTGTGACATGCCAAGAAGAATGATGGGACAACAACGACCTGGACCATATGATAGACCATTAGGAGGAAGAGGGGGTTATTATGGAGCTGGGCGTGGAAGTATGTATGACAGAATGCGTCGAGGAGGTGGTGGATATGACGGTGGTATGTTTATCTAATGGCTGGAGGTTCTGTTGTCAGTTTCGTGTTTCTGACATCTTTGTCAAGAACTAAAGAAATGGCGGTAGCTGCAGTGCCCCTTAGGTTTGACACGCTTCTCTCAAAGAAATTTTTACTTGTCATGTATCCAAAAAATGTGGCTTAGTATTTAAGAGTAATGGAAATAATAAGGGAACTATTTTCAGCAGAATTTGATCTCTCGCTTGCACGTTTCAGTCTTCTTACTGTATAAAAGGAATTTCACATTTGCACTCAGTTCAGAAATCCAGGTTTGACAGTCTGTAGAGGCTGTTTGCAAACTTCTGGGTGCCCAAAGACTGAAAAATTTACTCTTGTGCGTTGTTTAGTGAAATTTCAGTAAGAGTGTAATAATTCCTTTCTTTCTCTCCATTGCACACAGGATATGGTGGCTTTGATGATTATGGTGGCTATAATAACTATGGCTACGGAAACGACGGCTACGATGACAGAATGAGGGATGGGAGAGGTAACAAAAAGTCTTTTTTAATTGTTTAAAAATATTTTTGGATTACTTGAGTTGGAAATACTATGTCTTACAAGACAGAAATAATTGCTTTCTTCATTAGATTACGTTGTAAAGAAGGTTGTTTAAAAAAGGGGGGAATTGGGAAATTTCAGTAAAACATAAGTATGTCTTCTGGTTAGGTGTCTGGGTGGATAAGCTGGAAGTATAAACATCTTGCATTCAGGGGCATAAAGTGAGCGCTTCCCCAAAAACAGTAGTGAGGACTTTTCTGTTTTTTCATGATGATTTTACAGGTGTATGGTTTTGTTTGGTTTGGGTTTCTTAATAGGCATGGGAGGACATGGTTATGGTGCAGCTGGAGACGCAGGGTCGGGTTTCCATGGTGGCGGTCATTTTGTTCACATGAGAGGACTGCCTTTTCGAGCGACGGAAAATGATATTGCTAATGTAAGTACAATGGGGAAAAGGGCTTTCTGGCGCCAAGAGCTCGCGTGTTCTTGTGTTTCCTGTTCCAAACTCCGTTGAAGTTCTCAAATGAGCGATCAATAGCTCTGATACATCTGCTAACTAAAGTCAGGGCTCTCTGTGTGAGTTTTACAAAGCTTAGTAGTGAATGAGCTTCTAGAAAGGTAACGCTTGAGGTAAGGTTACTGGAGAGGTCAGCCAAACTATGTTTAACATTAATCTCCATACTCTGCGTTTTCATTTCCATAGAAGATGTATTGGGAGAGGATGGTTGTTGCAGTCGGTATCCTCGTTTTAAGGCTTTCAGAAGTTTAACTAGAGACTTACCATTCTGTAGAAGAGCGATAGCAGATGTGAAATTTTGATTGTAGTTTGTGTATGTGTGTGACTTCAGACTGACTTTAGGAGGGACGGAGTGGGCAGGCTGTAGGGAGCTGTGTTTGATTGGAGGGGACAGTATCCTGTTACTTGTGCTTTTATCTGCCACCCTCAACTCTTACATCTGCAAGATTTTGGGAATGCATTCCTCTGTGGTGTTTATAGGGGGAAAAAGTTTTCTTGGGATATAAGGCCTGGTTTAAACACAGCCCCTCTCTACAGGGGGCTGCATCTTTATTAGTTGCATCTATCTACTATGTGTGCAGAACTCCATTCTTAAGACTGTGCTTTTCTTTCTTGGTTTTTTCTTGGCTTGCTGCTTTTTTTTCAGTTGAGCTATATTCTGTCAGTTTGATTTATTTTCTTCAGTCTAAAGACTCAGAGCAAGAGCTTTGATTCAGAGCATGTTATTGCAAGCTGATGAGTAACACTTGAGTAGTGTACCACAGGTTGGTTTGTATGTGCTCTTTGGGATTGAGGCAGTTGGTCAGAACTACCACCGTATCTCCTCAAGTTCTGGAGCAAGGAAGAGCAGTCTGGCTGACAGCTGGTTTTGAATTCCATAAAGATGTCCTTGCTTTGAGACATTTATTTTGCTCTGCTTCTTGAAAAACAAAAGTAATTCTTTTCCTCTTCCAGGATGGCATCATGCTAGAACTTCTTGATTAAAGCTGTGTGTGCAGGCAGGAACTTGTGTTTACATCTCTGCTTTTAAAGAAAGCTCCTCAAGCTCTGGAGCTGGAGCTCTTCGAGTTGTGTAATAATAATAGATTGTGAGTGTAGATTGATCTAATGTTGAAGGTCCACTGTCACTAAGTAATACTTTGGAAATTAGTAGTTAAATGTATGTGGTAGGATGAGATGAAATTGATGCAGTGCTCCACTATCCACTGGGATGAAAAAAAAAGTACTTGGCTTGAATTCTGCATTAATGTGATGATTTTTGTTTGGTTTTATTCTTAGTTTTTCTCACCATTGAATCCTATAAGAGTTCACATTGATATTGGGGCAGACGGAAGAGCCACGGGAGAGGCAGATGTGGAATTTGTAACACACGAGGATGCAGTAGCTGCCATGTCTAAGGATAAAAACCACATGCGTGAGTATCGGGTTCACCTGGAGCTGTCATGGGCCAGGCTTCAGCGCGGTCTCTAAGGGCAAACTGAATAGGCGGCCTTAAGCTGCACTTCACTTAAGTTGCTGGGCAGTAAATACACAAATCCAGACTTTTTGCCAGTTACCACATTTCAAACTCACTTTTTGGGGGACTCGTAACTGTTACTCGTAAGGGGTGTGTGGGGGGGGTGTTACCTTTGCATCTCTGTGCTGCTGGTTTCTGAAACAGAGTCCAAAGTCTGGCGCTTTTGTTCCCTGCAGAGCATCGATATATTGAGCTATTCCTGAACTCAACTGCTGGAGGTGGTTCTGGAATGGGAGGCTATGGCAGAGATGGCATGGGTACGCATCCGCCCCGCCCCTCGCTGCCACTTGGCCAAGGCTGACGAGTTCCGAGCTTCTAATGACGCCCTTTCTGCTTTTCAGATCAAGGTTACGGCTCCGTTGGTAGAATGGGAATGGGGAGCAATTACAGCGGCGGATACGGGACTCCCGATGGCCTGGGCGGATACAGTAAGTAGACGCTCTGTTTTATGTGGCTTTTGCGGAAGCGTGGTGGGCATCTGTCTTGTGAGGGAGGGCGGGGAAGGGAGGTGGTGGTGTGTGCGCAGGGTCTCTGCTGGGGGAAAGGCAATGAGGGGGGGACACTTAAACTAAACCATGGGGGGGGGGGTATGCATTTTGCTACTGCAGCAAATGCTTGTTTAAAAAAATAGTGCTGAAGTATTGTTTTAGTGTAAGTTAAGTCATCTTCAACCAACTGTTCTGTATTACCCATCACATTTTTTCTTTTTTTAAGGTATGTATGCGTGACCTTGTGTCAATTGTTTGCAGGTCGTGGCAGTGGAAATAGTGGAGGATACTATGGGCAAGGCAGTATGGGTGGAGGAGGATGGCGTGGGATGTATTGAAGGGTAGCCTTGCTCCACAAACCATCCTGGAAGAAACAGTCGCTGGTCTACTAGACTTTCTTACAAAATTTAATTTCTTTTGTATTTTAAGAACTTTATAATGACTGAAGGAATGTGTTTTCACAATATTATTTGGTAAGCAACAGATTGTGATGGGAAAATCTGTTTTCTGTAGGTTTTATTTGTTGCATACTCTGACTTTAAATAAATTTTTATATTCAAACCACTGATGTTGATACTTTTTATACTAGTTACTCCTAAGGATGTATTACATATTCAAGACTACAGTCGGTTTAAGATGTTGTACTATGGTTCAATAAAGGTGGTTGTACTGTAACTCCTATGAACACTGATTCAGTTCTATGTAATTTTGGTGTAGTGAATGAGTTTGCAAAATCCACTTGTTTAAGGGGAAAAAGGTAGACGAATAGATTAGTTTATTTGGTAACAATCTTTCCTAAACCCTTTTGATAAGTTGTATGTAACAATTTCTCAACATGGCATAAAGTGGTGGAGGCTCAAAGTCCTTGGTCCGGCTTTTCCTCGTGTGCTGCCCCGTCTGCCCCCAGCGGCAGCTGCTCGGGGGCCTAAAGGTGAGGGGCCTGGGCTTTGGGCCTCCACCAGCCCCGGCAGTGACCTTTGTTTCCAGGCTTTGCTGTGGAATCCAGGTAGATCCTGCGTTTCACACCTGTAACTTGCAAGTCAGACTCGAACACTAGCACAGCTTTTAGCTCATGTGAAATAGGGTGATATGAATTAATTTAAAGCCATCATCTCCTTAGTCTTTTTTTTCACAAACACTGCTTTTGTGAAGTGGGAAGAGGGGGGGGGATTTGGAAGCAGGTTAAGACTTCTTTCATGAACTTTCTGTATTTAAACATGATTCAGCTGCACAGAGCTGCTTTGTCTGTATTTGTTCAAGAGTTGACGAGGTGTTCCACGGCCGAGCTCATTAGAAGCGAAGTATCTCTAAAAGACCTCTAAGCCCAAGAGTTGTTAAATAACACACAACCCAAACACGTTGCTAAAACATTTTGTGCATTTGTGACATGTGAGATATGTAAGAAACTATTGTTTGAAGACACTTACCATACCTGATGTGTAATGAAAAAGGTATTTATTCTTCTGAGCCAGTGTGATCTCCCAAATTAACTGCTTTGTCCTCAATGCCTCCCTTACAATGTCAAATGTGATCTTGGGTATTGAAAGTCTGTCACCTGTTTGCTAGTGCTGTGTTATATCTGTAATAAATGTCTTCTTGTGGGAGAGAGGAGAATGGAGTTTATTTCACTAGAGAGCGTGTTCTTGTGTCCCAGTGCCTGGAAATACTAGCCGGCAGGGTGAGCGAGGGGCACAGGAAAAGGGCTGAGAACTGGGAGAGTCGTGGCTCGGAAGGGGAGGGAAAAGGAGATCTGGACCCCAGGGACCTTACAGGGCTTGGCTGTGGCTTGGTGCTCCTACAAAGTAGCAGGTTCTGGGTCTGTTGCTGAAAAAGCTGATGTGTTTTGTAAAACTAAGATGGCAGGGCTTGGGACAAGGGTAAACCCCACTGGAGGAAAATACCTGGCAGGGAGGTGGAGGCCGTCTGCCCTAAGGGTTCTTCTGGCGCAGCAGGTGCCTATAAAATACCATCAGCCCGCGCCCGCTTTGCGGTCCAGAGCGCGAGGAGGGCGCTGCCGCCACCGGTGTAAGACTTACCTTGTGAGAGCAGGCTGGGAGCTCCGCTTTGAGCTGCTTCGTATAACCAAGCAATCTGCAAAAAGTACACTGAAACACGAGTCTGGGCGAGTGAAATCCCACTGCACCCTTCAGAGCGGCCCGGCCTGGCCCTTCCGCAGCGACGCTTCACCCTGTAACCAGAGCAGCACTCAGCTATGAGCCATTCCAGTCGCTTAAGTGGTGTTTAAATTGCAGAGGAGTTTTTGAGAAGAAAACCTATGAAAAAAGATGGCTCGGTCAGGGAGGAAGCTTCCAGTGCAACCACCGTACAGCCGGTTACGTTTGGGCCGTTGCTGTGAAGAGCAGGAGGGGCAGCAGGGCCTGCCGGGACCCGCTCTGCCGGGAAGGGTAAGCGAAGCACCTTCGTGGGCAGAGCTGCTGCGTCCCCGGGGGCAGAGGCAGAGGAGCAGCAACGTGTTTTTCTCCGTTTCCTTGCTAATGTCGTGGCTGGTCAGGTCAGAAGCCATTTCCCAGGAAACACAACCGCGGCTGCTCTGACAGGGCAGGAGCAGTTACAGTTTCTTTTGATGGAGTCGGTGCCCCACAGCTCTTCCTGTGCTCAGTGTGAGGATGGTTTAGAATCACAATCTGTCAAAGAACAGGGTTTTACAGAAAGACAAAGAGGATTAATGACAGCGTGCTCCAAAAAACTGCTAAAAGCAGGCCAGGGGACATGGTTTGATGCTAAGGGAAATAAAACCACACAGAACATACAGTATTCACCCTTCTGTTCAAGGCAGAAGTTTTACCTGGAGTAAGAAAAAGCAATCTGAATTACTGCACACAACTGTATGCAAATAGGGCAGCACAGAGGAGAGAAAAAGATGGCAGTTACGTCATAGAAATTTATTGCATGTTACGGAAATGCACTATACTCCTATATTAAAAGATTGTCTATTTTGAAATTAATTTTGTTTAGTTGCATACTTTTTGAAAACTTTCTTATTAAAGCAGTACAGATAAGCATCATCTCTATCCTAGACCAAACCCTGCTGCCTCCATACCCGCCCCACCTGAAGCCCACCGGCAAACACTCTCGGAATGCTTTCAGGAGGCACGTGAGCAGGGCTTGGTTTGTTCTGCCATCAGCAGGGCACCTCCCCACTCCCCAGCATATGCAAAGACTTTCTAAGCAACTTGAACAAGTCATAATAAAACACTCAAAATACTCTGAATTACAAATTTAAATAAAGTGACATTATTCCCATAGTTAAGTTGCGGATCAATTAAATTTATTTTTTCCCAAAAGCTATTTACAGATTTACAAGTATTTGTTTTGTATTTTACAAAAAGTTACATCAGGTAATTTAAAAAACATTTTTCTTTACAAAAGCTACATAAGCAACTACACTGAGGTGTTAAAAAGAACAGTTGTATTAGCTTTTTGAATATTAACTAAATGCCTATCCTCAAAAGACAAAGCTAAGCTAAACAAAGTGCAAGAACAATTAGAAGGCCTGTTTCCAAGCCTCCCTTTTCCTGTTAGTAAGAATATTCCAAGCCCACAGCTGAAGGAACTACCAGGCCCGTCAGCGCTGGCCAGAGCCTGGAGGCCCCACGGCCGGACCCATGGCACGTGCAGAGACTAAAGGGAAGAGGGTAGATTGGTTCTGGTGCAGTGACGTGGAAGTGAGGACAATTTATCAAAGGATGTATTGATATTTGCCAGCGGGAAGGATAAGGATTTACATTCCAGCAGAAGTTACCATCGGTGTGAAGAGTGGTCAGACCTAGACATACTCAAAGTGCTCTGGAAAAAAATGAAGTTTAGGAAGTTTTGTCATCATCTTTCTCTGAAAGTTTGAGAAAGATGCTGAAAAAATGAGGAAGAACCTTCCTGTCCCACATAGAAAGGATGCAGTCCCCAGTATTTAACCCCAGTCTGGCTTGGTGGCAGACTCACTTGGCTGCTAGAGCTATACAGTGACTACAGGTACAAGCTGGAAAGCATGACTTACATGAAAATAACGCAAAGATATTTGTTCAAGGTTACAGACAACGTCAGGCAAAAATTTTGTGATGCACATCTCTCTTTTAGTGGAAACACAGATATGTCAAATTAACAGTTAATTTTCAAAAACAGTTCAGCAAAATGCACCTTTCTTCATCACGTGCCTAGAGGCACTGTTTGTCACCTGCCCGACAACATCTGCCCTTACACCTGTGACTATAAAGAACAGAGCTGTCAATGCAATATTCTTGGATGTATCAAATCTTGACAACTGAGGGGAAGTAAACAAATACGGTATTTGGCAATAACTTATTGGACCACTGCATTAACTGCATTACTTCTTTTAAATACCATTTAAAACTAGCTACCACATGGTTTTGCTTCACAACAGCGTATCACAGGCACATTCTGCAGCAGAATTAGGCTGGACTCGTTGCAGACTAGCCTGTAAAAGCAGGTAAGTGTATCACCTTTTTCAAGATCATGATAACAACTAAAATACTCATCAAACACATGTTACAAGCTGCCCTGCTTCCTCCAAAATAGCTTCTGAGCCATTTGTTAGACTAACATTGCCATCTGTATTTTTAACGCATGCATTTCCTATGTTTGAGTCCCGTTTTCTCTGTTTCAACAAGAAGCAGACAAGTAACTCCTCCACAGTACCTTGAAAATGCAACTCTAAACTGCTTACCTGAACTTCTGGAAATACTGCTGTACATTCCTTAGTTGTTTGGCTTTTGTTTAGTTTTTTTTTTTTTACAGGATTAGCTAAATACCAAAAGGTAATAAATATCTTGTAAAATAATCTTATGGCACGTTAGAAGAGCACCTCTGTATAAGTATTGCATGGCAGGAATCACAGACCCGAACAGGCTTTGGTGAAGAAGGCAGAGGCAGTTCATTGTCAGAACAGGCATTACAGAAGATCTCACCACAGTTTCTACAGTGATGCTAAATAATGGGGAGAAGATTAAAAATTAAAATTTACAATGGAAATGTACTTGGCAATTGGATACCAATAAACAATATACCCAGAGCAATCCAAAATGTGATTTCTTCCACTTCTTTGGTCTAAGCATGGAATCAATTTTCCAAAGATAACTCATCTAAATCCCAACCTATGATGCAATCCTAGACAGACCACAGTGGCACTGTAGATATATGGTCTGTCTAGGACCATATATATTTTTTTATATATATATATATATATATATGTATGTTTTGCAAATTTTATTGAATCCCTGCATTAAGAACATATTCTGCTATATAAAAATATAATATAAGAAATGATATTCTAGACAGTGGATGATTCTGTCAGGTAGCTAATTGAAATTTAACATAAAAAGGTAAAATAAAAAATCCTGCATGCATTAATACAGCATGGAAATTAACATATTTTACTTTAAAATTACAGTAAACTCAACATTTCTTAGTGTATTGTATAAAAAATGACACAAAAAGACTCTCTCATGTGTCAAATTGTAACAGTGCCAGAGCCGACAAGCATTTGAGATGATGATTCCACAACGTAGGTTGAATAATTTTTAAGTACATTCCTTTGTGGCATTTCACCAAAAGGCAGTGTTTCTTTCGAAATGAGGGCCCAGCTGCATTGTATATATCAAAGAACTAGAAAGAAATCTCAAAAATAACTATGCATTCATCTGAGCGATGACATTTCATGCCACACTTCTAAGATAATTAATGTTTTTCTCATAATACATGTAAACAAGTTGGAAGAAATTTCGTTAAAGTTTTACCTTCCTTTTGGAAAGAGAAAATTCCTTTTCACATAGCTTGCAATGTGTAGCCTCTTTGTCCTTCAACCATACCTGGCCCTGGAGAAAAAAAATTGTCATAACTATATGTATCCAATGAAGTTAAACTTTGGGTTCCAGGGGACAAGACAAATCAATAGCAGTACATCTACTGCCTAAATTGTTTAATGCTCTGAGACCAGTATAATGGCACAAAGACACCCTAAAGCAGTACAAGACTGCTCCAAAACACTCCAAAACCTTATGAAACAAGACAGAGCAGGAATAGATGCAAAGAGAACATGCTCGAGGTAGTAAAGCAAGTCAATGGCTGAGCTGGGAAAAGCAGAAAGGTATCCACGTCTCAGAGCTGAAGCCTGTTTCCCTGCCCATCACATAGGAACAGTCTCCAAGATGCAGGGAAGCAAAAAAAACAGGACAGTGTCAAGAACTGACAATTTCCTTCTGTCTAAACCAATTTATAAAAACAGGAATCTGCTCAACAAAACCACTTCAGACACCCTTACTTGGACTGAAATAATACACAAGGTGACATGCCATGTGACTGAACATGTGCAGACAAATCTCTGCTCTCAAGTGCTCCCTGCATACCTTTAAGAAAGTTCCAAACGTCTCGACATTACAGATCATCTTTTATCAGCTTTGGTGCCACAAGTTTACTTAATTCCCAGGATGATCAATTACGACCGATCACTGAGAAGGAGTACATAATTGATGCTCATTTGGCTACATATTCTGTCCCAGATGCACTTTGTAAAATATAGAAGGGTGTACCATTGCAAGAAAAGTGTCAAAATGCACAGCTATACATCAAAGAAGAAAAATCAAAAGCAACTGAGTGTTTTCCCCATGAGGTTACAGGGAGTCTGTGGTTCTCTCCCGCTGGAGGAAGTCATAGGAGTCTCTTCTGAATAGTTGCTGTTGGAGAGAAGTCTTCTCATGCTTGCAAAATATTTCAAAGGGAACAGTCAAAAAAAAAAAAAAAAAGTTACTCTTTCCTCCAACTACTACTAACCTGCAACGCTTTGTTCGCTTCTTTTATATCTTCTATTTTCAGCTTTGATCTAAAGAATAAGATAATGCTATTTCAAACTTCTATATTGTCAGTTATGGTCTAACAACTTTAAAAGTCGTAGGTACTTAAAAATTATAAGCAAAGTTCTCTGACTTAGTATTTTATATTACAGCAGCACCCAGGAGATGCAATCAATATCACAATATAGTGCTATGATAAGCACTATACTAAGACAAGCTCTCTCCAAAGAGCTCAGAATCCTCTGAACGGCTGTAAATTTGCTTGGGGTTACGTGGATAAGAGAAATTTGTACCAGCATAGCTCTGTGCAGATACCTAAAGCTAGCACACAGCACTGGTACAAAACCAAAATTGAAACTTCTGGACTTGTACAAGACCACATCATGCCATTACGGAGAAACCCGCCCCCCCCCCAGCCATTCAGTGCCAACTCACTCATGACTGAGTCACAGTATATGTACTAAGTTATTTTATAGGGCATGAAAGTCACAGCAAAAGTACTCGGAAGACAGAGATCATTAAATGAAACATTAACACCACATAACAGTGATGAGAACCGTGCTTAGAGCTTCTTGCTCACTATAGTCTGGAAGGGTTTCGATAAGGTAATCCCTTACACTTGGTAACAATGGCCTACGGTCCTCCTAGAGAGAATCGTCATCTCTTCAAAGAAAGGAATCCATGAGTGTGTGTCCTCACAGAATGATAAGCACTGTCCTGCTGGGGCCAGAGCTGTTCTCTTCTACTTAGGTTCTTCTTTGGGAATGCCACAACATGCAAACTAGCCCACCGTTTTCAACTGCAGAACAACTCCTAATGCCCCCAGGCCCTTTTAAAGTAGGATTTTCTGTTCAGAGCACTAGAATTACCCATGAGTTTACAGCTAGCCCACCAGCCAAAAATAAAAATAAACGGACCTGACCTAAGTAGACATATTTCTTTTTGATAACTGGCATGGTACTACTGTTGTATACAGTCTAAGGATAGGCCACTATCCTATTATTTTTCCTAAATCAAGTTTATATGACAAAAATAATCATCATCATGAATAATGGAATTACTCGCTCAGCTTGGATGCCAGTTCTTGGAGAGCAGCTTCTTGGTCTTGACATATCCTTTTCAGTTGCTTGTTCTTTTCCTGAAGTTTAAGGAACTCCTTAAAACAAAAAACAAAACAAACAAACAAAAAAACCAAACAAAAAACCCCCAATTATTCTCTAAATTGTATTTGCCTACTGCCTAGAAAAATGCTACTACCCAAAGCTGATCTTGCCAAGAAAGCCAAATGAATGAGTGATCCATCACTCTCTCTATTAAGATTCCCAAATCCAATTCAAACAGCAACAACTCAGGATTAAGCCCTCTTAGACCCCAAGAAATGAAGCATTTTTGCTTCTGCAGTCCTTTCCAGGAAGAAAATAAAAACAATTGATGGCAGAGATCAACAACTCTATATAGCCATGTATACCAAGTCAGAGAGAGGCCAAAGCACTTTCTGGCCTACGATGAGAAGACAGTCTTCAATACAAATGAGAAAGGAAAACGAGGATTTCATTCTTCCTTATTCAAACCATTGAGTTCTGACCTGAGGACTAAATGGGAAGTAAAAAAACCGGGCTTTTTCTTAATCTTATTTCATCCTTTCTTACCTACTTGCAGAAATTCTTAAAAATACCATGCCTAAGTCTGTAATTATCTTTGCAGTCAATTTCTAAATTACTAGTCAAGTTTTACTGCAGAATTTACTTTTTTAAGGTTAATTATTTCTTGGGTCTCTATTCTCAGCTGAGATACAGTTTCCTTTTCCTTTTGAAGATCATCCTCTAAGGTTTGCCGCCACTCTTTTTCTATCTTCAAATCTGTTTCCAGCTGAAGCCTAGAATA
Source organism: Strix uralensis (assembly GCF_047716275.1). Lineage (NCBI taxonomy): Eukaryota > Metazoa > Chordata > Aves > Strigiformes > Strigidae > Strix > Strix uralensis. The sequence goes on along the minus strand of NC_133978.1, from coordinate 6,141,806 downwards.
GGCAAAACAAAAACAAAATCACTGTGCAAAAGAGTGTAATTTTTTTTTTAAAAAATGAGCTTATTTCTGGGTGCAATATCCTATTATCATAATAAACAAATAATCAACTTACGCGTTTTCTAAAACAGAAATAATGTATCAATATAATATTTTAGACATCAGTGTAATAAATAAAACAAAACACTGCCACTTAGAAAATGCTTTTAAAAAGAAACGTATATAAAGGACCAAGAATACAGCATAATTTTGAAGAGCTGACCTTTGTAATAAATGAAAAAGAGAATATTAACCACAAAATTCTGAAGTACTCTTAAAACACACATAAGGCAAAGCCCCCTTAACCTTACATAGCTTGTTTCTGAAAGAAAACAAACCAACCAATCAACCACACTGCCATTGGTGGTGCAGACAATGATTGCATACATCTCTGGTGCTCACAAAAGTTATTTAATATTATACCCTTAGATGTGAATCTTCTATTTTAGACTAAGGCGTATGGCATTTTGAACAGAATTGAAAATAAAGGAGGAAGGACTTTAAATTACTATTTTTATTGAGCTTTCTACCTAGCTGAGGTTCAACATAAAGAAGGGATCTAAATTCTGTCAGTTTAACTGGAGTCCAGTTAAAGGAATTAGGGCTACTCTGATGGAAGATCCACTCTAGCTGGAATTTCACTATCAGTTTCACGGAAGAGTTGGTGCTTAGAATATTACGGAGAAACCAAAGGATGGAAGCACACTGCTCTAGATCTAAACTGTGCCAACACAATAAAAGAGGAAAAAAATCTCAGAGTAGTCATGCAAGGTTTTTTGATGAAAAAACCTGTATCCACATTAATTTTCCTGTTTTAAAATCAAAACCGTTTTTAAAGGAAAGACTTACATTTTGGGACACTACCTCAGCATCTGGCTGGAAAAGATCAGAAGTGAACATGACCTTGAGGTTTCAGAATTGCAGAATTCTAAGGCTGGGGTCTGAACTGTTCTTTTGCCAAAATCTGCAAAGATGACTGTGGTAGTAAAGTGAACATTTGTCATGACAGTTAAACAAGTTTATTAACATTCAGAGTTGTAAGAGAGGCAGGGTGGGCTAAGAACTGGATTGGAAATCACTAATTTTTAAACCCCAATCCTTGTTGTGCCACAGATTTGCACTGTTTTATATAATTTACTTGTTATCTTTCCAAACAGGGAAAACACCTGCACTTAGAGGGAGCTTTTTAGATTACATATTTATTTAAATCAGTACTGAAGGATTTAACAGGAGAAAGACTAGAGGGCTGGCTTTTATATTATTTTTTAATATTTATGATTCCAGTGGATTTTTATTTTTTATTTCCTGCACCGTGACAAGTTAAACCACTTCTACCTTATTCATACGCCTGATGAATTAAACTATTCTTATGCCATTTCTGTTTAAGTTTATACTACTACATACTTGTGGATTTTGTTAAAAGTGTGTATTACTACTACTACTACACTATGTATATATGTATCCCACTTCGGACAATTTCCTTGTGAGTTAAGCTGGCACTTTTAGGAAAAAAATAATGCTGTTCTTCCCCCTCCTTTCAAGCTGCACATCATTTTAGAGGCACCCAAAGGTAGCCTGACTTTTTTGGAATGGCATATTTTCTTCCACCTTGCCAGTACCTAACACGAAGATCTTTAGTATTTACATTCTGTTCAAAACCATTTATCAACAATCAGCCTGTATTAAGACACGGGGCATATCGCAATGTAGAGTCTTTACTGCTGTATATTTTTCCAAACAGGAAGGATATACTTACAGCTGTTTCTCCTTCTGGGAGAATTCTTTCTGCAGACTTTCAGATTTATTCACATATTCCTGTTTAAGTTTCTCATCCTCGGCCTCAGCCTCCGTTTGAGCCTTCTCTGCTTGCTGCAATCTGGTGTAATTCAAATCAACTTTGGGTAAAACTGAAGCTAGAACTAGGGTGTAGAGGGTGAAGAAGACAAATAAAAGAAAAATGGGGAAATAGAAACATTTCTAAATAAAAACAAAGTTTGGGGGAAACTCACAAACTCAAACGAGAAATCCGTACAATGCCTAGAGAACTAGCTCCTGTTTTTTCATACAGTAAGAGAGTAATCACTGTAAGTAATCACTGTTTTATTTTATGCTCATGAATAACAGATGCCAAAGCATGATGATACATATTTTAGAATTGAAGCATATACCTTAATGCTTTTTTTTTTTTTTCCTTTAGCATATGTTCATGTGTTATTTTTGGAAGCTTTCAACCCCCCACCAAATAAATCCTGTAAAAGTACTTGGCTTGTACTAGTCACCCAGCATGTGTTGTGCAAAAGCAGCTCAAAACAATTCAGGCATAAGGCTGAATACAGAGCACTGCAATCAGACAGCAAAAAACTTAACTAGCCTAATACAAGAAGACACACCGTGACAGGTCCCACTACATTTATAGAACTACCTCAACTACATCATATTATTAAATTAATTTAAATCATCTGTATTAAAAATAATGCATTCTTACACTGCTTAAAATAGCTCCATACTATACACAAAATAAATAAAACCAATTAATCAAGAAATGAGGGATTGGTCTTTTTATTTAATCTTTCCTTTTGGAATTCCAGGGGTTTGTTTCTGCTTCAGCTAGCACTCCCCTTGGAATCCATTAGTTCACTGTGGTTCCTCTCTGCTTGGTCACCTCTTCAGTCCAAAAAAAGATGGATGTCATGTAACAAAAGTAGAGGTACTAAAATAGAACTTGTGCTATATCGTGGCTACACCTGTCTTGACGAAAAGGCAGGAGAGTAAAAGAGCCTGTAAAATACCACTGAATGTCCCCACCTGCTGCATCGTGTTTAACAAAACTGTTTGAAGGGCCTCTCGGGTAAGTGGTGGGAGAAATCTGTGATACTCTCTCTCTGTGCTTGGTTTCTCACTTCCCAGCAGCTAGCTGAACGCAGATTAACTCACAACTTCCAGTGTCAGCTAAAAAGAAATTAAGTCAGCAATATGTCTACATTTGTGCTTCTACTGATGAAGTTGCACCAGCAGGAGTTTCCAAAAGCTGCCAGTAAACAAGGGAAAAAAGACTGGAATTAAAACTACCTTATAAAGTGTGTACTATCTCATTCAACTACACCAGTTGTTTTAAGAATGCTCTGAGTCACATTTGCAATGGTAGTGCACAGAGGGCCAAAACATGTATGGAAAGGAGAATACTGGGAAAAAGCAGGGTCAATCCACTGGGCAGAAGCAGCTGAATGAAGCTACACAAGACAACACCAAAAGCAAGTTAAAACCCTCCCTAAATCACAAATTAAACTGCAGTGTAGTTTCCACAGCCGAAGTAGACAGGGAGCTCACTACCCAAGAAGCACGCTAGCCAAGCCAAGCTACAGCACCATCCTCTAGACTAGCACCAAGGCCAACTGCACCGCTGTAATTCAGACAAACGCGGAGCTGGACCGCGTTCGCAGCAGGATTTGCGACTCAGATACTGAGGCAGATACTTGTTTGCATAGATGACCATGAGATGGTTATGCTCCCATTTCTGCTGTGGTCTACCTGTTGTTCTATTCAATGTTTTGGGTTTGGGTTTTCCTTTGAGGATGGGAGATTTTTTTTTTTATTTATTTTTATTTTTTAGTAGCCAGCCCACGTTAAAGGCTCTTTCTGATTCCAAACCAAGGAATAAGGTAATATATAATGATGGAGTAGAAACCCTCTCTGTATTGTTGTGTCCTGCCCCCCACTTTTGCAAACACATCCCCTTCTGCTGAAAGACCCTAAGATTCTTTTCCCAGCCAACTTACGCTCCACACTTCAGAGGAAACACTGGGAAGCACATCAAGGGCAGTCAGCAGCTAAAACTCTCATTTCTGCAGTGCAGGCAAGCAGCAACTCAAACCAGAAATGAGAGCTGGAAAGATTGCCTAATGATGGGTGGAGGAAAAAGGGGTTGGGCAAAACCACAGGTTAGGATTACAGTGTAGACGCAGCCACAGACAGGCAAGAGCCTTAGCTGACGAACAAGTTAGACAAGTTCAGAATCTGGGCCCTAAATGTAAAAACCTATTTATTACTACAACTTCCACTGTAGCTATCATGGTGCAGCTGTTCTAGGCAGCAGTCACAGCTACAAAATTCGCTAGAGTGTGCTGTCCTTCCTGTCTGGAGCCCCATCCAAGTCCAGGCTCCGAACACATTTTAACTCTGTGAAAATATTCTACCCCACATCACATCAGCAAAATGGAATTGTGCTTTAGCTGCCTTCTCCCCAAACCCTGTCATTCTTCCACTGTACATACTGAACATATATGTCGACACCACCCTCTTTTTTTTTTTAATATATCATTCTGATATAGCACTCAACCCCCTTTCCCCCAAACTCCTGTCACTGTTTAAGAAAACAGTGCTAGTTACAACCAAAAAAACCCAACAGAGAGCATGCTTTTGGGATAAATACAGCCTAAAAGTGAAAGAAATAAGCAGGGCAGAAGGGAAATATTAGTCAGAAGGGCTACTTTTTAAATCTATTAGTACCATAAAGAATAGGAAAAATCACTAATTAGAAACAAATGTCATAAAAATGTACAGCCAAAGTAAAGATAGCTAACCTTTTAAAATAAACTTTGTTTGACAGTTAAGAAGTGATTAAATAGCATTAGAAAACTAGCTTACATTTGCTTAATAATAGTGCAGTAGTTTACTTTTTTTTCTTTTTTTTTTCTTTTTTTTTTTTTTTTTAAGAGGGGTAAAGTGAGATCGGAGATGATGTTCTTTCAGAAAACAAAATAGAACCCAGCTACGATCAGTTACAGTGCAGGATTTCTAATACCACTTTATATTTAGAGTTGTAATTTTAAAATTCTTAAGTTGTACTTTATCAGTAATTATTTAAACACAACAGAACTGGAGGAGCTTTCAGAATGATATATCTTTGACAAGTTTATACTGGTGCTGAGCTTCATTGCTGGCACATTTGATGAATGACATTGCAATAGTCCTAGTTTGAGTTAACAGATCTTTGTCACTTCATGAATGCAGTGGACAAAAATCAAAGACAGATGAAGGCAGCAAAATAGTAAAAACAGAAATTGGGATAAAGGATAAAAAGAAAAAGAAAAAAGAGGAAAAAAGGATGTCAATAAAAGAATATTCATGTCACTAATTTTTTTAATACATAACCATGTTTTTCATAACCAGATTTAAATGAAAAAAAAAGACATGTCAAACACCAACATGACAGGGCTTATGGATATGTTATATTTTACAATTTAAAAGATCAATGTTGCATATAGGCCACTAAATTAAAACATATGAATCACATTTTAATATTATGTAATACATGCAGTCTAACCGTGATGTAAAATTTCTATACTGGAATTTTAGTCTTTCACTTTTCAACCTTTCAGTGTAAAAACTCATTATGTCATTGAAAATAATGGTACTTCCAAAGCAACGGACAACAATTTTAATAGCTTCAGCAAATACAGCAGTGATCCATGAAGGCATTAAATGTTTATATTAAGCACATGCTTAAGTATAAGCAAGATTAATGCTTTGGTTTCTATTGCATTTCATTCAGGTGGGGGGAAAAAAAAGAGGTAATAATGAATCAGAATTTTAAAACAGCTGGAAGAACAACTTTTGGTATCAGCACAAAAACCCAGGACCAGAAGAAATATGGTGGAGGAAGAAAACTGAAAGATTAAGTCTGTATTTAGAGTAAGTGTGGTTGTTAAAAAGAAAAAAAAAAATCAAACAGTAAAGCACTAAAGTTTCAGAAAGGTTCTTTTCAAATTTTCTAATTGAAAGTTACATTTTGTGGCAACTGTGTAGGAATACGGTAAAATGTAAGGAGATGGAGACACAAATGAAGAAAACCAAAGATGGGCCTGTACCTTTGTTCTAGTTGTTTCATAGTTGCATTAATTTGATTGGTCTTATCCTCTAATCGACCAATTATTTCATTCTTTTCTTTCATAGCATCTTCAGAAACCTGTGTTACAAAAAAGGTTAAAACTGAAGTAGGTATATATTACAGTGTTACCTCATGGGGGTTTTTTTCTTCATATTTGAAGGGAAAAACGTTAAAACAGCTTCAAGTTTTGATTCTTTTTAAACAGTCCCATCTAAAAAATGTGGTGGACAGTACTTAAAATATTATGGCTAGCAAGTTTGTAGTTTTGTACTTTGCAAGTGCAGATGCTATTTAAAAAGTATACGTTTTTCATTTTGGTTTCCTTTCTTAGTTACTCATTTTGCAAGTCAAATTCACAGATCACCTTTTTAAGAAGCCCCTCAGAACCTTACCAATAAAGGATGCTTAGTCCTGGAAATCACTAAGGTTCTCCAACTCTTATCAAACCACCATATGCACCTAAAAATCTTGTAAGAATTTTACTAAACACATTTCACAATTTTGATTGTTTGCAGAGCTGCTACAACCACAGCTCAAAGATCTAAATAAAAAGTAGAACATCATCCTTGCTATACAGATCAACATTAAGAACTGGTCCCTAATCAGTAGAGACTGGGCATGATTAAACTGTTTTACTCTGCCCAGGAAGTGGGTCTGAATGTCATTAAGTGAAATCAGTGTTACCCACAGTCCCCAGCTCTAAAAGAAAAACAAAACCCTACAGATCCTAACATACTGAAGAACATTCTCCTCTTATTCTTCTTTTCAGTTCTACTTATATTTCTCTTCCTCTGGTCCAGTTTCCACACAGCTACACGTGGAAAAGTTGCATCCTTTGTCCATCATCTCAATTATCTCTCTGCAACATTCTAATTTTTTTTCCCCCTCATTCCGCCACAGATTTGACTGGTTTCTTGTGCTGGTTTTGATCATTTATTCCATAAATCCAATTTATGTTTCGCATAAATAATTCACTGCTAAACTTCCCTGGTGTTCGGTCATCTGTTAACTGCATGTTGGGCCTCTGAGATCCATATTCTCCCAAAGAAGAATTGCATTGTTACAGATTTTCTTAGTTTGTTAACAGATTAAAAAAACAACCTGTAATTAGCTTTTTCATTTAATACAACCTTGTTTTCCAAATGCCTTTCTTTACTTTGAAAGCTCAGATCTCCTCCTTAACTCCTCACCACATACCTACATTCTCTTGGGTTCTTTATACAACACAGGCCAAACAGTGTCATTATCACTAGATATGCTATTACTCTTTCTATTCCACATAGCTATTTATTAGGCCATGATCTTATTCTCATGCTCGTTTCTTTTATAAACCCACTAGCATTAAATGACTGCCTTAAGAACTTCTTTGTGTGAAATCATGCTTGCATCAGTAAAGTTCCAAAACAACAAGCTGACCTGAGAAGCGAAAAGAATCCAAAAATTAAGGAAAGAGCAGTGCTTAACTAAACAAAATGGTAATGCATCTCTCTCACTCCAATCAAAGTCATTTCATCAGTTTAACAGCAGACTGTTCCTTTACCTGCAGCTTTTGGTACATTTCCATGTTAATTGCTTTAACTTCATCAAGCTGCTGTCGAAGGCCTATGAGGGTATCCTGCTTCTCGTGGATGTCCTTCTCCAGCAACTTCATGGCAAGTTCTATCTCATGTTTCATACTAACTTGAACCACTAGCTCATTCTCCATATCCTATAAAACACAAACACAATGCAACACAGAATATTTAAATAATTACGCAACAGTTTATCTCTGTTTTGAAAAAGATAAAAGCTAACACTAACAGAGCTGCAGCACCACCTATTTCACCACTTCAGAAATTCTGCTCCTCCTTAACTTTGTAATTATCCACTACATAAACGTTACACTCTCATGTACTTAGTGACCGATGGGGTTTTTTGTAACTTTGGGAGAAGAAAACTTGCATTATAAGAAATTACCCTGCCAGTGTTGCATAGAGTTGCCTGAGTATTAATTACAAAAACAGAACTAAAGGATTTCTGTTTTCACAAGAAAGATTTAGCATACATACAGAGCATACAGTATTGCTAACAATGGATGGAAAAATTTCTCAAAGAAAATGTATTGTTACAGAAATATTTTTTTTAAATATTTTAAAAATCCTTTTTATTACAAGCAGTTAGACAAAAGGCAATTAAAGTCGATTAAAGGCAACATCTAAGCTCAGCAGAAGCAAAACTAGAAATATGTACAAACTGACTCTTCTCAAGCATAAACTTTTCTAGAAGTAGTGTAATCCTAGAAAAGAACACTTACTTGACGAAGTTGTGATTCTTCTCGAAGTTGTCTACGTGCTTCATTGTACATTTCATCTAAACCCTGCCTGGAGTGTTTGTATGTCTGAAGTTCTGCTTCAACATCCACTTTAGTTGCCTACAAAGATACAGAGAATCTATTTTTCTTCATCACAAGTTTAGCAATCAACAGCATAAATATAACACTTGTGGGGGGAAAAAAAAAAAAAAGCTTAAAAATACATTCTCCAAGCACACTACAAACGTTGGAAAGAGCTGTTTCTGCTATGTGATCATCAGTGTTATAATGAGAATTGAGTAAATCTAGCAAAATAAAAATCTGTACTGCAGTACAGTCTTCCTCCACTAAGTCACTCTAACACACAATTCTTTCAGCACTGAGGAATCCACACATTCACTTAAGTTGTTCTTTTACCAGTTACCCTGTAAAACACATACAAGAAGTTACACAAGGAGCTACAAATCACAGCTTTAAAAATAAGCTCAGTGATTGTATATATGATTACTCCAAATGACATCTATACAATGAGACAGGTCAGAATGGCAACTAAAACCCACACTATTTTGACAAGATTTTCAGATAATATTGCCTTAAATGCTCTTAGATATAGCTTACAGTCTAAAGAAAAAAGGAAGAATGGAAGAAAAGTAGAATACAAGGTAAAATGCTACAAAATTTGCGTATGGGTATAAAACAATCTAGGGTCCTATAATTTCAATATATTTATGCCATTATAAAGCTTTCCAGATTTAATAAGTCTTTTCCCTAATAAAAGTTGTTTTAGATTTGGCCCAGCTACTGCTTACTTCAAGTTGCAATGTAAGAACATTTGAATGACAATGAATGACACGACATTACTACATTAAATGTGGTAAAACTAACATACCTCTAGATGATGCTGTGTTTTCATTAAAATAAGAGTATTTTCACTCCTTAACTGATGGTTTTCTTCCTGAAGTTTAATTATATTGTTTTTGGCTATTGCTAACTGAAAAGAAAAAACGAAAAAAAGTAAAAGCACCATGAGTTTTGTGAGTAGAAATAGATAAAAAAATGTTCTGATGAATGCAAGACCAAGACATTCTCTGCTCTATTCTCACACTCTACCAAACAGAGGTTTAATTGTTTTTAAAGAAAACATAAAGCTCCTGATTTTAGTAATGGGTCTCATTACACAATGGCATGTGTATTGAATATACTTCATTATTTCATGTCTGGTAAAGAATAAGCTTTCTTTTCATTGTTTTATTATGACTTAAAGACCCTCAATTTCCTTTCCTCGTCCTAAATTTTTTCTTTCCATTTGGATTCAAATATACCCAGTTTTGTTCTTTTTGGACATCTTAATGTATCACATGGAGCAATTTACATAAGAAAACGTCTTCGAGATGAAAAGAAAACATTTACAAAAGCCAAAACATTATAACTGGGCCCTACAGTATATACATTAATATCAGAATTATAAGCCAGCTGATCAAAATAGGTGGACTTGGGCTGAAGGCTTGTAAAGGAACCAGAATACTCTGAGAATTAACACTCAGTAAAAATGTTTTCCCTCTATCAGGACACATTAATACCCAGAGTGAGCTAGCTATCCCTTCAAAAGCTGAATTTAGACATTTCAATTTTCCACTTCATTAACTCAAGCAGCTTCCTCAAGCAGCTTGGATTAAAAAAAAATTGTGCTCTCTCTTACAAAGTTAAAAATATTGGAATCTAGTCAAGTATCAGAGATAACTGGAAATATAGTATATAAATACAAAACCAGAGCAGGACAAGTCTAAAAATTGTATATAAGCATATGGTAAATAAGCAAGAAACCATGTTACCGATTACCCTGAAAATGATAACAGAAATTGCTTGGTGAACTACTTTCTGTCTCTTTGTAGCAACTGCTGTCATCCATTATGGACTAGTCATCTGCACAGAATCAGACTGACAGCTGGCATTAAGAAAGGCTTCTCTTCTGGTTTTGTCCAAAGTGGGAAATTGCAATGTTCTACAGAATTAATTTACTGATGCTGCAGGCTACCTAGGCAAGCTGACTTCAAATCCCTGCCGCTACTCCACCTTTTCTTCAAGCCAAAATAAAGGTATCTGAACATATTATACAGAACTTATGTGGATTAAAATAATGCAAGTATGGTTAGAAAAATAGTGTTTGAGAGTAAATAATCTATTATACATTGCTAAAAAAAAATACCTCTTCAATCAGTTTGGTGTTTGATTTCTCTAGCGAATCAACTCTGGCATGTAGACTGCTAACTGTGCTACTGAAAGAGAAAAAGAAAAAACGTTATTCAAAATTACATCAAAACTCATTAAACCAAGCTCAAAAGCTTTAATGCGAAGTACAGTGATTAACAGTTAAGTGCTAAAAGGCCTGCTCCCATTATTTGAGGTTTTCCTAAATATAAGAAAATTAGTCTTCTTTGTTGAACGTTTATATAATTCTTTCCAACTCTCAATGTCATCCCTGTCACTTAAACTCCTGGTTGGGTGTGACTTTACATGTATTCTCCCTTCCGTTTATCCTCACAACTATATTGCATCCAAACGTTTAATGAGTTCCCTTAAAAGACAGTTTACAATCTTCTTGGGATTTTTCCCCCCATATAATGAAACCATTCTCCAGGTTCTCTTCCTCCAAAATCCATTTCTTTTACAAAATTATTCGCTTCTGCACATTTTTTGAGATCTATCCTGAGGCTTTCTTGATGCTCCTTGACTTCATTTATAAGTCTCATCAGAATTTTGTTCCCTTTTATTACTCTGTGGTTTTTTTATCATATCAAACTACATTCAGGTCTTCTCCATTACCTGATTGCCTATTTCTGCCATAAGCACATTTTTTTAGGCTGCACTTCACACACAGAAAAAAAAAAAACAAAACCTGTTCTGTAACACTGTTTACTTTTCCACGTACTTCTACTGTGGTGTCCTCAGAAGTTACCAGTTCATTAAGAATGGCAAGGTAGAGGAGATTAATGCATTTTAGGATGTGTGGAAAGTAACAGCTGACCTGAAATAAAATAGGAGAGTCGCTGAACCACTGGCTTGCAAGTAATTCCATGCATAAACCAGTGTACAAGAACATACTCAATACACAGGGGCTCACCTGAACAATGACAGCTATCATCACACAAAAACCACTACTCTTAACTGTGATAGCTCCTTTCTCCTTCTTAACTTACTTTCATTTTGCTTGTATTTGATACACTTAGTTATTCTGCTCTGTTGAAGGTTTCCGCTCAGTGACTGACACAATCCCAAATCAGAATATCTTTACCCCAATGGTAGCTACATAGTAACTAGTGCTCAAGATTACCAGTATTAAAAATGAAAAGATACAATTACATTTCAAGAAGGGATCAAGAAGATCAGCTATACTACAGATTCTACAGAAGTTCTTTGTGGGTTTGTTGTTCGGTTTTGTTGGGTATTTTTCTTCCTTAGCTCCTCACATTGTTTAGTTTTGTACAGTACTCCTCAGATAATTACAATCACCGTTCCTCTATTTGTACATTAACAAACACAGTAGTGGACTACGTTTGCTCCATCTAGCAAAGTAAAGGGGAAAGGCTGCTTTCCTGAAAACTGTTTCTACAGGAACCACAACCTACAACGTGTAAGTAATTTCCAGCAAGCAATGAACTTACTCAGTTCTAGTCCTGGGCATTAAAGCTACAAACTAAAATATTACGAAAGGCAAAGAAACCAAATCATGTGGATTCACCCAGAACACCCAATAACACTTTTTGAAAACTGTTAAATAGAGTGCAGTTAAAATCCAGATCAAGCTTTTCATTCCTGTGTAGTTATGAATTGTGAGGACCTCGATCAGTTTTGGACTGCTGTTTTTTATTTATTTGAAGAATAAAGGTTCTGACTGTCAAAAACAAAACCATGAAAACTGAGACTTCTTGAGTCTCTCCAGAAGAGTGTATCCCTTCCAACTTCACTGCATCCTCAGTCTAAACATAAACAATTTGCACCCCTTCTCTGAAGTTCTCCCACAAAGCTGTGGTGCAAAAGGAATTAGAGGTGTTTTACCTGTAAGCCTGGCCTGACACACATACTTCAAAGTAATACTTACTTCAATTGCCTGTTTAGCTCTTCAACATAATTCTTTTGGTCCAAAATGGCAGCAATCTGTACATTTCTAAAACAAGCACATAATAAAATTAGCTTTAACAAAATGATGTAGTGAACTATGTACTGAAAATATACATATCATATGTAAATATCCATCTTAATTGGGCTTTTTAAAGAGAAAAGAAGCAACTTCATCTCACAAGCATCAAGTCAATAACTTAGATGTTGTGACATCAGTGAGAGACAAAAAACCCCAATGCTTTAACTGCAAACAATTTCTCTACATAAAGCATAGCAACATACAGAGTCTCATAGGAAAAAGGATGTTTATTTACTCTGCCATAACTCTGCTTCATTGAAACACTGACAAAATTCCAAGCTGAGGGCTTAAAGGTCAGCAGGTTCCTTCTCATTGCTGCCTTGCAATCCTCCAATACCGCCCATCAGGAAAAGGAAGTAGGTGATGTGGCTGAGGCTTGCTTCAGAGGGCAAATATTCTTCCAGCTAACTAGTAATACAGAACAACGTAGCACACCATTTTTCTCAAGACAATGAGACCAGAAGACTTCATCTTTAGGGAACCTGACTTATTTCTACAAAGAACAGGGCACCAGTCAAGAAATCATTCATTAACATGCAAAATCTGAGGTATTTGGTGAGGACATACCTTTCCTTACCCCCAATGTCATCATCACTCTTTAAATACATAGAGAAATCGATCACCCCAACCTAGGGGAAAGCAAATATACACAGTTTCATCTCATACAAATAACTGCTGTTGATATTCATGGTCTTGTATCTATATAATTACTAAAACCTCAGTCACATCAGCTTTTTCAAGGTTGGTCGAGTTTCAGCCAGAAGCTCAAAACACTGTAACATCTTAAACAAAATCTTTTTAAAAAAGTATAGTTTCATATATTTTTAAGATTTATGTTATCTTTGAACAAAATTAACAATGGGCCAGGTACCAAACCCCAAAGAAAAGATTACTTCCTACCTCTGACTGAGCTTAGCCAAGAATTTACAGGAAGACTTTCATTTCGGGAATTACCAGGTATTACTTAACCCTGTCGCTGGTTGAGTAGACTCGTGATAATTTGTCTGTAGTGCTTCACATGATTTCCTATCACAGCATGTCTCCCAAACTGATGTTTCCCCCATGTTTAGTTTGTCAATATTTCTTGCCAAATAATACTACCTCTCCACACTTGCTGATTCCCAGGTGTGCCAACTCAACTGCATTCATTTTTTCAAACCTTGCTAAATCCAAATCTAATTAATTTCTTTTCTATTCAATTGTAATTTAATCATATATATGATAAATAACATTACCATGAGTTCTGCTTCCAACTCTATTCACAAACCTGAAACAAAAGTATTTAACCACGTTTGCTTTACCAAAACCCTTCCTTTTTGGTGTCTAGCAGTCTCTTCACAAAAGTATTTCAATTTCTCTGATCTACGGCTTCCTTCTTGAGCTCCCTTTAGCTTTTGAATACAAGTAACTTACTAAGTCTGACATTTCCTTGGTTTATACAATGCTCTCCTGTCACTTTCCTACGACAGTCTTCTACTTGTCACTTCCATATCTTTTGTAAAAAGTCTCTTCTCCAACAGCTTTTTAAAAAACATATTTTGCTTATTAAAGCAAATACTATCTCTATGCAAAAGTAGAATGTTAGCTCTCTAAAAGTTACTTCTCCATGAAGTTATAAAAGTTAAATTCTTTGTGTGTGTATCACACATTTGACCACTGAAGAGCATTCTTCTCACATGCCAGAACTATGCTTCCAGATGTAACCTCATCATCCTTCAGAAGTTTCTCTTTCTGCTCAATACAACATGCTGCTTCTGCCTTCTCTGAGAAGGTGCCTTATTTACGCTACTCTTCACAAACAGAATTACTCTAAATTCTCATCTGGACAGCCACTACTACCCTCTCAAATCAAGTTTTATCTTCCCTCATACAGCAAAGCCACTAAGTGACCTAGATAACAAAGGTGTAGATAGCAATAGATTTTGTGATACACACATATAATTCTCAATATTAAGAAGAGCACGTTGATAAGTTTTCTATAATTACAGGCCTTTCAATGTTACATCTTCTGGTACGCAAGATCAGTGCCTAAAACAGTAGATAGTAACTAGAATGAACAACAGAAGACAAATTAACCCCATGATTCAACAGCACACATACCCAATTAGCTATAACTTTTCTTTGCCATAGAAATGGCTGACATACAGTAGTAATCACTTAAACTGTTTTCCACAAAGAAGCTGGAAAAAAAATCAGGACTGAACACAGCCTACATTTCTTTATAAATACTTGTGCATCTGCCTTTTAAAAGAATCCATCAAGGTTTTCTTGGAAAAGATCAGAGTTCAAAGTCAAAGCACTCTGCAAGGGAGGAAAAATTCTGAGTCTTGTTTTGCAGATTGGAAGCAGTCACCCTCTCAGTAAGGTCTTTTATTAGACTACGCGAAGCACGTTTTTGTTTCAGGTCCTTGAAACATTGCTATTATGTTCCAGAACAACAATAAATGAACCAAATGGGATAAACTGGTCATGGAACTATACTTCTCCCACAAAGGAAAAGGAGGAGTTATGCAATTAAGATGGAAAGAACTCTGCATTGCTACTATTGCATCCATTTGATGACGAAGCATCAAACTTTACCCTTGCACTCTGACAATTATCACCATCTAAAGGCCTTACCCAACTGATACTGAGGTTAATGCAAAAGGCCCCACTGATCCAGTAGATGGATCACACCCTAAACAGTCTCTAGTAAGATTTCTAACAAGTCACAACTCCACAGTAACAAAATCCACTGTACATAAAAATCTTATGGATTGCACGTACATTACTTTACCTGTACTGACTTACTTGTGAATCTAGGTCTTCTCCCTTCACACACAGGTTAGCATCTATCACATTTAACCCAACTAATAGCCCAACAATAACTGCTCCTTCTTCCTCCATCATTAGTGCGTGATACTCATAAAATTCGCTGTTAAAGAAGAAAATTGTGTCTTATTGGTATATTCAGTATATTTATATCCAATACATTAATAATAAGTGACATCTAAATCTGAGTTGTTTCTCTGATTTTAGCCTTACTCCAACATCCTTAAAGATGAACTGGATCTGCTCATACTTTACAAATATTTAAAAACTGAAAGTGCATGGTTTGTCTCAGAGGCTATTAAAAACAAAGGTACTACCTCTGGCTCCAGAAATCTGAGCCACAAGCTGAAAGAGGGCTGGAAGGTTTGGGAGGCAGGACTTACTTTGCCTTTAAAAAAAACAATTAAAAAAGGCTTTTCCCTATACACTTGCTATTAGCCACTTTTGAATAGGATACTGCAATGGGTGGATGTTTGGCCACACTGATTCAGACAAGTATTATATTGTTAAACACTACAGAATGCAAAAGAAGAATAGCAAAAAATTTACCTTATGTGAAAAAGGTCTGGACTTTAATGAACACATGCTTGAAATTAAAGGTGAGGGTGAGAGACGAGAAACGGAAAGGGCTGAAATGCTAAAAAGGTTTTTAAAAGAAAAACACTCCACTAAACAACAGAATACCAACATCTACTTCTTCCTCCTTGCATTTCTAAAATAAAGTTTTAGACTCCATGAAACAAACTGTGCCTTAAAAGGAAAAGTCCATAGCTGCTGAACACCAATGTCATCCTGACATATCAGCATGATCTAGGCATATACGAAAAGTCTTAAAAATACATATAGGTTATAGAACTGAAATGAAGATGACAAGGTTTTTTTTCCCTTTGTGCTTCAACTACTCCATCAGAGAGGAGAAGTTATACTAGAAGAGAGCAATGACAGTTTTAGAACTATGAAAGGAAAGGAAAGTTCAAGGCAATAGGCCTCCATGCAATGGTAGCTCAGTAGGAAACCATGCATATGGTAGGGGTGAATTCATCTCCTCTCCAGGACTTTCTAGTCTGTATTCTGCATGGTGAAGGAATGCAGCGGGAGCCCTTCCCCATCACCCTCATCTACAAATGAGCCATCAGGCACGTTGCAGAAGCCCACCTACATGATGGCAAGGTAACATCCCATCAGCTGGCCCTCAATCTTGACGAGGCAGCAGTGTTTGGTCCCTCTGCCTTGACGACTGGAAGAAATCAGCCCACAGACTAGAATCTACACTTTGCTACACTAAGGACACATTAAAAAGTACCAAATTTTTTTTTTTTCAGAAAACTAAAGCTCTAAAAATAAATTATAAACAAAATCTACTTAGTTGTTTACCTGAGAAGATCTCTCTGAATGATTAAACAGCGAAGATAGTCAGCCATTTTCTTCTGCATTAGTGCTAACCGTAACCAGGCCCGAGCACGGCCCAGTGGTGTTCTGGAAAAAAAGGCATGAAGATAAATAGTCCCAAATCCACAATATAACAATTCGCTGTCTTAAACATAAGTCTAGTGGTAGAGCAATTGGTATTTCTGAAAGGGTATTTTAAAGTATTAGTTGAGCAATGCAGTCTGGGAAGCCATAATGTCTAAGCTTTGACTCCAAGCTTTGGGATAATATCAGAAAAATTTTCATCAGCTCAGCTGGGCTTGGGAGCAGACCCTGGAAGGAACAGGAGTTGAGAAAGCACAAGAGCCTGACAGTAAAATTAATTGTTTTGCTCAGAGAGTGAAAACATGCAACTTCCTACACCCTGCTGTATTTCAATGTGCTTTGCTCTCACACAGTACGTGGCTAGCAGCATGGAAAGAATTTTTAAGAGTGGTGCTGTTTTCTTGGAAGCACCACCTTCTTAACCTGACAGCGCCTGTAAAGATAATCTTGAAAGTCCTGTTTCTAGCTGAAGATGTCTGCAACAATTCAGACTCCTTTCTGCAACTTGCTTATAGAGTCTTCAGAGGAATTGTGAGAAAAGTAACTGAATGTCCGTTACAACTCATCATGAAAGCTTGTCTTCCCAATCCTATTCTTTTGGTCTACACAACACGTACTGAATTCTAGCTTTAGCTCATACACGTTTACAAGTTCAGTGGTATCTTCTGACAGTTCAAAAAAAGATGAAAATGCACATAACTGGCAACCATTAATATCCAGCAAATTAAACCTGGACCTTTAGATCCAACTCTTCTAGAGCTTGCACAGTTAGAAGTGGTAAGCACATAAATCATAGAATCACAGACTGGTTTGAGTTGGAAGGGACCTTAAAAATCATCTAGTTCCAACCCCCTGCCATGGACAGGGGCACCTTCCACTAGACCAGGTTGTCCAAAGCCCCGTCCAACCTGGCCTTGAACACTGCCAGGGAGGGGGCAGCCACAGCTGCTCTGGGAAACCTGTGCCAGTGCCTCACCACCTTCACAGGGAAGAATTCCTTTCTTAGATCTAATCTAAACCTGCCCTCTTCCAGTTTAAAACCATTACCCCTCATCCTACCCCTACACCCCCTTATCAAGAGTCCCTCCCCACCTTTCCTGTAGCCCCTTTAAGTACTGGGAGGCCGCTCTAAGGTCTCCCCGCAGCCTTCTCTTCTCCAGCTGAACACCCCCAACTCTCTCAGCCTGTCCTCACAGGGGAGGTGCTCCAGCCCCCCGAGCATCTTCGTGGCCTCCTCTGGACCCGCTCGAGCAGGTCCGTGTCCTGATGTTGGTGCCCCAGAGCTGGACACAGCACTGCAGGGGGGGTCTCATGAGAGGGGAGTAGAGGGGGAGAATCCCCTCCCTTGCCCTGCTGGCCACACTGCTCTGGATGCAGCCCAGGACACGGCTGGCTTTCTGGGCTGTGAGCGCACATTGCTGGCTCACAGTCACTTTTCCATCCACTAACACCCCCAAGTCCTTCTCCCCAGGGCTGCTCTCAATCCACTCATTGTCCAGCCTGCATTTGTGCTTGGGATTGCCCCGACCCATGGGCAGGACCTTGCACTTGGCCTTGTGGAACTCCATGACGTTTGCACAGACCCACCTCTCCAGCCTGTCCAGGTCCCTCTGGATGGCACATCCCTTCCCTCCAGCGTGTGACCACACCACACAACTCAGTGTCATTGGTGAACTTGCTGAGGGTGCACTCAATCACACTGTCCATGTCACTGACATGTTAAACTGCACCAGTCCCAACACTCACCCCTGAGGAACTTGTCACTGCTCTCCACTGGGACATCGAGCCATTGACCACAACTCTTTGAGTGCGACCATCCAGCCAATTCGTTATCCACCAAGTAGTCCATCCATCAACTCCATGTCTCTCCAGGTTGGAGACAAGGATGTTGTAAAGGATGATGTCAAAAGGTTTGCACAAGTCCAGGTAGATGACATCTGTTGCTCTTCCTTTATTCACCAGCACTGTAACCCCGTTGTAGAAGGCCACCAAATTCACCAGGCACAATTTCCCTTAGTGAAGCCATGTTGGCTGTCACCAGTCATCTCCTTATTTTCCACGTGCTCTCGCATAGTTTCCAGGAGGATCCACTCCATGATCTTGCCGGACAGAGAGAGGAGACTGACTGGCCCGTAGTTCCCTGGGTCTTCTTTTTTTTTCCTTTTTAAAAATGGGGGTTATGTTCCCCCTTTTCCAGTCAGCAGGAACTTCACCAGACTGCCACAACTTCTCAAATATGATGGATAGTGGCTTAGACACTTCATCCGCCAGTTCCCTCAGGACCCACAGATGCATCTCATCAGGTCCCATGGACTTGTGCACCTTCAGGTTCCTTAGATGGTTTTGAACCTGATCTTCTCCTACAGTGGGCGGTTCTTCTTTCTCCCAGTCCCTGCCTTTACCTTCTGCATCTTGGATGGTGTGGCTGGAGCCCTTGTCAGTGAAGACTGAGGCAAAAGAGTCATTGAGTACCTCAGTCTTCTCCATGTTCTGGGTAACCAGGTCTCCCATTTCCTTTCTGAGAGGGCCCACATTTTCCCTAGTCTTCCTTTTATCACCAACATACCTACAAAAAGCTTTTCTTGTTGCCCTTGACATCCCTGGCCAGATTTAATTCTATCAGGGCTTTGGCCTTCCTAACATGATCCTTGGGTGCTCAGACAATTTCTCTTTATTCCTCCCAGGCTACTTGTCCTTGCTTCCACCCTCTGTAGGCTTCCATTTTGTTTAAGCTTGTCCAGAAGCTCCTTGTTTATCCCTGCAGGCCTCCTGGCATTTTTGCCTGACTTGCTCTTTGTCAGGATGCATTGCTCCCGAGCTTGGAGGAGGTGATCCTGAAATATTAACCAGCTTTCTTGGGCCCCTCTTCCCTCCAGGGCTTTATCCCATGCTACTCTGCCAAGCAGGTCCCTGAAGAGGCCAGAGTCTGCTCTCCTGAAGTCCAGGGTAGCAAGCTTGCTGTGCACCCTCCTCTCTGCCCTAAGGACCTTGAACTTCACCATTTCAAGGCTGCCCTTGAGCTTCACACTCCCCACCAGCCCCTCCTTGTTGGCGAGAACAAGGTCCAGCATAGCACCTCTCCTCCTTGGCTCCTCTATCTCTTGGAGAAGGAAGTTATCATCAACGCATTCCAGGAATGCCCTGGATTGCTTATGCCCTGCTGTGTTGTCCCTCCAACAAATATCAGGGTGGTTGAAGTCCCCCATGAGGACCAGGGCTTGTGAACATGAGGCTGCTCCTATCTTAGAGGGCCTTATCTGCTCGGTCTTCCTGGTTGGGTAGCCCATAGCAGACCCTCACTATGACATCTCCTGTCCCTGCCCTCCCTGTAATCCCGACCCATAAGCTCTCAGTCGGCTCCTCACCCATCCCCAGGCAGAGCTCCATGCAACCCAGCGGGTCACTGACATAGAGGGTGACGCCCCCTCCTTGTGTCCCTGCCCGTCCTTCCTAAAGAGCCTGTACCCTTCCATTCCAACACTGCGGTCACAGGAGCCATCCCACCAGGTCTTAGTGATGCCAATAAGATCATAGCCCTGCAGGCATGCATAGGTCTCTAGTTCCTCTTGTTTACTCCCCATGCATAGAAGCATTTAAGTTGGGCACCCGATGAAACTGACTTTCTGGCTGAAACTCCTTTGTGCTGCTCTCCAGGTGCTCTCCTGCTGCCCTGTGACCCCGCTCCAGGCTCTGGGCATCCAGCTGGTAGGACTGGGATGGGTTGAGGTTCCCCTCCCCTGGCAACTTTAGTTTAAAGCCCCTCTTTGCCAGTTTGACAAGCCTATGACCAAAGATGCTCTTCTCTTCTCTGACAGATGGACCCCAGGTTTCCCAAAGCGAGTCCCGTGGTCTAAGTAGCCAAACCCCTGGCTGTGGCACCAGTCCCATAACCGATTGTTGATTTGCCAGGTTCGACCGGCTCTAAATGCAAAACAAGACCCCAAAAACCCACATGCTGTATCAGGATAGGAAGAGTGTAACACTTGGCAAAGGGTGTTACTTCACCTGGCCTGACACAAGAGCAAATCATAGTTTATATACCTATGTGTTTTAGATAAGGTCTAAACCTATAAATTATAACCCTTATGCTACCATATACCAATCACAATGTAACCAAAGCCTTTCGGTATTTAATGTATGGCCAATCATAAAGCTAAATACAAAAGCAGAGTTCAAAGGAATGGGAGGAGATTGTAGTTCACAGCATAGATTTACATTTGAGAAGGACCCTACACACAAGAATCTGAAAAGCTGCCTAATACTTTCCTTTTCTGTATGTTACCTTTTGTTTTTATACAGCCTTTGCTGGCTAGACTCACATGTTTCCTGCAGTTCTAGACTGCAGACCTGTTCCTTTCTGCACCATTTTTGTCCACCATTCAGAAAACTTTTCTTCCAGGACATCAGAAAAGAACCTAAAAATACTACTTTTTTAGCTGTTTTGTGCAGAACATGAAAAGCTAGCAAGATTCACCAATGCTCTCCCCCAATATCATGTGCTAGGTGTTCAAAGGCTTGATTAATGCCAAATGAAATCATTAGACATCTGTAGATTCTCAATCAGGTCCTTTATTTTCTTGCTGTATTTTACCAATACTACTTACTTAAGGCCAGGCAAATCTCTGACACTTGCTGCTATTTCCTCAGCTTCTGGATATAATTTCTCCACAAGTTCCAGAGGACCCCAGATGGTTTTATTGTAACTTAGAAAGGATTTTCTTACTAGGAAGAGAAAAACCAAGTAACTGAGTTAATTTAAATTACTGGACTAGCTTCCTTCAAAAGAGCTGCTGTGATGAACGGGTTAACTGCTGAGCCTAGATTTCCAGGTAACTGTGACAGTAGGCAGTTCACCAGTATCCAAAGCCATCTCTGAATTATTTTACTGTGAGCATAAAATCACTGTGCTAGAACAAAAATAAAACAAAAAAGGATGACTAGCTAAAAATATAAGCTACATACATACATTCATGCAGTTGTGGTAATCCCTGGAGCACTTACAACAAATGGTATGCAAAAGAAAAAGTTGGTAAATATGGAAATATATGTTGTGAAGTATTAATAATAACACTATTAATTATAAAAGGTGAAAATTTACAAGTTTTCTTCACTTCTTAAAGCAACATAACACGGTTTGATTTTATCTTTCAAGAAAGAAAGGAAGAAAAATTGCACGTTTGGGATGAGAAATGTGCAGCTAGAGCAATTACCACACCTTTAAGGCCATGCTTCAGGCAGTGCTCCATGACAACAAAGAACTGCTGCAAAGGTGGGTAGTCAGAATCCAGAGTGCGGCCAAAGCTCAAAGCTGATTCAATGAGTCCTTTGATACTCAGTTTAGCCATGTTCAGTAAATTTGCTCTTTCTACAGCTGTAGGGTCCTTTACAGCTAAGACAATAAAGAAAAAAAAAAGTTATGGGTCAAGTTTTAGAAGAGACGCAAAATAATAAAATGCTTCATAGCCACCTGTTTTGAAGAAAAACTTACCTTAATCTAGATAAACTGAAAGGAATAATTTAGTAAGGGCTATAAACCACCACGTTATAGAAAAGCATCCATTCCAGCAAACACCCATACAGATCTTACATCATTTTAATAGGTGAATGCAAAAACAGGGCTGGAAATGGCAGTTCTCAGGTACTGTGTGTCTCAGTACATCTCGGAAGCAGTCAGTAACTGCACGTTAACACAGGCATCAACGCTGCACTCAAAAGCTCTGCTGCATAACAGCAATCAGTGTCCTTACCATGGCACCAAAGCAGCGCTCCTATTAATGTAAGTATCTATTTGGTGTATTATTGTCTACCTACATCATACTTCTTCTATATAATCACTTTCTGCTGCAGTCTTAATTTCACAGTGACATAAACACACGCTTTCCTTCTTAGGCTGTACATAGCCTCAGCCAGTAAACCAGAAGCAGTTTCAGGAAAATATTACATACTAATTTCAGTTTCTCATATAGCTACAAAACATTTTCTACACAGGAAAGCTTAAGAACTAAAGGTTTCGCTTTAACCTAAAAATGGTTTTGGTAAACTTTACAAAATGTACACTACAAAAATATATTTGGGGATTAAATCTAGTCAGTAAAAACCCCATAGCTTTTTAAAATCATCTTAATCTGACAGAATGGACAAGGTTAGACTTCTTGGAGCTCCTGCTACTGAAACCAGAGTGTTCAGGAGATTCTTAGTTTATTTTCATTTGTAATGAAGCAGTTCAAACATTCAGGTCACCCTCTATTTTGCCAAACTGAAAGAGAGGCAAAACAACCCTCTGTTTATTCACCATGATCAAAGTAACTTAGAAAGAAGCAAAAAAAGGCGATGATCTACTGTTTTCTGCTATTTGCCATTAAATCTAACAAATTATGTAAAAAACAAATTAAGAACACATGATCTTTTTTAAGACACTGAGACACAGATATCAAAATATCTATATAGATTCATGTCTGAGAAAAAATGTGAGCCTCTTCCTCTGCAAATCTGAGTATTGGTATATGACCTCTTCGCACATCAGAAAGCGTAAAGAACTGTATACGTTAAAACCAAAACCAAAAAACCCACATCATTATAACAGAGGGATACTTTCTCAGTTCCTCAAACAGCAATGAAATGACTGGTCTCGCTTCTTGCATACCACAGCCTTAGATATTTAGGTATTAGACATTAGAAACTTAGAAAATTACTTCCTAATTTTCTAAATTCCTAATTGCCTGTCAAATATCAAACTGCCCTATTACCATACAACATAACCTAAGTTTCCTAGGGAAAAAAAAAATTACTGAGATGATGTACACAAGATGACCTTAAAAACTACTTTTACAGTCTCTCAATTTACCAGTACTTCAACAGAAAACATTAAAAGATGTTAGAAGACACAGCAGACAATTAGCAACGGTGCTCTAGCAAAACTTTACCCAGTTAGCAGTCACAGCTCACTAGTTTGTCTCTGAATTTCCTGCCCGCTCAGCCGCCGGGCACTGAACCAACCCTACCCAGAGCAGCACCAGTACCCCTGTCTGGAACAGATGGAGGCTTGCAACAACGGGGGCGTTTCTGTCGGTAAAGCTCATGTCAGGCTGCCTGTTTTTCTATTAGGTTCGCTATTGACAGTACTCAATACGAGCGTTATTGCAGGAAAAGCCTTGTTCGAGTCAGACTTCAGGTGGATAGCTCTCCCTCGACACCTATTCAGCCCATTTCCCCAAAGGCATCTTACAAATTCTTTTTTCAGGTGACCTCATTTTGACTTTTGGAGCTGATCCTCCCCATAGACAGACTTCCAGGTCTACTGTCCTTTTAATTGTCAACCCTCTTGCCTGGTCTTTCTGAGGCAGAAAACACATTTTAGGTCCGTTTTAAAGTGTGGTCTACCTGCATATTTTTCTTCACCTGCTTCTTCAAAAAAAAAAAAAAAAAAAAAAAATCAAGATTTAGAATTTCACATGACATGTTTTCTAGTAACTGTTGCTCAGGGATTGTATGGGGTAAACTGCACATACATGGAGCAAAATGAGCTCTGAAGGGCTCTTTTTGCCCCAAAGCAGCAGCCCCCGAGGGGACTATTTGCAGGTGGCGCTGATGTCGCCAGCCTCACCGGAGCCTGACTAGCAAGGCTTGGCCCAAGAGACAACATTCCTCTCCCAGTCTGGACGAGCAGCCAAGCCCTTACTGCAAACAGTATTTGTGCAGAAATCCACCCAGCGCGTAGTCGCCGCGGCCACCGGCTGACCGAGCTGTCCTCGTGCCCCCCGACGGCTGGCACAAAACGGGCATTTCCCTCCTCACCGGCATACCGCCCCCCCCCCCCCCCCCCGCGCCTTCCCGGAGCGCGGCCCCCGGACACCGCCGGCTTTCCAGGAGCTCCAGCGCCCGGGCCCCCGCCCCGACCCCGCGGGCCGCCCCCAGCCCCGCTCCCGCCGCAGCGGACATTTTCTGCCGGTGCGGGCGCCGCCGCAACGCGGCTCCCAGCCGCTCCCCGCGGCGGCTGAGGGGCGGCGGCTGCCGCAGACCCCCCCTTTCCCGCTCCGCCGGCCCCGGCGCCCCCCCCGCCCAGCCCGGCCCCGCTCCCCGGGCGCCGCAGCCACCGCTCACCCATGGCTGGAGAGGAGGAGCCGCCGCCTCAGCCGCTCCCTGCGGGCCCTGCGGCTCCTCCCGTCCCGTCCCGTCCCGCCGCTGCGCGGGCCCGGCCCCTCCGCCCGCGCCCCACGGCGCCCCCGGCGGCGGGAGGACCCGCCCCGGCCCCCGGCCCGGCCCCGGCCGCGTTAAGCCCCCAGGCTGCAGCCCCGGCCCCGAGGGAGCGGGGTAGCACAGAGGGGAGCTGGGGCTTCACCAGGGCAGGCGGCACCCTGAGGGAGAGAAGCACAATCCAGCACCATCAACGTGAGGCGTCTCTACCGCTCTCTTGTGACTAAAAGCTTCAAGGCCTAGCCTTTCCTCTAAATAATCATTCTCTAATGCTGAGTAATGTGTCAGAACAAAAACTATTATTCCAGAGAAATCTTCAGTACCATAAAAAGGAGTGTACTCCTTAAAAAGGAGTTGATCTTCTACAAAACAGAAGTATCTCAATTACAAGTCCTTGATTTCTAATTCTTAAAAACCTTGAAATTTGAGTCTCACCAGAAAACCATAAAACGCTGCAGGTTTAACTCATGCATTTTCATCATGCAGAGAGGGGATGTCAGTTTATACTTACTGCGCCCTAAGCACTACACCACTTGCTTTGCTTCCCTTCATAATTACCCTAAATCAGGCTTTTTCCTCTCCCCTCGTGAGGCACAGCTAACCAGAAAGCCCTCGAACAAAAGGGTGTGCCTCCCGCCTCCCCTGGCCCCACTGCAGACACTACACACACGACAGCACAGAGTAAGGCTGTCACGGCCTCGGCCTGCAAGGAAGGACAGAAGGACAAGGGCAGCACGGGGATAGAACACAGCCCCTGGCGACAGGGACCCTTCTGCTGTCCCTGATTCCCACCTCTTAAAGAAGGAACCTACACCTGTAAACATTAAACAGTCCTTGTAATCAGGCTCTGATCCTACTTGTCTGGCATGAAACTTTTTTTTTTGAGAATCCCAGCAACACACAATGCACTAAGTCAGCGCTGAACCTGGGGCTGTAGGTTTTCCAGCAGTATGGATGACTGCTTCTGCAGGAGAAGGCTGTTTTAAAGACAGCAAACAGAAAAAAGGGATTATTTTTACTTTTACAAGATATTCCTTTGATATCTGTATTTATTAGGATGCAAAAGCATTTTAGAGAATCACATCTCAATTTTGTTTGAGATACCACACTAAAACATTGTTTAATCTGTAGATCTCTGCTCAATCTCATTTTTACCCTGGAAGAAGAAAGGACACATTGTAGAAGTAGATATGGAAATATGGGTTTGTTCTTGTGCCCATTTCTCATGCAACTTTGTGGAGGGATGGCAGTACTTCTAATTTATTTATTACCTTTTTAATATGCAGATTTATTATCTTTTAAAATGCAGATCACTTCCTGGATAAGCATAATTTGGTGTAAGAAAATAGATAAGCTAAATCTTAAAACTTTTGTAGACATAGATCCTAAACATAGGAAGAAAAACTTTCCTACACAAGGATGTTATTCTGAAATCACTACAGTAATGAGAGTATATTTTTCTGATCTTTTGAAAGATTGAAGCACATACAGTTGAGGAAGAGTGTATTTTCACCTAAGAGAATATCTTGTCAACTATTCAAATTTTTCACACTGTTCAAAATATTTGTATTATATAAAGCAAAGTATTAACAAAGTATAAACAACTATAACAAAACCAACATTAAATTTTTATTTCAAACATTAGAAAAGTTAGGGAGCAGTTTAAAAGAGTGAAAATGCCCACACAACATCTAGAAGTTGTCTGCAACTATATGTACCCAACCACTTGACATTGATCCAAGAGAAACAAATACTAATGATTTTGAAGAACCAAAAAAAAAGTGACATTTCCACCAGCAATCTTGGAAAGAAACTTCTCAGTAACAGTCTAGAGTATGAGGTAGCAGAAAACTAAAACAGATCTGTCAAGTAAAGGATATTATTATACATATACTATCATCTTTACAAAAAAACAGAACCTGAACATGTAAACTTGGTCATTGAGCTGCATCTCTAGTTTTGTTTCTTGGAATTTTTTTTTGAAGAAAAGACTACAGATCAGATAGTAAAACTCTGGTTTCAGTTATGATGTGCAACTGGGCAGCATTTCACTTCAACCGATTTATCTGCTAAATACGTTAGTTCATAAAAGGGAATTAAGTGAATCAACATCACATTTCTCCCAGATGTATACAAAATCAAGGGACTAGAAAAGTCATCAAGAGATCTTCATGAGAGATTAATTACATTATGTATATAAATATAAAAGACTTCAGTATTTTAAAATGCAGAAGTACACTTTAAAGAATGTGAGGCTTTGAAGAGGGAGAGAAGTTTTTTCTAATTTTCAAACAGCACAACAACACAGCATCGTAATTAGGAATTCTAATAAATGCAATTACTGTATGTAAACTACTTCTTAAAGTCTTTGAAACCAAACTGAGCCCAGAAAACTGTGACTCAGTGCAGCATTGGTATAGTCCCCCACACTGCCTCAAGTGTTTCCCCATGCACTTATGCAGATAACTGCTTGTCAAGATAAAAGTGAATAATGAAGTAGCTATCCAGTATCTGAATGACCGTAACACTTCATATTTGTTACACATTCACCAGTACTAAAACGACAAGCTTAACAATCAGCTTAAAGAAACGTGGACTCTTATTTTACTCAAAGAAAACCTTTAAATTAATCAAATGTGATTTCTATTTTGGCTTCATTCAGATTAACCAGTGCACATTAGCACATACCCCCCTTAACTAGTTATTTACATTCAGCAGCAGCAGAAGATACACAAAGGCCTGTAAAATTCTCCATCTTCACAATCATAAAATGTTACACTTGCAGATACTTTCATGAGCCCCTGCTGGAAGATTGAAGATGTAGCAAGTTAAGGAAGCATTTTGATATAACGTATTACCTGCACAAAAACACAAAACTTGTTTCAATATGTATTGGTGTTTGCAAAGAAAGCAGCTAAGGAGGTCTTTCCTATTTAAATAGGTGATAGAAACAGCCATAGCTAGAGCAACCTCAGTACAATGCCAAAGAAAAAAAAACCACCCCACACCAACAAGTCATCTGAAAGTTCCACCACTTTCCATTCCAGTGACATCATTCATGAACTGTTCTCTCACCAGATGTGTTTAAATGCATGGTACTTCCAAGGAAAACAAATCACACTGACATTAAGATGCCAAGAAACTAGGATGACAAAAAAATGCAAAAGCATTAAACATTAAAAATTTGGGCCTCAAAATTAAAATAAATTTTGTCAAAGTTGACTTACAAATCAGCATGGACTTTTATTTCTACTTCTGACGACACTGAAGGTTCTAGATCCATCCATTAGCTTGATCTCAAGTACATCTGACATATTTAATTGGCACATTTTGTACTGTGTTGTGAATCAGTGTCACAAGCGTAACCTAAATAATTTATCTTCCCGTCCTTATCTCAAATCTCAAGTAGTCAATCTTACCTTTCCCCTTTCACAAAACAGTGTGGAGAAAAAGGATATCATTGCCTCAGACTGCAAATGGCAGAGCAGCTTCTCTAAGGGAGGATAACGGCACAGGGATGGAACGCAGCCCACCATGATTAGTTTGTGCTTGGCTCTTGTGATAGCAACATTAAGACGTCGCCAGTCCTTCAGGAGGGTGCCAAGCTGTTAAATAAACATAATATGCTTTTATGTTTCCTACTGGAAATTCAGGATTTAGTGTAGATGGATGCATTTTGAAAATGAGGTTTTTAACTATTAAAATGACTGAAACAAAGTTAATATGACCAACTTACATTGTCATCATTGCTGTTCCTAACGAAAGATACAATTATGATACTTTTGTCTCTTCCTTGGTATTTGTCTACTGTGTTGACTTCCACTCTGTTCTCCTTCAATTTTGCCATCAAATCAGTGATTGTTTTTAGCTGATGTCTGTATGGTGATATAATGCCAATGTCTGAGGACTTACAGCCAGCCTGAATGTAGAAGAAACAGAAGAACAAAAAACCTGTCACTGCAGTTCGCTCAGGATACTCATTACTGTCAGAAGACCCTCAAGGATTTCCTTTTTTTTTTTGTTAATATATGCTACAAGATGCTACATCTACACTAAACTGTCAGTGGAACTCTAGGTATAACTGGTACTCACTAAAGAAAATAGAAAAATATTAGTAACTGCAAGCTCCCAAGCTTGCACAAAGACAGATAGCCTTGAAATCCTCATTTTTCTTTCCTCAGACTGTGAGGTGAACATTCAGAAGTCCTAGTCTGTACTACTCCTGAAGTTAACTAGATGAAATAAGGAAGAAAGGCAAATTCTCTCCCCTCCCTCACAAGGAAGTCCACATCTCTTAAAAGAATTTGGCATCCAGCTTTTTTTGAATCCCAAATCCAACCAGGCAAGGGACAGGGAACTGAATGCAGACCTCAAGCTCCTCACTGTACTGACACATAGCCAACTTTAATTTATCCTTGAGTTTATTCCTCAAAGAATAACCCAATACATATAGTGGTCATTACTATAGCAATGGAAAAGCTGTCCCTTAGGACAATGTAATAAAGTAAAAAGATACCTTAATAAATAAGGATGTGAGGAAGAGTACTAGTTTAGCTTCTGTTACATTACTTACACCACCTTTTTCTGCATGTTCTGGTGCTGGGACCTTTAAAAAAAAAGAAAACAATGACTCTTGCTGTCTACAATGGCATACTGTATTCTGATCCCTAACTCACTATCATATGTGTTTTTACAGTAACAGGTTTAACAAAAAAAATAAGGCTAAATGACAAATTTCAGAGAATCTAAGACCCTATACTGTAACTTCAGAATACTGCATTTGCAAAACAAGTTGAAACAATCTGCTGAACTGAGTTTCTGGTACTAGCAAGTCACCTTAAACTGCCAAAGCTTGATCATCTGACTTTTCAGTTGTGGAAAAAAAAACCAAAAGGTTATTTCCCTACCTGACAAAGTAAAAGAGCAAACTATACTGTACATGGGACTTTTGTTTTAAGGCTGTTCACACAATGAGGTTTACAGCAAATTTTCCCCATTTTCATGGCAGCAAAGTCTTTTTTTTTTTTTTTTTTAATGTTTGAAGCCTACATTTAAACCTACAGGAAGAACTATCCAAAATGGTAGCATTAAATTTAACTTCCAAATTTTAAAAAAAAAGGATTCACTGAATTTACCATCTCTTAACTATTAATTCCCTTTCCATGCATGATTGAGACCAGAAAGCCAGGAACAAGCTTAGAATGTAAACCCTTGCCATTTTGATATCACAGTTTTATAATTTATTCTCTTTGCTTAGCTCTTGCCTTCTCTAGAGTTTAAGTAGTATCATTAGTGATGAATGTGTCCCTGATGTTATCCTTCAGTAGACTGGCATGCAGCTAAACATCCGGGGTCAAAGTAACAAACCTCTTCATTTAAAAACAGTCTAAACTGAGCATACACTAAATCTGCCTCTGCTTTCTGGCTCTGAATTCCATTAGTACCTTATTCATTTACTGCCACTTACTGCTTTACCCATTCCACTATTTGCCTCTGTTACTAGTGACATACATCAAGTTTGTTCTCTTAGATGCCACTTTGTTCAGCTTTCCTTTTCAATTTTTTTGACAGTATTAACACTTAAATGGGAGGTGGTACAGTCTGACTTAAAGCAACACTCAGAATCCTACTGCAATTCGTTTTACTTCTCCAACTACCCACCCCAATATCACCTGAATGGCTGAATTTGGAGATCGCTATAAACGTTTAACACGTGGGTCAAGTAACACACAGTTGTTATATGTAAGAGTATTCCGGGTAAGTGGTTGCTTGCTAGAGCAGAACCACTGCACATGCAGAGAATCTGACAGTGTACAACATGCATCAAAAGCTTCACAAATCCAGGAACTCAACTGACTGGATAGCTCATTAAGTGTAACCTATGTTCAATGCTTAGCACACTAAAGCACTGCAAATGAACAAAAAGATTCAAATAGAGATTGACAAATCTCTATGCAACACTGCTGCAACTCTATATAGAGGTCTTCTTGAGGCAGCACATATATATATTAATAGTAGGCTACTGCATTCAGAAGTTTATTTTCGGATTCCAGCCACATACAAAAAAGTAGTCTGTATTGTGGTGCTTAAGTAGGGCACTATACACTTCAGCAAGAATCCTATTTTTCTGCAACATGTCCTCCAAGCTTCTTTTACATGACACTGTGTTCTCAGTATGTTGCGTAGATTATAGAAGCAGAAAGTATCTTCCTTCATATTAGAAGATTCCATTGCCTTTTCCAAAATAGCAGTTTCTCTAAAGCTTGTCTCTCAACAGCTACACACCTTACTACTTACTGTAAGATAACTTGTTTTCACACTGCCATCGTGCACTCAGTCTAACTGTTATGACCTGTCACATCACAACTGAATTAAGAGCTAGTGTTATAGCTGTGCTGTTGGTTGGTTGGGTTTTTTTTAAGATTCACTATTCCAAAAACATCACACCTAAGAAGCCTCCAAATTTGCATGTGCTCAAGTTTTCTTCAAGCAGAAAAGCACTGTTTTAATGAGCAGTTGGTTTCTGTCCACATTAATGTAGCCAAAAACTATACAAAAACCATTTTAGGGGGAAAAAGTTCTAAAAGTTAGGTCATGCTTATGGTAACACATGCTTACATTTATATTTATTATGTTCACACAGTACACAAAAAAAATGTCAACAAAACCAACTTTGGCCTAGAATTACTCAGAAGAGTGGCATTAAATCAAGGATACAATTTTTCAACATTCAGACCCAATGTCAGAGGAAGTGCAGACTGAGATAAGGTTTCGCAGGAAAGGAACAAATAGATTTCTGATTATTGTCACGAACATGTCACATTATTAAACAGAAAACAAGAGGCTTTTTTCTTTTTTAAAAAGCACAATAAATGAAAGCTTCCTAGTGGTGTCATATGATATTTTTTCCTCTTTCTCCCCTTTTGTATCCTTCCATGTTTCTTCAGAAGCTTTTCTTGGTTACACTACCAACAACAGTATACAAGGAAAAAAAACACTTGAAAGTTAAAGAAGACAAAATAAATGCCATTTTTATCTCTTTTTGTGTTTGGTGAGGGTTTGGGGTTGCATTTGGTTTGGGGCTTTTTTTGTTCCTCCCCCCACCCCCCCCCACCCCCCCCCCCCCCCCCGACTACATGAAGCTTTGATAGGAAACTCCAAAATCAGACAGAAAATCTCCAGAGACATGTGACAGGCCGGGTGATGAATGGATTGAGAGCAGCCCTGGGGAGAAGAATTTGGGGTGTTAGTGGATGGAAAAGTGACTGTGAGCCAGCAATGTGCGCTCGCAGCCCAGAAAGCCAACCGTGTCCTGGGCTGCATCAAGAGCAGTGTGGCCAGCAGGGTGAGGGAGGGGATTCTCCCCCTCTACTCCGCTCTTGTGAGACCCCCCCTGCAGTGCTGTGTCCAGCTCTGGGGCACCAACATCAGAAGGACACGGACCTGCTCGAGCAGGTCCAGAGGAGGCCACGAAGATGCTCGGGGGGCTGGAGCACCTCCCCTATGAGGACAGGCTGAGAGAGTTGGGGGTGTTCAGCTGGAGAAGAGAAGGCTGCAGGGAGACCTTAGAGCGGCCTCCCAGTACTTAAAGGGGCTACAGGAAAGGTGGGGAGGGACTCTTGATCAGGGGTGTAGGGATAGGATGAGGGGTAACAGTTTCAAACTGAAAGGGGGCAGATTTAGATTAGATATGAGGAAGAAATTCTTCCCTGTGAGGGTGGTGAGACACTGGCACAGGTTGCCCAGAACAGCTGTGGCTGCCCCCTCCCTGGCAGTGTTCAAGGCCAGGTTGGACTCTGAGCAACCTGGTCTAGTGGAAGGTGCCCCTGCCCATGGCAGAGGGGTTGGGACTGGATGATCTCTAAGGTCCCTTCCAACCCAAACCTCTCTATGGTTCTAGCCTGAAGTGTCAACAAAACAAAGAGTATTTTGGAAAGTGAAACTTCCCTGCTGGTTCTATAAACAGAACAGCTGTCTTATAATCAAGATGGGCTTTCTAGGGAAGAAAAAAAAAAAAAGGAACAGAAACTCTAGCTTTCACATTACCAGATTTAGTATAATTAATAAATGAACAGTGTATAAGCCAGTTTCCTACTGGAACAAATATCTTCCCTGGGACCAACTGTCTGCCTTTTCTGTGAAAGGCACAGCAGCCATTGAGACATTCCTGTTCAGTTTAGGCATTTTTAGAAATTTCTCCAAGTCTCTAAAATAAACACTGTGTTTCTTTTCAGATCACTGAATAGATACTATCAGAACTGTTATTAAAAAAAAAATCCTGTAGAACATCCTGGAGAGCACAGAGATGGGAGAGGTTTTTTAGAGTCAGCATAAGAGATCATCAGTCAATACAATTATTGTCAAAACGTAGTATTAACAGGAATCAACATAAAACCTGTTAAAGAGGAATATTGACTCAAATATTCATAATCCAGTCACTACAGTGACAGCAAGTACTAGAGACCACAAATATGTACTAATGAATATTTTTCCTCATTTTACTTAGAAGTCTGGGGGTTTTTTTGCATAATTCTTATCCACTTGAGCTTTATTTTTCTGGCAAAAATTTGAGTCTCATGAAAGGACACACCTAAACCAACTTACTCCTCCCTCACACTTCAGTGTGTAAAATATCTGCAAAATTCAATGGAGAATTACAATTATTCCTGCCCCTGGCACACAGCTTGGACACCACTGACCCTCACCCACTGGAAATGAGATCATTCTGTGATTGCAGGGCCATCCACTACGGCTACACACTTTGAGCTACATTCCATATGTGAGAACAAAGTTTGTAGTACATTCAATTTTTTTTCTGAAATATTATCTGAATTAAACTTTTCAGCTGCTCTTAGATGCAGTGTTTTCAGCAGTTGTACCAACCCAACTGATCATCTATACTAACAGCATTTTTGCGTGTTGCACATTTTACTAGAGAATTATTTTAGTTACACATTTTACCATACCTAAGCTGTATGGTTTTACATGTTGACTGTATTGAGAACTTGCATCACAAATACGATTTTGAGAGAAGAACATAATGAACTTTACCTTTTCTGTGTTCAGAAAACATACAGGTGTGTCTGGATCAAGTACTTCTTTCAACCATGTTTTTGAAGCATCTGCAACGTCCAGTTTCAATTTCTTTAGGTTGGGCAAGTTCACAGTGGCATTTGACACCTTCTCTGAGCCACATTCCAGTTTGCCTTCATACACTAACATGTTGCTCAGTGACATAATTTTACTAAAGATTTAAAAAACAAGAAAATGTGTCAAATCTTAAAGTTTCAATCCCACATTAAAACCCCAGCACAATAAGTGTTTAAAATACCTATTCATTCTGTATTGCACAGTTAACTGGACAACAGCATTTTGGTTTTGTTCCAGCCTTTTAAATAAGCTTTCACTCATGCCAAGATCTCTGTTACAAAACAAAAAAACAAAACACAGTGTCAATCAAAACACTGCAAGAGCCTTCCCAGAATTCACGTTACTGATAATTGCCCAGCAGCATTTTACCTTACCTTGCTTCTGCATTCAGTACAAGTGGAGGCAGCTGCTGATGATCCCCTACCAGCACAAACCTTTTGGAGCAGAACAGTGGGCCCAGACAGATGAGCTGGCTTATTTGGGAAGCTTCATCAACTATACAGAAATCAAATTGCTTCTGAACAAAGATGGGGTGATTTACTCCCATGCAAGACGTTGCTACCACTGGCTGAAAATTTAAAGATAAGATACATTTTATATCCTTTAGCACTATGTTTTCCAGGTTAAAAGAAAAAATAATATTTCCCATTAAACTAAACTAAAATATAAAATAAATTATTAATACTTGAAATGGACCAGCACACCTTACACACACATTGGCCTCACATAGTCTTGCACTGATTCCAAGTGACAAACAAAAACTTTAGAGCAGGTTGTTCCTGCCATGTGTTCAGAGTGGTATCAGGTTCTATGCATATACAATTCATAGAGGGTGCTGAAATGACTACTGTAGAAAATTATGTGGTTTGTGGTTTTTTTAAATTCCAAAGAGGTAATAAAACAACAGCAGCAGCATGGTTCTTCCCACTGCTGTGCTTCCATTGCAATCCAAAATGACTAAAATATGAAACGTTAAGTCACTTCCCTTAGGATTTCAATCGTTCCCCTGAACTGTCTATTTACAAAAAGTAAGTGGCAGCCTTTGTAAAACTGGCATTTACTCCAACTACCATGAAACTTCATTCTTTCAATGAATTTAATTTAAAACCGCCACTGACTCAGTTTACCCAGCTCCCATTACAGTTTGCAAGTCACACGGGCAGCACTGATCTTTCAATCAAAAATTGGTGTTTGGCCAGGTCAGCTCCACAGCACACCACTTCCTCTTCCCCTTCTGCCGATTGTACAAATGGCCCAACGAGCACAAGGGGGAGGGAAAAAAGGACAAACAGCAGCAATACGTGAGTGAAGATAGAGGAGGTTGCAGCAATTAATCACCACTCCCACACAGGTCTCAGATAAAAGCACTGGAGTCTTAGTAACTTATAATTGTAAGTAATAAGTCCCATTGTGTGGACATAAACAATGCTCTTCAAGTTTCAGACTGTTAATGTTGGTCATTATTGGCTATAAAGAAATTGAAGCGATGCAGAGATCGAGTACCTTTTTTGGCTCAGATTTCTTACAGCAGTAACATACCCTTAGAATGGGTTCCTACTCTGCAGCATCCAAACAACCAGAATACTAATGTAATTATCCTTAATAATTTGCAGGGCTAGCAAAACCCACTTTTCTCACCTGACTGCTATAGACCTCTTCCAAATCTGTTACAGATTTAATTGATTTGGACCTGAAAATTTCTTCTTCTGTAAATTTCCGTATATCTGGATGAACCTTCTGAGCTCGCCCCAAGCGCAAGAAGCCAACTTTGAATTTGGCCAGCTTTAGCAGGATATTGTCTACAGCAGTGTGTGTAAAACTTGTCAGGAGAACACTGAAGCCACAAGCAGAAAGAATTCTCACCTAATGGGTGGCGAAATGAAAGAAAAGAGAAAGTTACTAGTTCATGTACAAGAATCAGCAATATGATGTTTAACTAGGTGAAAAGCACGAGAAGTTTTGGAGGGAGTCAAGTATGACTTTGTTTCTATCAGTCTTTCTGGCCAGTTCTGCCAGTTTGCTATTGTCAAAGCAATATGGGCAGCAGACCTGATGGTTCTCATCAACAGCAGGCTCACTGCGCCCGCTGCAAACAGAGCGCTGACAACATCCACGCACGCTCACAAACCGCGACCGCGAGGAAGGAACCGTACCCCAAAGATCCCCCGCACCGCAAGAACAAGTCAGGCAGCCCGTTCCCACACACACTCTTCTCCATGACAATTTAGCCACAACAGATTCAGTAGAATGAGCTGATCTGACAATAGCAGTAGCTGCTTGCTCTCCAGCCTCCTCTTTCCCCATGAGTTGATGACAACTGGAAGTGAGAGGACACTGCTATTTCAAGAAACTCGTTTGGCCCACAGCCTGATTCCAGTATGCTCCTAGAGTCCGTTCCTGGGGAAAGGGAACCAACTAGAGGAGATGGCTAGCAGGCTGCACATAGCTTCAGCACCACGGGTTTATACAGTTTACGGTGGACAAGTTACTGATTTCCCCAAGGAGTCCCTTGTTTTGAGCTGTAACTTAGGATTTGAGGACTTGATATTTGGGGCCGAAGAATTTTACATTAAAGCGTCACAGAAATGGTTAAATATCACACTTCAATCTCTTCCCTCCCACATATATTCCTACACAAGCAAAAGAAAACCCTACTCCACAATATACATTTTAGTTCTACCAAATATAAGTTCTTAAACCAAAAGAAATGTTTTCTTTGCAATTACACAGATACCAGTAGACTAAGTCATGACAATTTTTTTTGGACAGTATGCTTTATACACACTTTGTTTAATGCTATCCTCTAAATCTCACCAAAAAAATTTAAACATCAAGGTACACAGTCTTACTAGAGCGCATATTGTAGTAGTTTTTCCTGTTCCAGGCATACCCACAATAAGTGTGTAGTCTTCTGAAAGAAGCACTTGCTTCATCGCCTGTTTCTGAGGCTTATTTAAACCTTTAAGAAGAAAAATAAAAATTAAATTTCTACACTTGATAATTATGGTAATAACTGCTGAAGTTAATGAAACAAAACTAGAGTTTCCTTCTCCAATAAAGCCCTTAAAGAAACTAATTGAGCAGAGGAAGTCTGTAGGTTCTAATGAAGTAATGATATTAGACGTAATACACAAGACACATAGTACAGGGTCTGCACTACAGTCCTAGAAATAAATCACTGAAGACATTTTTATTCTTAGACATTTTGTGACTTTTTTTCCTAATGTCCTAAATGACCGACTCCATGTGATATTGTGCACAGGCATTTCTATTTTATCATACCCACTTTCACATTCAGACATACTGCTCAGAGCAAAGGGAAATGAGCTGCACATATAGCATCACCTTGTTTAGAAAAAACATTACATCAGAGCTGTTTTTCCCCAGTGATGCAAACCAGTACTACGTTCCACCTCTTTGGACTATGTAAAGCTCAAGTTAAAAAAAAAAAGTCTTCAGACTGAGTTTTTATAAAAAGTTCTATTTGCTCTAAGACAATTCAGTCAAATTTCTGTTTTCACAAACAACTCTGTCAGAAAACAATGAAATATTTTCACCAAATGAGACACTGCCACATACCTAAGCAAATTTTGTTTTTAAAGAAAAAAGCGCCACAAAGCATCACACACTACAGAGCAGTCAAGTCAGCAAGATTATACAAGTGAATGGTTTCACCAAAACCCATCTCCTTCCACTCCCTCAAAGTCTGCTTCCTCTATCCGAGAGCCTTCCCCATTCCTTCCTTCTGTAAACGTTAGCAAGGCAATCGTACCGCACACTGTTTGAAACTGCAAGCTGCAGCAACTAAGGAAAACAAAGTTGTAAACACATACCTGCGTCAGGTCTTCCAACTAGTTTAAGACTAATTTAATCACAGGAAGACATGCAAGGTAAGAACTTGGTTTTAGTTTTTAAGCAGAAAACTATCACTAGACCTCAAAGCAGGAAAACACCCTTACATTTAGTGGGATAAATGCTTTGGCTATAGAGACCTACTACCAAACACAGGATTTGGGGGAAAGTAA
Source organism: Strix uralensis (assembly GCF_047716275.1). Classification (NCBI taxonomy): domain Eukaryota; kingdom Metazoa; phylum Chordata; class Aves; order Strigiformes; family Strigidae; genus Strix; species Strix uralensis. The sequence goes on along the minus strand of NC_133978.1, from coordinate 6,103,743 downwards.
CTTTGTACCCTTTAGAATATTTGCAACAGTTTCCTTTGCTTCTGGAGGAAGGACAGAGCTCAAATGCTGAATAAAACGTGGTTTGTGGAAGTCAATTATCAAGTTGCGGAGCCTTTCACTGTGGATAAAAAGAAACAGGAAAGAGTCATCAGTTGAGAAACTTTATCCAAAAATACTGAAAGTGTGAAATTAATTTGATTTTTGATACCTGACTGGGGAATCTTTCATCAGTTTAGAAAGGTTTTCAAAAGGGACTCCTATACCAAAATCTCCTTCTTCGTGATCCAACCTAAATATGGTGTTCTTAGGGAGCTTTGACAAATTCCTGAAAGACGACAGTAACATGGACAAACTAATTCTGTTTACAAGCTGTACGCTGAGGATTAAAAACTTAGTAGTAAGTGTTAAATGATATCTTCCAGTGGTCCCAGAGTGAAACAACAGCTAGAACAAACACACTACTAACTGATCTAAATAAAACATGATCAGAGCCAATTTAAAGACAATATAGTCTGAATAATGAAAATTACTATTAACACAGTAACCACTGTATCCATACAGTCTCATGTCAGAGACATAAGGAAATGGAGTTTGCAAGCATGCTTTCATTCCAACAACCTAGTTAAATACACAGGTATACACACTGACCAAGCCATGACATTTTCCATCAAGGTAAGAGAATTTCTGAAGGGTGCTTCCCCAAGCCCAGCAAGAGTCAGAACACATCAGAGCTTTTTGGACACCTAGAAGTACCATTCCTGAAGCCAGTATCGTAGTGTCTTCAAACAGATATTTTTCCTTTTGTTCTATTACCTGCCCAACAAACAGGAGACTTTTGTCACACCGACTTCTCTAACGTAGCCAGTAGCCAAACCAAGTAAACCATTTTCCTCTCCACTCACAACCACTCGATCACCAACCAACAGGTTTGTTCCAGGTATAACACCATTTCTACGTTGGAAAAAATGTAGATACTGTCCCTCAGAAATTTCCTGCACTTCATCAACTCTGATCATGTTTCCAACACAATCTCCAGCCTTCTCTCTGAAGATATTAAAAAAAGAAATATGTTTCAATATTAATATCCTCTCAGTAAGAGAAATATAAAAAAAAACCCCACAAGTAAAAGAGCCATACCACCCACAACCAACCACCAGAACCAAAATAGAAAAAAGAACCCCCAAAAAAATACCCCCAAAACACACACAAGAAACAGGAAGATTAAATAGTCACTTCACAATAGTCACTTTGACCAGAAAAGGATTGTAAAAATATGTAGAAACCTTGTACTTGTTCAGAGAACAGACTCCAATATTTAGGCTAAATTTATCTCTAATTTCCTTTTAAAAACCTAATACAGACATGCATGGATCCACTTCACTAAGATGTTCTGTGTTTGCTTATGGAGTTGCTTGTTTCACTTCAAACACCTCAGCTGCATTTCACTTCTACAGACGCCCTGAAATGAGCCTACAAACTGCCAAATATTTTTTCCACTGCTGCTAGACTAGGTGATGTATAATAACATGCTACTTCAGCCAATAAGAGCCCTTAGTCTGCTTTTATCCACGTGCACAGCCACGCCTAAAAGCATGGTTCAAAATGCATCACTGTTTGTCAAGTAAACCCTCAGGAAACCAGCAGTGAGCTGGGCTCACAGTCAGCACCCAGCCTCAGCCCCAGAGGCACAAACAGAATTATACCAATTCTGCTTCTGAAAACTGAGGCTGCAGTTCGCTGCTTCCTATGTGTGACTTAACAACAAAAAAACAAATATCATATTGCAAATGCAAACCCAGTAAATCTATTAGGCTAATGTCTCCATTAGGTCACATCTCTCAAAAAAACCTACCTATGCAGGTAACATATTTGACTATTTCTACCAGCACTAGAAAACATCTAGTTTTCCGCTAAGTGAAAACACCAGTTGGCAATGCCTCGTTTCCAGTTATTGAAGGGAACAGCATTTGTACCAGGTTAGACATTACATCTTACCTTTCCATGGAAGGTATCATCCATATATTTTTATATCCCTTTTTACCCTCTCCACTTTGCAGCTCCAGGGTTAACATTAGATACCACAGGCTGAAATACTCCAAGTGGGAAGGTTTCAGGTGCTGGGTCTCTCTTTCAATAATTGGCACCATAGCAGGAGGAAAAGACACACTGGCCATCTTTTGTTCTACAGCTCTAGAAATAGAACCAAACACAGGAAAAAGTCAACTCGTATCTTTTTTTCTTGCAAGTCTATATGTACATAATGCCAATCTAAATATATACTGTAACATACCAGATAGGATACAGATTCAACTTTATTTCAGTGATGATAGATTAATCTATGTTCACATGAACAGTCTCATATTAGTAACTTTATATCATCTCTGATTTTGAATTAAGGACAATAAGTTAGTCAAAGACCAATCAAAGACATTTCAAAGACAGTACTGTATACATTTAGATAGTTGATCTTTTATTTCTTTTTTGGTATCATATGAATACTATATTGAGATTTAGCTAAGTGAAGGGGATTTAATAGTTAATACACAAGCAGACAAGTCAATTTATCTCAGAACTAAATATCAAGACATTATACCTAATCATGTACACAAAATGCAAAGAGAAGAAAGTTGTTTCAGAAGTTAATTGTTACCCAGTTAGTAATAGTCCTGTTGCTACAACAACTGAATATTAGAAGCAATATTTCACAAAAACTAGTTTACAAAAGCATATCATGTATGTCCACAAAGCTAGCTCCTTTTGCCCCTTCAATTTTAAAAACAATCAGGCATTATATTTACATAAGATCACCCCTAAAGTTCTCCTGTTCTAACATATCTCATTTGATCTCTTCAGTACACAATTTGTTTTTATGCTGCACAAAAACCAGAACAATACTAAAACTTATAAGTTTTTAAAACAATAATGTTATGTGAAAATTTATCAAATATTTACTCATGTCTTCTCTTTAAAAGGAGATGCACTAACACTTCAGCAGAATAATATCAACGTATCATTACTTGTGTGATACCCCATAGGGAAACAATCTTCTACGCAGTCAGAGAGCTGTTGTCCAGCCATACATAATTCAGCCTCATAAGACTGCCCATTTCAAAGAGCTGCAAGAATATAGCTTTTTCAAATCATAATTATTAACTTAGATATAAATCTGTTATTGGCATCAAGTACTTTGTTGAGACTTATCTCAGATTTCGTCTTGCAGCAAGTGTATATGAGCGAACACATTAAGTCTCTGTGAGCTCAGGGACTTGCACTATAAAAGTTGCAGTGGGGTCTATGGAACATTCTTTTGGGGTGCAAGAGTCCTCAATACAGAAAAAAGGTACTGTCAACCATGACAGTGAAATCACAGTATCAAAAGTTACAATTATTCAAGCTTATTTTAAAAAACACAAGTGAAACTTTTTTTTACCTGCTGTATAGAAAGCAATTGTGTATTTGGGAGCAATATTTACAGGCTTGACTGTCATCGATTACAGGAGGCAAAGCAGCAAGCTGTGAATGCTCTTTTCCCACAGCAGATTTATACGTACTGTGCGTTAAGTAGAAGGCCACATGATTTCTTAACTTCATTAATTCTGTCAAGAAAAGAACAAACTAAGCAGATGTTTTGGGGTTGGTTTGTAATACCTTCTAACTCAAAAGTAATTAGCCATCAGCTTTTTAGTCAGTTAAGAGGTGAGTATTCATATAGCAAAGTCCTAGTAGAGTATTAATAAAGCAAGTTTTTAACATAATCTTACTGGAATTAGTAACATTAAAACAAGTGATATCTAAATAGAGCTATGTTCACAAGAGTAAACCTTCTAACTATTACTAAAGTGTTTCATTTTAATTAAGATAATTATGGTTTCTGGGGAAGGGGAACAACTTTACCTCTTCGGTCCATGCGAGTTCCTGAAACAGGGTACATAGTACCAGTTTTAAGATAAAGAAGAAATCCAGCTTCAGGATCCACTCTCCGTTCTAAATTCAACAATGTATAAAGAATAACCTGCAAATATTATATCTAAACTTATTACAATGTATTAAAAACAAAATACATTATAAGCTATTTAGTTTTTCCATTTTTTATATGGTTAAGCAGCCATTACTATCACAAGTAATCTAGAATCTGTAAGTAGTAAGCACCTAACCAAGGATTAAAAGGCATCTTCCTTAAAAGCTTGTAACAAGGCTACTACTTCTAGATCAGACCAGCTTTAGGGAAGGATGCACGACACTAATTCCTGAAGCAGTCTGCCTCAACCTAATACGTGAGTGTAGTAAGAGGAGATTAAAACCCAGATATTTCAGGATAAGAACTATAAATGTGTTTGGAATTGGCAAATGTATATACTTCTCACTCCTCAGTTCGCTTTCATTTTATATCAGCAGCTTTGGACATGCCAGGATCAGCCGCCATCCATAAATCTAGATTATACCACATACAAAGTGTCTGACATTCATAAGACAAAATAGGTCATCTAATAAAATAAAAAAGTATACATAGCCAACAACAGTGAAATTAGACATTTGGGTTTTGTACCTGACTTCTGTGCTCTATGGAATTAGATTCCTTGCCAGACTTGAGCTCTAACGGCATTATCCTGGACTGTACTCCAGACTGGCGATGGATTTTCACTCTGGCTGTAACATCAATCTTTCCCTTCAACCCAAACCTGGGAGACCAGATATTCTCTTCAATGTCTAAGATATCTACAATCTGTATCTTAGAATACAAATCTTCTGGTTTTTCATGACTTGACCTAGGAAGAAAATTAAGTCAGAAGTTAACAATTTCCCTTAATTCTTAATATTCAAATATTAAAGTGTGTTGTAATTAAATACCTTTTTTTTTTTTTTGCATTCTAGGTGCTCTTTACGTATGAACTTTGGAAATAAAGCACATCGAGTCTCATTCAAACTATCTTCCCATTAACAGAGAAAGTACCATATCAGAAAGTTACTTTAAATTGCACACTGGCATACAGTTTTCCTACTCACCTTAATTTCAAAGTTAAAAAAGAATCTTAAACTGTTTTTAATATTTTTTTCTTTTCTGAATAACCATACTCTAAAACACTTTGTTTCTTCGAAATGTTTAATAATATACTCTAGAAAGTAGCATACAGATTTTACTCAGACCTGCCATTTCACTGAAACTTTAAACGCTCTGTGGCTATTACAATTAACAGCAAGAAGTCATAGACAAGAAGAGCTCAGCAGCAGCTGAGTAAAATCACCATGTCACTGATAAACTGTTATCTTAGTCAAGAAGTACATTTGATTAACAAATAGTTTCACATTCCGATTTGTAGCCTTGCACATATTCACAGTAACTTCTAGCTTAGTAGATCAAATATGCTTCCTTTTCTAATTACTAAAATTTCTACTTCATACCACGCTGTTTACAAGGATTTTAAGACCAATAAGATCTTTATGTCAGTTCACTCTCAGTCTTAACATCTTCCCTGGTACTCACAATGGCAGCTAAACATGCAGGTCTCAAAATTAGCTATTTTGGCATTGAGGCCAGAATTGGCTTCATATCACTGAACAGATTTGCATAAAAAGTCTTACTCTAAAAATTAAAAGTAAAACAAACAGAATATACAAGGTAGAATGGTTCTAGTTTTTAATTCTGGCTTCTTACAGTTTTAGTTGCATTTTATTTTGGTTAGCTGGATTGTGCAAGAAGTCTTCTGCCCATTTGAAAAACGATGGTAAATATTCTTCCACTTCCTGCATTATTTCCATTTGTTTGAGATTTAAGTGATACCTAAAAAAATAAAGCCATGCACATTAAGGAGACAGAAATATTAGATCTGCTATTGGTACAAGATTTTGCCTCAAGTAACAACAAGATTAATGAAATAACTGTCAAGTTTTAATAAACATCCCTAAATTGTAGATGACAGATTCATTAAGGTTCAACTCAATTGACTAATTCATAGAACTATAACTGAACATCCGTTACAGGAGACAGAATACACTATGTTCATTTCTGACATAACTTTTGAAACGACAGGTGCAGCACAATGAAAGCATCAGTACAGTAGACGTGATGAAACAAAGCTAATAGTTAGATTGCAAGAAAGGAGTACCAGACTCATACATACATTTAAAAATGGCTATTCCTATGCTTTATGCAAAATTGAAAACATTAAAAAAAATTTAAAAAGACCTTTGCTTTTTGTCTGAATACACTGATGTGCTACTTGTTCTTCACATACATTTTGACAGGCTTCAGATCATTTTAATTGGAAAGGAATCATGATCCTCTGCAGTTGCTACAGTTACAAATACACAAGAAAGCAGAAGTCTCATTAGACAGAACCTAATCATGTGGCATTAGATAATTAAGTGCCAGCATTCACTGGAAATAACGTCATTATTCTACAGCAACAGAGAAATACAAGTGCATTTTGCACAAAAAGATTTATACAAGTGCAAATGACCACAGCCAGCACTTACGTAACTTACTTTTCAATCCCAACAAATAGCAGCCTACATATGCCAAGAGGAATTGCAAATCAAGTTTCATACAGAGGCCCAGAGTGACACAAAAGCCTGTAAATAATCTTAGCAGTCACAGTTCAAAACAGCTACCTTCTTAACAGAACTAGAGTAATACATCTGGTTACAGTTTTAACTTCCAACTCGTCTGGGGCTAACAGATACTGGCATTGCCCAACATACAATTTATAATACTCTAGATATAGGTTTTTTTTTTTATATGACTTGAAGTAGATTTGAAATCAAGTCTGCAATAAAATCTTAAAACTATGTTGCCATTTTCTAACGGAAATATGAAGTCTATTTATTTGGCTAGCATTTCTGTCAGCTTTGCAGAGAAAATAAGTTAAAGGTCCTCTAACAAGTGAGCCATTAAGTAACTTGATAAAGAATATGAAAACCTCAGACATCTCAATGCTTGGTCAGTCATGAGTTTCTAGTTCATCTCCTGAGGATGAAAATTAATTATGTTTGTCACATTTAACTCAGCTTTGAGAGAAGCCTGGAAATCTAATGCCATAAGCACTTCAACCTGCTTGGCCTGAAAGGAAAAACACTAACTACATATAGTTACTCCAGAAGCATAGTTCAGACCTATAGAAGTAGCTCAGCAGGGAAGGCAAATTAAATTACATTATGAAACAGGGAATCATCTTACTAAAAAGATACCCAAGTTTCATTAAGCAAGGTCATTTGGCAGAATATTCTCCCAATACTAGTGCCATATTTTTTAAAGTAGAACTTTACCTGCTAGTTCAAGTGTTCCTACCCTGTCTTCCAAACATAAGACACCTGCATTGTTACTTACATTTCTCTGAGATACTTTTGTCCGTACACAATTTTATTTGCTAGTTCTTCTACTTTTTCTTGTGCCAAGTGATTTGTTACTGATTGCTGGAAAATTTCATGAAGAATTGTACCAATGAGTGTTTGGCGCGAACCAGACTCCGAGCCCTGCAACAGATGTTATATAACACACATACACACATGAAGATTTATGACTACTTCATACCAACTTTTCTATTAAATTTCTGGGTTTTATTTGCTGCACATGATGGACTGCACTTGCAAGATCATTAGAGCTTTCACCTCGTTAACTAATATCTATTCAAACCTCACTGTGAAAACAGCTAAATTGAAGTGGATCTCTCCTATTGCTTCATCTCTCATTTTTATCCCAACCCTGATAATGTTAGGATACAATCCTTATGTGATTGATAGGTGAGAAACAAAGGCACAGATTAAAATGAATTTTGATCAAGTTTTGCCTGTGGCCAGTATTAATAGCAGTATTTCCTAATGCAAATACTTACCTTCACAATCGTACAGATATTATTTTTTGCATGAGTCAGTTTTCTCTCTGTTACCAACTCGCACAGAATTATTCCAAGTATCACCAAAATGGCTCAGAAACCCATCACCGGGACTGGGCTCTGTAGACTCATAAGAATTGAAAGTGGTAGTAAGTTACAACCTCTGCACGAGCTGCCACCAAACAACTGGAAATCTAATCATCGCGGTTTAAGTACGTACTGGTATCTTTTACAGACCTGGCACTTGTGAGTTGCACTCACAACTGGTGGGTGGTGTTATCACAGGGTCAGGACCCTCTGCATTGTCCCTCCCAAATGATTAGTTTACTCTCATTACTCTGCTAACGAAGGGCTGACACCATTTCACAGTCTTAATCTCCTGTACTTTATTTTCTTGTTTCAGTCCCAGGCTCCCAGCTGATTACCACTCCATTATGATTCCCTTTCCCATTTGGATTTATAATCCTACCACATCTGGAAGTTTTCCTCATCTGAAATTGGGAGCTGCTGCTTCTCTGCCACCCACATATCAGCAAGGATGCTACCACAAGAAACTTCTCTTTCCAAGTTCCAGCAGCTGGATTCAGATTCCAGAGTTAACCCACACCCATTCTTAACAGAATTGGCTGATTTTTTTCAGAGGCTTTTACCTTGGCCGAGTGTGGTTACTTTTTCATATGGTCAACAAGAGGCACATCCCTCACAAAGGATTCACATCCACACAAAATGTGGCAAGAGATTCTCAAAAGTGTTGCCAGAATTTTAAGTGGGAAGACCACTTCTTAGTCTCACTAGCTATATTAAGAATACAGAATTATTTCAGCCACAATTCTCAAAAAACACAAGTTCAGAGGCAGTTTTCATTCTAAATTGTTCTATGTTGTAAACATCATGAATAGCTAATGTCAACATTTTACAATACAGCATCTCAGCCAGTTTTAGTATTGAGCTAAACCATCAGTCTCAATGGAACGGTAACCCACTGAGACGCTTGATGCTCTAGAATTAACACTTACCCTAAACCTTTCACTCAGCACTGCTCTTCTCATACATCGAATACTATTTGATATTGTAGTGCCAGAAAGCAGCAGATCCGGGTAAAGAACCAGGTATCCAGACTGTTCATTTATGACCCAGGTACCAGAGCTACATTCCCCTTCTAAATGAATGATGTCTCCTGGAACAACCGGAACAGACTCCCTATAACACAACACATTTGAACAACCATTTGCAAGTTATGGACACAATGTATTAGAAATTAGACATTAATATATCAAATTCAACACACTTTGAAGCCGGAGGCTATTGTGATTCTTTTTTAAGAAGTTGATCTAAATCAATTCTGAAAGTGACTAAAGGAATTTTTACTGACAAAACTTTGATAGCTTTGAGTACTGGATCATGCATCAGGACAGCCTGAATGTAGGGGAATCCTGTTGACTTCAGGTTATTCCAGATCCGTGTACTGAGCCACTTCAGTATTGTTATGTTTTATACTGGCATACTACTTTTTTATTACATGAGATCTACCTTTTTACTTAACAATTCTGCTTGTTTCAGCAGCTCAGCAAAACCTAAAAATGTATTTATTGATTTAGAAGTGTCAGGGTTCAAGATCTTTATATTTTTTTCCTTCAAGAAATGGAGCCTTATACTTTTCTCCCATCTTTCAGGCCTGCATGCAAATGAAAAGCAGTGCCAATTAGTTTGTGCATGCCCATGTGTTTCAAAAGAGCTAGTCTTTTCTTCTGTAACACACCATGCAATGCACAAACACCTAAATTAGAATCCTATCCTTACTTGAAAAAACTTTTGCAATACAGCTCAAGCTAAGGTGATTTTAAGAGACTGAATAAAACCTGACATTTTACAGACATAGCTTTGTACCTTTACGTGTACAATGAGCATACATCATTTAGAACACTTCTCACTGTTGCAGGACAATACTTCAACAAAATAACCTGCTTTGAGTTTATTGTCTTGCTGTTTGTTAGTACAAAGACAAAATTTTAAGGTAGCAATAACCACTCAACACAAGTTACATGACATCAGTTCTCTCAAGATGAATATCCATTACTCTAGTATACTGACAATATTGCATTAGACAAAGGTTGTTTCAGCATTTCGTGTCACTTTTAAGACAGTAAAGCTCATCTCAAAGGCAACACAAAGAAAATTGACTTAATAATCCAGTATTTCATCCTCTTTTCAGACATCTACATTTCTGTATGGATTACCAGCCATTCCTAAGAATGCACAGTTGTGTATCTTCCTGTGACTCAGATGCTGTAATTGTCAAGTGTTTCTCAGGGTCACTTCCATTCCTCTGCATTACACTGACTTCCAACACACGGTATCTGTTGTTCAACCCATTCCTAAGTATTGTGTCAGGGGAGCCAGTCACTTTCTTCTGAAAGCTGAAGTAACAATTCATTAGTGCAAAGACGGGACACTATTTGAAAACAGCCAACCCATACCCAAGAAAAGGGAAAGTTTCGAGTATAAACCCAAATGTAACCCTCTTCAATTTTTATATACATTTAGCGGGGCTTTTTAGTTCTGTACAGGCAGAGTGTAGGAAAACTTCTCTCTGGTAATGTTTCCACATTATCTCTTTGTGTGACAGGGATGAAAAACAAGCATTCGGACATATGAGACATAAGGAAGGAGACATAAATATTAAGTTAGTTGCTGTTTACTGCAGCTAGGGCTTCCTTTTGGTGTCCATATATCTGTAGTCATTTAGAAGTTAATTATAACGGTACTGCAACCCTGTGCTTGTGAGAAAGCTTGTATCTCTTTGAACACTGTAAGCCACGTAAGAACCCCCACAATCACCCAAGTACATCAAACACAGAGAACTAACTTTTTCCCCCCTTAACCCCAACATAATTAGAAGGTTCAGTTTTCATCGGGCCAATAGCTAAAGTTTCAGATAGAGCAGTCACACCAGCCCCTCCCCTGACACCGAAGGGTGCCTGCAGCGCACCGGTGCGCAGGCAAGGACAGAGCTCGCACCAGGCGCCCTCAGCCCGCCCGTAGCCTGCCCTGCCCAGCGCAAACACCAGTTACTCGCTAAGCAACGGTTCTCACCCGTTACTCCGGGCAGCCCCCAGCGCTCCCCGCTTCTCTCCCCCACCGAGAAAAGCTTGCGCCGCCCCGTCCCCGCTGCGGCGGCCCTCAGGACCCCTTTCCACCTTCCCGCGCCGGGAGGGGCCGAGAGAGGCGCGAAGCAGGGGAGTAACTTGAAATTTCAAACCCCGGCGCTCGCGGCCGTCTCCGCCCACTTTGTTCATCCCCTTCCCCGCCACTCAGCCGCTACCTCTCCGCCATGAGCGGGCCCTCCGCCGCCGCGCACGGCTCGTCCCGCCTCAGCTCCGCCACCCGGCCCCGACACCAGCAGACAAGCAGACGCGGACCCCCCCAGCCCGGCGCCTCACAAGAGCCCGCCAGGCCGCCGGGGCGCAGGCGCAGAACTGCCGCCTTCCCCGCCGCCCCGGAGAAGCCCCGCCCCTCAGGCCTCCCCGCTCGGCCACTGGCTGGGAGAGCGCTAGCGCAGCCAATGGCAGGCGCCGGGAGGGCGGTTCCCCGCCGAGGCGCGGAGTAGCGCGCGGCTCCTCCGGCCGCTGCCGTGAGGGGCCTAACGGCCCTTGGGGCTGTGCCGGAGAGGGCGGTTCTCAGCCCTCCCTGTCGTTTGTTTCCACAGCATCAAGTGCGCTTACAACCGTGGCCCATCTTATGATACCAGTGCAGAAGTATGAGGTAAAATCAGATGTGCCTTTTTGCTCCCAACTGCTTATGGGTGAATCTCAGCCCGAGAGTCGAACTTTTTCTCTGAGAAGAACTTGTTCTTACATTCGGTGCTGTTCACTGACAGGCTTTCAGAGGTAATACAGAAGTTTCAGATATGCAGATTTCCTTTCTTTGCTTTTTTTCGGCCACAAAACCACCCCTTCAGCAAAGCATTCTGGATTGCAGACCATCACTTCTGGCAAAGATTGAAGGACGCAGGTATTAAATATATCCCTAATACATCACCGCATGACTGTTCTGTAGTTTAAACGTCAGGAAAATTATGTATTAAAGAATTTGGTCTTATATCTCTTTAATTTAGCCAGACATTGGGAAACGGTATGAGGCTCTACACAGTTCTGGCCAACGCTTAGACATCCCAACAGAAGAATCAAAGCTTGAATCTTAAAAGGTGAGAACATACTTAAATCATCCCCTTTAGTTTTCTTTGGGATAGTCCTGAAATACATGCAGTAAATTACATTAATGTTGCTTTCCATTGCAGAACCTCTAATATAAGCTTACTTGCAATTTAACAGTTATGTGTCAATACTAAAATGCAGTCACGTAATTTTGTACGGTATTAAAAGGGATTACATACTTTTACTGTGTACACTTCATAACCTTGTGTTCTGTAGCCTCTTTCATGTTGCTTATACATTTGTCATACACTAAAAAACAAATATCTTAACAGAATATGGTTATAAAAGTACAAAATAGTTTTAAATATTTTTTTGAAGTTAGCTAAAATCCAAGCAGTCTGGGGAGTCTCTACAGAGAGCCTGTGAAATCCAGAAAAATACCAAACCTTACTTTAGTACCAAAAGTTGCACTGAAGTGTTCAGACTGTGGCTCTTTTAATTCTTTCTGGCATCAGTGGTTGAAAAAAATGTTCTTACAATTTTAAGATACATCAATGTTCTTCATCAAGTTTGAACTGTGTAAATTCAGGAATTTATTGTCAAAAATTTATCACAAGATAATGAAATCTGCTCCTCGCAATCCTGTGACAAACAGGGAGTTAGCTATCTATACTTAGAAAAAGTTAATATGTTTTATATGCCCCGATTTTTTAGGCCATGGATTTAATCAGGAAAATGTATGAGGGGAACCTACTGCCTCAGTAATATATACTTGCCTGCTGCCACCCCAGGTAGCAAGTTTATTCCTAAAGCTAAATCTGAGATTAAATTTACCTTGCATCAGATCTAACAAGTGTGCAGCCACAGCATGAGCTGGTTCAGTAAGGTGACACCAGTAAAATCACCATTTCTTTTGTTGGGTTAACCTTTCATCAGATCAGTGGAAACACCATGGTATCTAGTCCATCTACCCTGGCTGCGGTAAAAGGTCAAACAGCACCCAAAGGTGCAGTCAAACAGCAGAACAAAACAGTATAAATTAGCTTCAGGGAAACCCATCAGCTTCCTGAACCGATTAACTATGCAACTGTGCTAGCACTGTGGTAAAAGAACAGGTCAGATCCTGCCAGGGGAGTAGAAAGGAGGTGAGAGTAGAGGAAACCTAACTCCCACCAGCCTGGAGCACGCCAAGGTCTACTCTGAGGATGCCCAGGGGCGAGTCTGTCACTTCCGTGCTCACTCACACTAACTGCACAGAATGAAAACACAGTTAGGGACCAAGCACGGAGATCTTTCCTTTTATACCTGTTTGAATTGGACAAATAGAGTTGTTCTGAGTTGCAAACATAGAAGGTGGCCTGTAACAAGTGCCTTTCATGCTCCTTTTTCAGGAAAGGAGGGGAGGAATTTGAAGAGTGTCCATAGAATTTGTCCACCTCATTGAAATGAGCAACAAAAAAAACATCTGGAGAATATTAGTAGTGAAATAAATAAGAGACATTGGAATTAATCAGTGTAAAAAAAAGTGGTTCAAATACACAAAACTTTTCTGTGTAATGACTGCAAACTGCACTATTGGTCTAAGTGCCTTAGTTACAGCAGGCAAAATTTTCAATTATATGGATGTGGAGATGAAGTAAGGGGGTGATTTTAAAGACGCAATGTTTCATCACTGAAAACAAAGCCCCCGAGGCTGAGATTTTCAAGACGTATCATGAATAAGCCCGTATGAGACTCTCTCACCTGAAGGAGTCCTAAAATGGTGACAGAATTCTTTTCTACCTTTATGTCAAACTGCATTGGGAAGATGTGGGTTTAAGAGAGTTTAAAAATATTATCTGAGGCTACATAAGTCAGTTCTTCACAAACTACTTCCTTCACTGGATACAACTATTAGTTATGAGATTATTATGATATAAATTTTTAGATATAAAGTCAAAAACAGATATTCAGGCCCCTTCCGTTTGACGAAAAAGTAAACAGAAAAAAATAATTAGAAAGTATATGATTAGGTCATAAAAATGAACTTGGCTGGAGCCTAATCTCATACTTTTTACTGGCTAAAATTAGATGCGGCTTGTTCAGTACACTGAAAATACTGAAGAGACAGACAAGGAAAAAACAAGGGAATAAACCCCTCATTTCAAAATGAAAATAAGCCCAGTTTTCATAGAGCTGTCACTGGAGAAAGAAAGAGGATTTACAATTAAATCCCATGTTTCCACTCTGGTAGTCAGATATTCTAAATAAATTCTATGTTCTAACAGAAGAAGAAATACCTGAATAAGCTTTCTGGAGTTAGAAATAGCTACTAAAAAAAAAAAAATATTAGAAACTCCAGTCTCCTCCCATCTAGCCCCTGGAGAAAAGTACTTTTCTTTCATAGACCTCGCTCAAAAGTATTAAAACGCTTCCAACTTTAAAATTATTCATACACTTTTAAATTTTATTTTGAAAAACTAATCCTGAAAAACAGCACAGTTTCATCCAGTAGGTCTGGTTTTCACATTCAGTATCTTACTCAATTATTTAGGGGACACTTTTTACTGCTCTATTCCTCTCAAGAGTGAATATGCTGGATTCTGCTTTATTCTGCATAAGAACTGCTTTTCATGACACAGCTCAAACCTGTTTGAGTTCCTCAAATATATCACTTTTAGTAAAATTAAGATGCAAAACTCTAAATTTAAACATCCTTAACAGCATTAACATGGCAAAGAACTGGCACCTGAGAAGATGCTTATTTGCTCACACAGTAGAACAATACAAGGAAAGAAAAACTCCACATCTCTTTTTTTAATACCATGGATTGAGCTGTACTGCAAGGACTTTAAAAGATAAAAAATTTGTTATGATATTGGCTAGTTTTCCTTTAAGTGAAACTAAAGATCAGATGAAAAATCTTATTTGTTGTCTCTTAATTAAGAATGATGATGTTGTGCAGATTTACCTACAAGGGCAAACATATAGATAATTCCAGAAAGATGCATTCTTTCTGGCTGCAACACATACAAATCACACAGAGACATTAGTTCAAAATTTTTAATAAAATAAATTCAAATACGTCTCATTCTCCGTCCATAGCTGCATTGTTAAATATGAAAGAAATACACACTTTTAAGAAACTGGAAAAAAAAAAAATTGAGCCACAAAAGTTGGTATTGAATATATAACTCAAAATCCAGTTTGTCTAATTTGTCCAAACTAACCAAATCAATCTTACCATCCACCACTTAATATAACCATTACCAATTCTTAAAAGACACTGCTAAAATATTTACAATAAATAAATAACTTACATCACTTAAAGTAAATGCTTTACAGTTTCCTGAATCAAGTGAGTAAAATCAAGAGTACCAATGCAAATCATGTATAAACAAGTCTGGAAAATAATTCCCTCTGTAAAAGGAATCGTAAGAGGAGGAAAACATGTAATAGTCTATTGCATACCATACTTCAGAAACAGTACATACACACATCTACAGACTCCAATACAATCTTCATTTTCTTTTCTTGCACGAGAGGTTGAATATGGTCCATATGCCTAAATAAGTAAATGCAGCAGCATGCAGTCTTGTTTGTCACCATGTTTTAAGGTAGGGACAAACCTGTTTACACAAGCTAGTACTAGAAAGTACATAAAATACTCAGTCTTTAATAAACTGAATCGAGAACATTCAGCTCCACAGAAAAGGTACAGAAATGCCTTTTAAGGTTAGACCCATACTAATTGCCTTGAGGAGATCTTTTCTAGCACTAGTAAAAGTTCCCCCTGGTTTTATTTGTATAGATACAGCATTTTTTATAACAGAATGTATGCCAAGAAACTGGTTTCCAAATTGCAAAATTTCTAATAATGTTAAATACATCTTTGTCATTTTGTATTGAAATGGTTGAAGAGACTTTCATATGTACCAATCTGAAGATATATGCATTGTTCTTGCATACAGAAAACTTGTACAAAAAAAGAATGAAAAGATGCGTAAGTCATGGTCTGCTGAGTTCAGCTTCTACAGAGCTGGCAAGTATTTGAATATGAAAATCATTGCATTTTGTTCAAATCAGTTTATTCAATTTAATTTTTAAAGAAGAACAGATGTCTAACTACTAGCTTAAAAAGCAGTATAACCATGTGTGTAACTCCTGGAATGGTGATAAAGCTAAATAACTAACAGCTTGAAACCCGTATAAAATGTGGGTGTAATTTTAAAACTGTGTAATTCTTAACATTAATCTAATGAAGCCTAGAAGATCAAGTACAAAAAAATGTTTATAGCTAACTAATGTTTATTTTGATCTGTCTCCTGGTTTGACTCCAGGAAATTAACCACATTTTGGCAAATAAAAATGTCAGACAACAGCAGTCCCACAGTAACAGATAGCTTGCTTTTTTTTTTTTTTTTTTAAACTTCAAGTAATTTCCTCACCAATATAATTTGAGGACTGATAGTGTAGTTTTACAGGAAAGTCTTCTAAAAAAATTAGTTGAGGTGCAAGAATTGTTTCATAAGTTCGTATGTGGTAAAAGCCACAGCCTGGGAAGGAATACAACGAATATAATTTAGAGATAAACCACGGTATAATCCTCTTCGTATTCCATGTTGTTGATACACGTATTTCAGTGTCTGCACCATTGTACTGGAAAAATAAGAACTGAAATCACTATTGGATACACATATTCAATAGTCAAAAATCACTTTCTTTAAATACAAGACACTGTTTTACTTAGTTCTTAAGAGATCTATGGAGAAAAACCCATGGGACTCCATATAGCAAAGCATTATAGTTTTTTTAGGACCCAGAAGACAGTCTGAGCTTCTGCAAGAGATCTGAGCCACGAGGCTGGGAATTGGAAACGGACAGTGCAATCCCATCTGAAGAAGTTTCAGTCTGAAAATACCTGCCCGAAAAGTCACATTAATACATTTTACATCAGAATGGCTATGCATATTCTGTTGCCTATCTAGCAGGAAGGAGTTGGGAAGCATCAATTCTTCTTACAAACATAGCACAGAGTAACAGAAACATAATTTGCCCAATGCAGCACACATTCCTTGCATTAAAGATCAGTATTTAGGCTTCTATCCCATTCTCCTTCTTTGAACACTTGATCATACCACCCGTCCTTCTAAAGCTCTGCATATAAAATTTACGTCTAGCTCTGTATGTGTGTATCTTCCTCCACCATGACAAAGACCTAGTATTTTCTCTCAAAAGAGAAATGCTAGAATTTAAGTATATAATATCTGACTTTAATAAAAGCAGAATTTGCAGTGTATATGCAAGAACGATTTTCCTCACATACTTACATTGAAACTGAGTGGACACTAAATGCAAAGCAATGTAAGAATCTCTAAGATGCTCAATATTTCCAAGCTATTAAAGACACTGCTCTTTGAGAACACCTTCCATATGCCTCAAAGCTTCAAAATTTCCTACTTGTTTCATCCTCTCATCCTCTAAAGACATATATGTCTACTCTCCTTCAAGGCGCAGCTCTCAAATACAGTCACAACAATATTGTTAAATTGGGAACCCTAAAGTCTGTAAAATAGTTCTCACAAATGCAGAAAGTAAAACCCCAAGAACAATTAACACATTTTTATTTTTAAAAATATCTGGAGCGGAAAATAGGCAAACAAAAAAACTGTTAAGGCTGCTAAGGAAAATAGAACAGCAACTTTCACAGTAAGCAACATCTAGGTTGTTTATGGAAGGTCACTACTGTTAGTAAGATCCAATTTGCCACCAGAAGGTTCACACTGAATCACACTGGATTCAGACATGCACAATTCCACAAGATTGAAAGTAACCAACATAGAACTGCCTTTGGTTGAGGCAATTTGAAATTCAGAAAGTTTTTCAAGATGAGAGCCGATTTAATACTATGATTTTAAGGATATTATGGTACTTCCTCTACTACTGGAGGAACCCCAACTACGTGTGGGGTGTGGGACATTACTGTAAATGCAAGAAAAGTCAAATGGAACAGTATTATGCAAAATCATCTTATGGAACAAATTCTGCGATGTTAAAAAACACTTTGAAACATTTCACTTCAGTAGAAGCATGCAGTCTATCTCTTAGGGATCCTGCTGATGTTAAAGAAAGACATTGCAAGTAGAGTTAAAATACAAAAAAAAAAAATATGTTACTAATACAAATGCAGTATTAGTAACAAAAGTTCGTAACAAAAGTGCCATTGTGACTTCAGGGGGTTTTTGTTAACCTCAGAGTGGTAAGAGCAGCTTTTGTCTGAGTGGAAACTTACTCATTAAAAGAACAAAGAAATCAACAACATAGCAGTCTGGGCTTTGTTTAGGTTTTTTAAAACTTTAAAACTAAGAATTTAACTTTGCTCAAGAGGTCTAAGAATTCAGTTACTATGGATGAAAAGAAAATACTTACAGGCACTTTTCAGAGTCTGGGAGAACTGCTCCTAACTGCATTCGCCTACGAGTTACATCAAGGGGATATCTACAGAGGAGATATTTGAACAGCAGCTCAACCAGATGTGTGATCACTATACGAATATAGTTTAAAAAAAGAACACAAAGAAGTCCATGTGCAACCTCCAAGCTCCCTTTTCAGTGAGTCAGGAATCCAGCTCAGATTCTCAACACAGCTGAAAGTTCTCCAGAAAGGGAGACTTCCCCTATACAACCAAAACCAGCAAATCAGATCTCTTTAATATATTCCATTTGGCAAGAGTAAGGAAGACACATGAAGATCAGATGAGACTACAAAACAGTCTGTAAAACGCTGGAGGGAGAACACACCTGAATCAAAAATAAAATTAACAGTTTAAGGATTAATAGAAAATGACATTTGTAATGCAGCGATTTAGTGAAAAATTGATGCTGTATTAGTCCATTAAATTCATTTATTTTATGGACAAAATAAAATATGACAAGGACAGCATGAGAATGGAGAAAGCAGGCAAAGTAATAAAAAAATGAATGCCAAATACAATATCTAAGACTTTTGGGGTTTTGTTTTTAATTCTATGGCTTCACAGGTTACATTGTTTTGAAAATAAACTGCAATAATAAAATTCTGCAAATTATATTCATGGTCAAAATTTCATAGCTTACCAAACAAGATTCCAACTGATTTTAGGAGATTTGTCTGAATTTGTTTAATCGACTCAATGCATATACCTTTAAAGACCCTGAAGATTAAATAGATATTTAGTAAACGAAACAATAGGTAATAAGTGAATTCCAGTGTCTGATTAACCTGATTTAATAACCTAATAACTAGACTTACATACAACTATATTCTCATAAGTTTCTTTAGAATGAACAGCTATATAGAAGAAACAAAAGAACAAAAAACCAACACAATACCCAAACTTACGATATCGTCTGAGCTATTGCTCCAGCTATGCCACCACACAGCAGATTTACATGTGTTTTCAAAACTAAGACATCAGGATTATCTAATGAAGGCCGTCCAAGCAAGTTAGGTGCTTGAGCAAGTCCAATGCTCTTTAAGGTACCAAAGGTAAAAAATGAAAAACCTAAAAGGAAATTTAATTTTATGTACTTTCATAAAAAGGCAAACTATTTGTCGATGCATCATTATCATAAACAGAAAACTGCAATTACAAAATGAAACTATTTTCCAATTCTTTTAGAAGATTTTTCTTAAGCAGAAAGAAATAGACAAATAATAGTTTAAACTTCTACAGTAACTTCTGTCCAAGTGAATTAGTGTTTATAATTAACATTAAAAGAATGCTTTAAATAAACTAGACTGCAGGTTTTAAATTACTGGATTGCTGTTAAGAGTAACTCCTATGATATTTTTAACTGAAGAACATCTTTCATCTTTTAAATATGAGTGTAGTCTAGCTGGGCAGTTCTGATGTTCCTCCATCCCACCTCACCCACTGCTTTAGCTTGTTTAAGGATTGACATAAAAGTCACCAGGAGATGGAGCCAATACAGAGGCTCTACAACTCCCATCTATAGAGTGCTCTGCTCTCTCATGGATCTACCTGTTTGAGAGAAATATCCTACATGCTTTATTGTGGGAAAACTGGGAAGCAGAAGAGAAAGAACCACTACTTTACCTCTCTCCTCCTCAACTCCAAGATTCAGAAAAGCTAGGCTTTGCCTATTGAAGATGCTTTAACACACATTGAGCGATTCTAGATTAAGATTGAAGAGTTGCAAATGCATCTACTGGCCTCCCCATTCCATTGAGTAAAAAACAGAATCACTGATTTTAACAGGAGCCAATTAACTGTGTAAATATATTATGTAGAGCACATCACTGCCAAAGGACTGCCACGTCCTGGTGTTAACTTACCCGCATATGGCGCCATTCCTACAACAGTTGGCGTCAGCCCTCTGTAGAATCCACTAAAACCACCTTCCTTTGAAAGAAAAATACAGGTACATTTGTGGCAAGAAATACACCAAATGTCTTAACAAGAATCTGTATGAACAACCATGTATGAACGTACTGTATGAACAAACATGACAGCAATCTGACTAGCATCATCTAGCACCAAGGAGCTAACATCCGTTTCTTGTGCCTGAAGACTGAGGGGACAACTGCCTGGCTCCATAGGAGATAAAAAAGTGAAAATAAAGGAGAACAATCTACATCCAACATCATAATCTAGGAGACATTCTGCATTATACATATCCCTCCTCCCCAAAGTTCTTGTATCATTACTACTTGTTCTTGAAAAGCAACTTCTCTCTGCTGTTTTCAACCTCCCACTTACATAAGTCTTAGCTACATCTTAGCAGCCTAAGTAGAAGGAAGCATCCAGATAAATTTTTACATTAAAAAACTCAATGTGCACGCACTGAAGTCATGTTATTTTCCACCAGGCTACTATTTTCAATGCAGTGCAACATTGTTTAAAGAGCATATTTTGCTTTGACAGGACTGAAGATTAAAAGAAAAAATACCTTTGTGTAAATCATCTTGAATGCATGGATAATCCCCATGTACTTGTGTTCCCCTTTTACT
The DNA here is from genome assembly GCF_047716275.1 of Strix uralensis. Taxonomy (NCBI): domain Eukaryota; kingdom Metazoa; phylum Chordata; class Aves; order Strigiformes; family Strigidae; genus Strix; species Strix uralensis. Next base: position 6,082,769 of record NC_133978.1, on the reverse strand, counting down.
TGGAACGCCAGACGAACTCTAACCATATCAAGAGGGTAAGTACAAATCACTGCTGTAATACCTTTATTAAAAACAAAAACAAAACAAGCAAACAAAACTCACCTACACCTTATCTGATTCTAGGATTATTTTGAAAAGTCAGAATTTCCTTTTGTGGCAGTGAATATAATAGCATATACAAATTATTTTGTTAAAGAAACACTTAAAGTCACTCATAATCAGCAAATAGGAACAGTAACTTCAGCAACACATGAAGGATTTATGTTTATACTTGGTGTTCACTGAAGCTGCACACCTAGGCCTTGATTTTCCAGAGATTTATAAGCCTAACTGTATTCACATGAGCAATCTTATTTAAGTCCATGGCTCATAAGTAACAGGCTAGTCAAGTGCATCAGCTTTACTGGATTGCAACCATGAAACTTAATCCTACATATCTTAAAAAAAAATAAAATTAAACCAAACCACCAAATTTACATGTTTAATTTCAAAAGGCTTTGTCAGAATTTGATGTGATTACTGGATATAGATACATGTATTTATCTACTACATCTGAAAATACTAAATATATTCTAATGACATTTAAAATAGGACAAGAAGTAAGGTAACGGTTTTAAACTGAAAGAGGGCAGATTTAGATTCAATATAAGGAAGAAATTCTTCCTTGGGGGGTGGTGAGACACTGGCACAGGTTGCCCAGAGAAGCTGTGGCTGCCCCCTCCCTGGCAGTGTTCAAGGCCAGGTTGGACGGGACTTTGAGCAACCTGGTCTAGTGGAAGGTGCCCCTGCCCATGGCAGGGGGTTGGGACTAGATGAGCTTTAAGGTCCCTTCCAACCCAAACCAGTCTATGGTTCTATGAAAATAAAGTCAGGATTGTACTGATGAGGAGTACTTAACTGCATTGCATTACTGCATTTTAATAGTTCATGTTACACCAGCACTTCTGTTTCAAAACTCTGACCAAAAAAGTTATTTCTAGACTTAAGATGCCAAAAAAAAAAAAAATCAAATATTAGGATTCATTCAGTTATGAACTGCTTCAAAACTGGTTCCATACTGACCAACTTGTAACTTTGGAAACAGAATTCCAGTACAGAGAACAACTCCTCTAACAGTTACCTGAGTAACAAATTCTTTCCTACTGCTAGTTTTTGAGGTAAATCACTCAGCTGCTTACAAATTATTGGGACGGAATAGTTAAAACTCTTTACTAAAAAGAGAGATCATTTTTTGGTGGTATACCACCATCACTTGGAAAAAAAATACTAGGAAAAGGAGCAAACTCATGACTGATACTGTTTTCTACCAGCTGCTCTGATTTAGCTAAACATCACCCTTAAAAATCGGTCCTACAGAAGACAAGCACACTTTTTATGCTGGCAGGAAATTGCCACTTCCTCTTAAGTTTTAATAGTCTCTTAACAATATCTCTTTTTGTAGGTGTATCATTTCCCCTCCTTTCCACAAGGTCAAGAGAAAACCACCACAGAGGGGAAAAACAAAACAAAACAAAACCAACAACAAAACCCAAACACAACACAACAACTCCGGCAAACAAGGTCCTGGTAACTTTTATGTCTGGAGAGAAAAAAAAGCAACCTTAGTAAGCTGAGTGATTTGACATAAGATATCATGATTGGATGGGGAGAAAAAAAAAAAAAGTATTAACACCCTAAGTGAGCTATCCAAAAAGCTGACACTGGTCAACCGTTAATCAAGAGTAAAGTTTGTGGCCTTCTGGAGTAGCCTACCAGTAATTTATTTTAGAAGACAAAAACATTTCTGTCAAGAGATTTTGGACGACTCCTCTGAACAAAAAGCACACATCTGCAGTTGATTTCTGATGTTGTCTCACCCATAGGGTTCAAAAGTTGGAAGCTGCAAAACACCAAAGCAACTTCAGGACTTTCCACTGACCTACATCATTAAAGACAATCCCTCAGACTACAGCCTTTTCCTAATGGATTGCCTGAGATGTCCAGAAATATTGTAAAATGGATGAATTCAAGCAGTTTAGAAAAAATAAAAGAAAAAAGAGGGGAAAAAGCTTTACAGAGCTTAAGAGTTCACAGAAAAGTCATCCCACTTCAGAAACCAGACAACTTTATCCCCCTTCTCTTTCCAATCATGCACTAATACGCTTCCAGGAATATTCTCTGAACAAAGATTAGCAAACAGACCAACCAGGAGCTTGGTGAATGCACTAGCTGGTGAACACAGCCCAAAAATAGTACAATTGAAAAAAAAAAAAAAAAATCAGACAGAACTGAAAGAAACCATATGTAGTAAGGATTTAAATAGGATCTTTTTTTTCTTTTTTCACTTTTTCTTAAAATCCTCTAGCCATGAATTCTGAAAAAAATGGAATTCCCAACATCATCCTCAAAAGATGCTTTCTTGAAGCAACTGGGAGAGGTATATTACTCCTTACTGTTCACGTAAGCAAAATGTACATACAAGGGATCAAGATTTCCTTCGGGGCTCAGAAGACCCACTATCTTTTCTAGGAGAAATAGCGGCCAGCTTTGGGACACAGTCATTGTGGTGAAGTCTACAAAATTAATAACATTCTCTCTAGCTCCCTAAACAGTGTGAGTTATCAGAAGTCAGACCACAGCATCTTAAGGCCAATTCCCTGTCTTGAGGAAGCAAAGTCTATACCAAATAATGAAAGTTGGGCCAAAAATCTCTCCCACGGTTGGTTAAACAGGTCAAAATTGGAAGTATCTCAACAGTTAAGAGATACATACTGCAATTCCCAGTGTCTCATCTGAAATAATCATAACAGGGCAATGTAGCTCCTACCTCCTTTAAGGAACGACTTCTTCAAGAACAGCAGACTTTTTCATTGCAAATGCTGACTCAGAAGTCAAGGAAGTCAAGGAAAGACCATTCTTCACTTACCATATTGTCCTCAAGCACCTTTGACCACTCTTGGGGACAAGATACTGGGTTACACAGACCCTTACTGAGACTTATCGTCAATGAAGCACAACAGGAATTAGACTGTCCTCGATTTGCTTCCCAGGCTTTGGGAGTTAACAATGAGATTAGCTGTAGAGGGACTTATCTCTGTCTCCCAATTTCCCTACTATTCCTCCATTCTTAGTAATACTCTTTTCTTTGAGAACAAAAACAACCCCAAACATCTGGAGCAAGAAAAACCCCAAGTGAGCTACATTTACAAAGGTCAGGAACTGCAAACATATCTGATACAGAAGTCATAAAAACTTGTGTATCATGCTCTTTGTAGTTTATCAATAACTATGAGATCAAATTAAGTACTACTAGGTGATCAGAGGTATACAGTTCAAAAGCTGATAAGCACAAGTCACAGCCTTGAACTGCAGGAAACACGTTCCTTCACTAGCATAAAGACTAATTCATCAAGGAGGCATCTTCTGAACAAAACAAAGCTTCAGGAACTATACATACAGAGAAATAGCTGATGACAAAGAGCTGCCTAATTTACAAGTCCTAACATTTCTAGACATTCAATATATAATTCTGTTTCTGAATTGCACCTGAGGAAATAAACAGCACAGATTCTTTTAAAAGGTTGACTCAAATAGGTAACTGTTAATTACATACTATTTAAAGTTGAGACAGTCAGTATCCTCCTACATCAATACTATTTTCCAATCGTTTTTACTAAAAAGTAAAAGTAAAAAGATAAAAACAAACCCACGCTTTCTGTATTAGGTTCATGGAACTTGAGTTTGTTCTAGATAGCATCTAATCCTTTTTGGCTTTTTTTATTTTTAAGTTAATCAAGTGCAGGGGATGAAATACATATTTCTGTGTATATTGAGATTTTTCAAATAGAAAACTAAAAATACATTTAGAATTGCAAAACCATCATATGATACAGGTGCTATTTGATCATTTTGTTTCCTAAACCCTGCTAACCTCTATGATTTTTCTATCTTCTCCCCAGCTCTGCCTTTCCTTAAAAGAAGTTATACACCATTTATTTGTTAATGAGGTGTTACAACTGAAATTTGAATCACACAAGACTCAGGAAATCCAGAGTTAAAGTTTCCACAGTAACTTTAACTTGGCCTCCTGAAATATATGCATTACAATAGGTTTTTCTTTTCTCTCACTCCACTACCCCCATCCTCATTGCCTTGTTTTTCCCTGTGGATATGCTTTTGATCCTGTTTATCGGTTACAGAAGATACTCAAATGTTTCCCACCACTCTGAAGCTGATTCAGGTCTGTTGACTGCTAGTAATGTTGGAAACACTGACATAAGCAAGATTTAAGTATCAGTAGCATACACAGAAGTGAAAACAGACAGCTGTGTGGCTAGATGGTGTAGAGGGGACAAAAAGGAAAGGGAAACAAGGGTTATGCATTTTCAACTGTGTAATATTGGGTTCCAGAAAACTGTGAAGACCCCTCTCCATCAACATTGGGGTACATGCAGCACACCATCTCCTTTAGTCATTTAAACTTGGAAGAAACAGAATAATACCCCTTGTTAGAGCCAGCAAGAGACTAAGCAACAGGAGTTAAAGCAGTTTTTACCAATTGCTTTTAAAAGTCTCTTCTTCTTTTGTTTGCAAATCTAAAGAACTTCTGTATCAGATTTCAAACTCGACGCTCTTCTTAGTGCCTCCTTCCTCCTCTGTATCTTCTTGGCATACTCAATATAAACCCCCCCACCCTTATTGATCTAATAAATATCCCAAAAAGCAGTTAATGCCACCTAGTAAACAAATAGTAAGACACTCGTGTGTGATGCTATTACTATACCTGACTGCTATATTCATTTCACTGCCCACCTAAGTCTAGCTCATCCACTCAGTTTTGAGGTTCTCAATACCAGACTATGGAGTATATACTGTACTTAAATGCACCACACAAAGCATTTCATTTGATTGTGCTTTCCAGACAGTACTGTATATTTATTTTATTTCTGTTACTCTAACCACACAAAACAGATTTAACCAGTAAGGTGCTTAAAATGATGCCAGATGCTATTAATTTATCTACACAAAGAATCCCAGCATGCCCAACACTGACGAAGTTAAGCTGATTATTCAATGTTTTCACAGTGCCTCACAAGTCAGGTTCCAGGTCTCTGACAAGGCTCCTGAAAAAGCTAATAATAAGCTTTTGGGGGAAAAAAAAAATTAAAAAAATAAAGTGTTCTTTAGTACAGTTAAAGCTGGGGGGAAAGAAAGAAAGAAAGAAAAAAAGGGGAAAAAAATTATGTATTTTTTCCACTTCTTTCAGATAGAAAGCCAGCCAAGTTCTGGAACATATCTTGCCAAAATGGGGTTTGCTAGTTTTTAGGATCTTTGAACCGTTTCATTTCATTCTCTTTCCTTTTCCTCTGATCACATGCAAAGCCAAAATACTTTTATGAGGTCTTCCTAGTTTAACTAAAGGTAGTATTAACAAACCCCAGTATTTTTATTCCAAAAGAAGGTAAATATTAACACTCGTGTCATAACTACTTAAGGACTGTCACTAGATGGTATTAAGCCTGTCTTACAAAGTAAAAGGACGTGAAGAACCACCTCGATTGACAATCAGTCCACTATTACTTACCTTTCCCTGTTTTTTCTTAGCTACTTTTGGCTGAATGACTAGCAAGAGGAAAACAGAAATGTATAATCATACTATATACTGGCAGTTTACAAATGGGTTTTTCTACTGCTATTGCACTAATTGATAAATGATGGTTTTTGACATTCGTACATATGAGCTAAAGAGTATCATGACAATCCTGCGTTGGATGTTGAACAGTCTAGACATTTCTGGAAAATCCAAAGAATCCACCCATTTAAGGAGCTGCAGTTCTCTCTATTTCTATGGGCTTATGTTCAGCCTAGTAGCAAAGGCAGATGGGCTCATGAACCAATTCTGCTAAAACCTGCATCTTCATACTTCACCTTGATGACGCTGGATTCTTTATTTTTTAAAAGCCATAATAAACACTATAAAAACTGTGCTTTACAACATTGCACAGAATTCAGTGCTTCAACAAATATGTTTTAAAGAATACTCTTAGACAAACAGTTTTCAATTAGGCAACTACTTGTTACATTAACCATTTACTAGTATTTTTGCTTAATACAAATTTGCAACAGTTTGACCTGAAAACACATCAAATCATCCTCTAAACAAATATTAACTTTTCAGCAAAAGGGGCATCTGAAATCCAAGTACAAAACCATACCTGCCATGGATCCAGCCATTAATCGATGCACATGCCCTGAAATCCCAAGTTGCTTCTTTATTACCTACAAAATACAGAACATTTACAATAGTCGTATATTAGAAAATATAGGGAAATACATCACGCAGTTTATTAGCACATTAGTGCAAACTCTGTAGCTGTTTCCAAGAAGTTTGTAACACTGCAAATTCAAACCAGAGCCCTTAAGTACAATTAAAAGAATTTTCTGAACATTGCTACTGTTACCACTTCCTTATTAAAAACACGGAAGTGCTAGAGTTCTACTAACAAGGCAAAATGATTAGTTGAAAGTATTTGTACTGTTTACTTCAGAAACTAGATTGTTTATTTAGTTATCTTTAATGTGTGTCAAACAAGGCAAACTGAATGGTGTCCTTGTAGCATGATAGAGAGCAAAGGACACGGAGCAAAGTTGAAAGGTGACACATTTAAGAGTAAATTTTTCTTCCATGCACAGCATGTGAAACATACTCCTATGAAGGTATTTTTAAGGCTTTGTTTAACTGCATTTAAAAAAAAAAAAAAAAAGGAAAAGACAGAAATCCATCAAGCATTTGAGAGCAAGAACTTCCTAAGTTACATTACGTTCTGGAAGGAAGTTAGAAATTAGTTTCCAGGCTTTTATCAAATAACTGAGACTAAGAAGCAGTTTCTGCTGTAGAGAAGATCAAGAATTGATCTTCCTTCTTTAAGAACTGGTTTTTTTCCTTTTACATATTCCAGCAAAACATCTTGAATATTTGATGACAATTAATAGATAAAAGAAGCTGCTATGATGCTAAATTGTTTCTTGAAATTTGCAGATTCATAAACCATTTAATTATAAAGCATGGCATGCAGTCTTTTATTCAACACAACATAAAACAAGCATAGATCAACAGCATTTATGATTACACCACAAAAAACCTCAGAACATATGAAACTCATTGAAGTTACTTCTTTGTATCAGCCCTCTGAAATTCGCTCTTTAGGGAAAGGAATCATAATTTCAGTTTCACTGTCTTCAATAAAGATCATGCAAGTTACTTCACTGCGTACTAAACCTCAGCTTTCAAACACGGAATTACTCATCACTAACAGTAAAGTGGTATTTCTGATCACACATAAGCAATGTTTAAAAACATGTTCATACTAACACCTGACCTCCAAAGCTGTTACAGGGATTTATTATGTATTTATTATGAAAGACTAAATGCACGAGAGCAGAAAGGAATCCACAAATCTTGTGGGACCCTGAAATAAGCATTTTCTCTTCCAGGTCATTTTTCTCTAGAGCCTGACATAGTCATTTGCCAGGTCAAATATAACAGTCATATCCAGAGAGACTTTCAAGTTTAAGTTATTCCATCCATCAAGTACTAAGACTCCCAACACAAAATCATAAAGAGGTTCCATTTTACATTTTGTTCCTACATTATTCACAAAGGGCTACCTTATAGCAATACAAATAGCAGCAGACTTTAGACTACCTTTTTCTTTCCTAAAAAAAGTATTATTCTCAACAATACAAAGGTACAAAAATTGGTGAGAATTTTTTTCCTTAAGCAACACTGCAGAAAGTTTCACTGTTGCTCTGACTTTTTTAATGGGTAGATTCAGATAAAATTAAGCAACCTTAGAAAAGACATGCAGCTAATTAATAAGACACAAAAGTTTCAGTGTTAGTTTTGATCACTTAAAGAATCTGTATTCACTGTAGGCAGGAAAAAAAAAAAGAAAACAAAATAAATTCAACTAACCTTTTTATATTGGTCAAATGCCATAAACTGAATTGCACCATATGGAAAGATTCTAATCATCATTGCCCCGTTTCCTTTATACAGCCCAAGGTAACCTTCCTTTTTGGGGACAGCACACAGTGTAGAAAACACTCCTGCCAGCAATACAAAAAGAGGTATTTAACAATTACACTGAGGGGAAGGAAAAAAAAAATCAAGCAAATATTACTGACAATAAGAAAGTATGCATAGAACTAAGAGAGGATCATGTTGCTCACGTAACTATGGAGAGTGGAAAACCCACTTTCCATGCCCAAACATTGCCAGACAGAGGAGGTTTAAGGTTAAGTTTTATCAGCTTTCTCACCTCCCAGCCTCAGTGAACCTCTTTCTGAATTCATGCGTTCAGGCCCTGTGGCTTGCCTGGACTGCACGCAATCCTATTGCAGATGATACTATCCACCCACAGAAGCTAATACTAGCAACAGAAGGAAGGAAACTGGTCGACTTGCGATTCAGTCAGTTCAAAATAGATAAACAAATACTTTAAAATCGAAAACCATGGGAAAAAAAATCTAATATTGTTACATGCTAAATTACAGATTAAATGCCATCACTAAGGAAATGGACTAAACAAGTTTAAGACTCTCGTTACTTACAATTTACACATCTCACACTTCCTGTCCCAGAGCTGTTGCAACAAGAAGCAATCCTATTCCCTTTTAATAGGTGGGAAATAACGCAAGATCACACAAAGTTTGGGCAAAACCTGCGCTTTTATTATAAACATATTATTAGTTACGCACAATTGCTATCAAATTGACTTTTCAACTTTTTTTGGTAAAGGAATAATCTGTAACATTTAAACAGTTTTCATCCATAGGGAACTACTTAATAATATAAGAGCTGAACATGAAAAAGTCTTACACATCTTACTTTCAAGCAGAAAAAAAAGAGTACTTGACAAACTTTCGTTTGAAGTCTAAGTAAAACAAGTATTAATTAGTTTCTGAGGTTCTAAGAATAGAACAATAAATGTATTTTTAAGATTTCACACTTATTACACGCCTCTGAAAATACTTAGGCCGTGATTAGAATTTCTCTCTACTCTGCAATGATGAGTTACTGTTCTTCTTTCTTAAAACCTGCTCTGACACCCATGTAGCACAAACTCTCCACAGAGCAAGGGCAGGAAAAACATTTAGTGAGCACTTCGATGAACCAATCCACCACGTCTCTGCACTTACAGGTATCCACATCATTTTCTTTCTTGCCTACACGTAACAAGAACATACACTGATGTCAGACACGTGCCAAATAATGAGCACCCTATCTAGCTCCCTACATAGGGAAGAATATAAGATTTTCATTGCCAGTTATGGCACAATACAAAGTAAACAGAAAATAAGGATTTAAAGTATCGGTCAAACCAATTATTTCAGCCTGCATTCCTTAGACTACAGATTTGAGTGCATTCTTATATGACTGTGTTACCAAAATGCCACATTATTTGCGTTTCCCTTTTCGGTACCGTGAAGTGAATATATATCCACTGAATTTTGTTTCAAGATTTATTTTTCCAGCCTTAAAAAAAATTATTTTTAGTGTCTAAATCACAAATTTCAAAGTTTCATTACATGTAAAATTAACTAACTCAGAATTATTTTTTTTTCTTGCCAACTGTAACCCACTTTCAGAACAGAAGTTATGACATATTTCAAGAACATAGGGCATAAAATACCTCAAATACTCTGCACAAGAGGGCACTGTTACAGCCCCACAGAGAACGGTTCTGAACACGGTGACAACGGGGAGTTTATTCTCTCACCACGATGCAACACAGATGCCGAATACGGATCGCCGGCACCTCACGCCAAGCACAGACCCACTTCCATCTTCCATTGGCATCAAGCACGCTGCTGTGCCAGCGCACCGGAGCCTTGCGGGATGCGGCGGGCACCGTCTTGTCATCACCAGCCCCGCCAGGGCTACCAAGCTCCGAGCAGCGGCGGTTCCCCCAGCCCCTGGGAGCCGGCAGTCGCTGTCGCAGACTGCAGCAGTCACCAGCGGTGACAGTTTTTACATAAATGACCCAAGCTCTGCAGCTGTGATTACCAACCTCCTGCTGGCCTCGCTAAGGGGAAGATCAAGCCTGGCTCTTACGTGCCTTTTTGGGGATTGTTCGGACATCTCGATCGCTAAATCAATACCACAACTTGCTCACACGGGGCTTTGTTTTTCTTTCGAAACACTAACAAAACGCAGCCCAGAGGCTGACCAGACGGCTCCAACCTTCTGCCTGATTAGCGCCTTTTTTTATCAGCCACATCGTTGAATAAACCAACAGACCCAAACCATACACATTGCATTTAAAACCAAAAATTAGACACGCAGCAGCCATCTTACCTAGATGTTTGTAATGGTGGTTATGAGCTTGCAGCAAAATCTTTACTCGATCCAGTGGTGCAGTAGTTGTTTTGGCACAACAACCTGCAACACCTTTCCAAGAGGGGAAACAGAAAAGTGATGGGATGCAAAAGTTCTTCACGTCAGCAGATAAATAAGGGATTTTTCTAATGTATTTTTAAATGGAATAGGGGAGGAGAAACTCAGGAACTGGAAAAAGCCCCGACGACGAATAAACAGCCTCTATGAGAAGCATGTTACAAACCGCCTAAAGCCCTAATGAAATGTATTAGTTACTTTTCCCGATTACAAAAACCCGGGCCATCATCTCTCAGCTGCTTAAGTCACAGCAGCGGCTTTCAAAGTTACTCAAGAGTTTTCCGCCCTGCTTCCTCCTTCCCTTCCGCGGAAAACAGCCCCCGCTGCTCTCCCCAGAGCGGGCTCCGTGTCCGCCGCGGACCCTCCGCTTCTCCGGCGGGGAGCCCCAGCAGCCAGCGCTGCCCGAGGGGAACACCTGAATTAAAGCAAAACACCTTCCTGCCCGCCGGCAAACCGGACAGCCGGGACAACACCCTCCGCGAAGAATAAAGAGGCTTTTTTTCCAAAAGGTTAATAACGCGGGGTGGTGTTTGCTGGGCTGCCCCCCGCCCCCTTAATCTCCACAGCAGCAGCCGCAACAGTCCGGGGACACGGGATGACCCCAGCTCCGCGGCGAGGGACGGGGCTCCGCGAACATGGAACTGGCGACTACCCGGGGCTGCGACACACGGGCCAGTCGCCTCCGGGCGGAAAAAAGGGGGGAAGGAGAGCCCCCCGCTCCCCCAGGTGACGATACTGCCGCAGGCGGCTTTACCGGGGATACGGACAGGGAGGGGACCTCCGCCGCGCCGCCCCCGGCCCTTCCCGGCTCCCCCCCCGCCCCCCGCCAAACCCCGGCCTCCCGCGGGAGGCCCGCCGAGACCGGGGCACGGCACGGCACGGCACGCCGCCGGGCCGGGGCACCCACCTCCGGCGATGAAGGAGCGCAGCCAGTAGAAGTCGCGGCGCGCCGCGCCCGCAGGCAGCGCGGCGCCGGGCCCCGCCGCCGCCGGGGAAGCCATGGGGCAGGGCCGGGCCGGGCCGGGCGCGGGCGGCGGCGGCTCCCTCAGGCGGCGAGCGGGCAGCGCGTGGTGCCGCGCGGCGCCCCCGCCGCGGCGCAGGGGCGGAGCTCGGGGCGGCCCGCGCCCTCGCTGCGGTCCCGGCCGCGCCAAGCCATGGCCGCGGCCGCCGGGCCGCTCCGCTCCGCGCCGCGCCGGGCCGGGCCGCGGCGCCGGCGGATCGCGTCAGAGGCGGGGCGGGCCGGCCCCCCGCCGCACCGCCCGCAGCCGCCCCGCCGCCGGTGCTCGCCGTTCGCTTGGGCCGGAGCGGAGCGGCCCGCAGGCCGCAGCGGGGCGGGTGGCCGGGCGGGCAGCCGTGGGTAGCACCCCCGGCAGCTGCTCAGAAACGGTCGTCGGTGCCCTGCGCCAACAAACACAAACGCTTGGAGCTGTGGGTGCACGCAACCGAAACCTGAACAGCTTTACTTCGGCTATGCAGTAAAACGCATCGGGTTTCTTAAAGCATTCGAATAGCTACCTCAGCTTCGTGCCAGGACATCGACGTTTCTTTTGTCTACAATCATAGTTTCGTATCTAGCAAAACAATAGTATTTTTATTCATATTCAAGTTTCAAAATGCATCAGAACAGGAAGTAGGTACTGAAAAAAAGAAAAAGTTGATCTTCTGCAGAGTCAGAAAGGTCAAACCCAGTATCATCTCTGGAGCTGTCAACAGTTTTTGCAATTTTTTTTTTGTTTTCTGCGATGTCTTTGTTGAATACAGGTTGTAGGGCTTTCCAGGAGGCGTTCAGTTAAACTTCTGTCCTCAACTCTTGAAAAAAACCACACTCTGAATGCTGGTGCATGGCATAAGGAAGGAAAGCATACCTGATGCCAGACACTGGTGAGAAAGTTAATGCTGTCAGCTTTTCTCTGATTTCTGCAGTTATTCATATGTTTCTCATACAACTTTCGCCCCATACTTCTTGACCTGAGTTTCAAGTGTTCTATGTACACAAATCCCTTTTTTAAAAGTCAGTCTTTTAACATGAAGAAAACAGTCAAACAGATTGCAATGCTTGCATGAGTAAAATGAACCCATTTCCAAACAAATTTGCTGGAATGTTTTTTCTTCCCGCTTGTGTCAAACTGCCGTCAACAGAAATTACTCATTTTTTCCTTTAATAGGTTACATTCCTTAAATTAAGTTTGCTTCAGCATTGAGAAAACTTTATTTTGCTCTGTTTGATCATGATGTCATTTATATATTTGGGAAATGGCTGTTACAATACGCATTTTTTCCAATAATAAAAAAATACATAGCAAAGGTGGACAGATTTCTTCCAGAAAATATAAAGTCCTTTATAACAGACAACTCTCAAGCCTTTTTACATATTTTAATATACCTGGGAAATTCATAATTTTTATAGAAGTCACTCTGATGTTTAAGTGTCTAATGGAAATGCAACTGTTCTGTGAGTTATTGAAACAAGCTTTATAGTTACTGTTGATGTGGTTTTCCCCAGACGTTCTTTTGGGATTCTGCTCAGGAAAAGCCTCCCCCAGCACCACAGCAATCATACTGCTTTAGCAGCTCCAACTGCAGAAACTTAATTCATTTATTCATTTCACACAGAAAAGTGTTGCAACTACACTAACAGATGAAAATCATCTAGTTTCTAGAGTTTCACCAGTGACTAGAAAAATCTGATAACTGCATAAATGGACTGTTACTTCTTTTGGATACAGGCAAGATATTTCAGGAAGGTACTTTGTCAACCCTTGCAATTTAGGGAGGTGTACCCCATGAGTGCATACTGGTTAGGAAAGCAATAAGAATCTTGTATTACAAAATTAAACAGAACATCTCATAGACATATACTAACAAAAGAAAGAATTCATCAACAAGCTTTATGTGTATAGCTTTTTTTTTTTAAATACTTGCTGATATAAAATTCTCAGAAGCTAGTAAAGAAAGTAGAACTTCAGTAGTAGTTCATTATTTGCACCTTCAAATCTTAACATTCTCACTGCTGTCACTTCATCTTTTTACCTTGAAGTGTTTATGCCGTTTAGAGAATTCTTCTGGTGACTTCTCTTTTATGACCCATTCTTAAAAGTCATCAGCATTTTTAATGTCACTCAGGTTACACTCATGCCTGACACTATGTCATCCTCTTCTGGCAGATTGATGATAAACAGGGGAAGACATTAATGTTAGGATACACAAGAGTAGAGCTGCTAACCTGAAGAAAAATTCAAGCAGGTAAGTAGTTTTATCAACAGCTGTAATTTGTTTCTGAAATTTTTGTTGTTGAGGATGTTTGGTTTTGTAAATTATTTCAATTTTGTAAATTATTTCAAATATTTATCAATAGAAATAAGTCATCAAGTCTAAAGTTAGGTAAGCTGTTCTCATGGCAGCTGTTGCTGAAAAGATTATTTTCAATGCTCTTAAAATGCTGGTGTACATTTTGAGACAGTTGTACAAATTATGCTCAAGTGTCATGCCTCTGGGATGTAGGCATCAGAAAGATTTTTTTTCGCACTTTATACTTGCTTCGAGTCTTTATTGGTTAGTAATCTGAAGTGACATCTACCTAGTTGTCCATTTGCCTCAAAACATATCCAAACCCACTAGTACAGGACTTTACCCACATGAGACTCAGCAATTCAAAGAATTTTTTTTCTTCTTCTGCAACGGGAATTATGGCTTGCAGATACTCAAGCAAATCTCAATTCCTTGTCAATGTGGCATCTTAAGCTCTTTTTTCTCTGTCAGCAAGCAGATAGGACGGTGTTACTTCCTGAGGTGAGATGAGCTAGGAGCCAAGGGTGACCACAGCAGGGGTGGTATCCTCAGTGACAGGGCACAGTCCTGCAGCAGGACAGGCAGGGCTGGGTGCTGGGAACAGGCTCCATCAACAGTCACAGCACGGGCACAAAGCAGGTCTAGAGTCCATCCAGAGAAACAAGTGAGGAGCAACAGGAGATAAGGCCCAAAACAAAGCTAGAGACAAATCTGAGAGTCATCTACCAGCTAGGCCCAGACAAGAAACAAGGCCTAAGCCAGGACGCAAAGCAAGTATGCCTATAACAACCTGAGCTTGAGTGGAGCTCCTGGCCCCATGGGTGGAGGCCCCAGGCGAGGCTGGTCAGGGCCATTAATGCCTGTTGGCACCCTCAGGACCCTGACAGTTCCTAACCATAGCGTGGCAGTGAGGTCTGTAAGGAACGGAAATACTTGCCTCTCCAAAGTCATTGAGTCTGCAAATACAGTGGTGCCAAATTTCTCTAGCTAAGCAGGCCTCTTCCTTTCTTTTGGGTGCACGTCATGCCCTCTGGTATCACATGGCTTACTGCATATGTGCAGGAGACTTGAAGCATCCAAAAATGCCAGGCCAGTGCATGCAAAATTAGCCAAGTCTTTCCAGATGCAGTGTTTACCGGCCAGGCACAACACAATCATTCTGCACTCGAGGTTTATATTGTTCATGCACAATCATGCAGTGAAGTAAGAGCCAAGATTTCCAATCAAAAAAGAAACTGGGGGCAAACTGCTCTCCACCGCAGGTCAGGAACATCTGATAGGAAATATTTAGAATAAATGCAATGGGCCTGTATAATGGGCATCAGAAGATGAAATCATAGTCCCTTCTGGCCTTACTTCATGTAAAATGGTATTAACGCTTAAACTATCTGTGTTCAGCATGCTTACAAATGTTACTTTCAGTGCCAATCAGCCAGGTAGATACTATCTACAGAACCAGGGCCAAGAAAGACTAAATGAGGAAGTCATTGTCAAAACCACAATTAGAATTCAAGAGTTTCTGCATAAAACTCATGTTGTTCAAGACTTTTCCCTTTCAGATACTGCCAACTAACAACACTGTGGGTGATTTATCTGATCATCTGTGTTACAAATACAAAGGCATTAGCAGTGGTTGGCTCGTGCTCAGCTGGGTTCGCAGGCACAGCACCACATCGGTGCAGCGTATAGCATCCCAGGTCACGTCTGGTCTGGGAGCAGGCTGGTCACTTTGTCACACTGGAGTCTGAGCTAATAAATGTGAGGGAGGCTTTGCAAGGTAGGTGCTTTAATCCATGTTTTGTAACTTCACAAGGAGCCAGCTCTAATGTCTCAGTATCACATTTCCACTATGCGGGAAGCAGGGCTAGCCAAGATAGGCCTGGTTTGATCTAATCTTTCCCTTACAAAGCACCATAGGTATCTTTGCACTGTAACTCCGAGAGTTTTTGGTTTGTGGAGGGCTTAACTTGGGTTCAGCATCAGTGACACATCTAACCTTCCCTAGCCTGGACTGATGCCTGTTGCAGAGGTCTGATTCAGATGACTCTGCAGGACTGACTTAGGGACACCATACCTGAATAGTTCTGTTTACAGGGTCAGAGCCCTGTGGGCACTAATAGGCCTTAATGGACCTGACCAGCTGCACCTGGGGCCTCCACACACATCCTCTGCCCATGGGCCCAGGAGCTCTATTTAAGCTTAGCCCTGGCTGAACTTTGGCTCCTCTTGAGTTTGAGCCTAGCCTTGGTCCTGTTTAGTTGCTATGGACCCTGCTCAGTGCCTACTTGGATTGTGTCTAACTTTGCTTACCTGCTGGGTCCCCAGACCTGTGGATTGATTTCTTAGTTCAGCCTCAGACCTGTCTCATCTCCTGGAAGCTGATTTATTACCTGGATTCCTGGCTGAATGTGGATACCACCCCCTGGCCTCTCCTGTTTGCCCTCTCTGTGTATGGGGGGGGTTGGGTGCTGGCTAGTGAGGTCTTTGTACTGCTGGTTGTTGTGTGGGGCTCCCTGTCTCTCAGGGAGAAACTACCCCTCACAGCTCTGATATTTACCACAGATTCAAATTTTGCTGGAGCAATGTGCAGAGCAGAACTACTTATGGGTTTATGCATGGTATTCCTTGGTATTGTGTTGTCCAATTTTATTCATTCTGCAGGTATGTACCAATTTGCATGTTATTCTGGATAAAAACACAGGGATGGTGGCACTGTGTCAGACCAAAGGTCCACTGGCTCAAAACTTTACCCCTGGCAGTAGCCAGTAGCACATACACAGGGAAGAAGGCTTGAGTAGCATACACTCTTCCAGCTTCAAGTAATGTATAGCTAAAATAGTTTTGTGTTAAGTAGCTTTTGATTAAATTTTCTTCCATTACTTTTGCTTTAAAAAAATTTAACCTGTGAAGTTTTTAGCATCTACGTTGTGCTGTAGCAGCGAGTTCCATGGTTTGATAAGATGTTTCATGAAGAAATAGCTGTTGTGTTTGATAAACTGACTCGATATCCTCTACTTCAGAGAAACAGGGAGTGTTTGCTCTCTGATAACTCTTTCCGTGCTGCTCTTGTTTTTTCAATATAGTGGTTAGCATTTCACCCAGACTGCCTTCTTTCCAGGGTGAAAATATTGGTGTATTTAGCTGCTCCTTGTGCTTTTGGCCACCCTTGCTACATTTCTCTGTGCCTTTAAGTTCCACTTTCCACCTTTTAAGCAGACCAGAACTGCATGTTATATTCAAGATGTAAGCAGACAATAGATCTGGACTAAATAATGGTTAGCATAGTGATGTTTTGTTCTGTTCTCCCCTTCTATTGTAATGATTGCTAACACTCCACTTGAGCACACAGAAGAGTTTCACAGAAGTATCTGTCACAGTACCAGCATTGCAATTTTGAATGGTAGTAGCTAATTCAGAGGCCGCGATTTCCGTGTTTCCACCCATATGCCTCACTTTGCATTTCAGTGAAAGGGTTTCATCCACCATTTTGTTGCCCAGCCAGTCATTACTGTGAGATCTTTCTCCAAATGTTTATACTCAGCTTGTCTTGGTAGGCTGAGTATCTTAGTGTTGCCAGGAAAGAAGTCACCTGGTGCTACTCCCTTCCTAGGATATTTATTAGTGTTGAAAAAGACCATGAGCACATATGTCTGTGGCTGTGAAAATGAATAATTGTTAATTCTTATTTGTTTCCTGGCCTTTAGCATGTTTTTAAGGGAGCTGTGATTGTATGTGTTGGTGTTTGGGTGCTCCTGTTAACCTGCCTATGTTAACCAAGTCTTAGCCCTCCTTGCTTGTTGCTTTTCTCTGAGTTATTCATTCCTTGCTCTGCATTTTTTTCAAGCCCACAACTTACAACTTTATTACTGTCTTCCCAAGAAATATACTCTGCTATATGGGTGGCTCTATCATCAAGTTCCTTCTATGTACTTTTGCTGTGTGCTGCACTTGGAGAGCAATAGTTGTTTTACTTTTCAGATCATCTATTATTTTACCTTATAAAAATAGCTTGTGTTGCCTCTTCTTTTAGCATGGCAGGTCTTTGGAATGACAGAAGTCTTGATATCCAGCCCTCTAGAAAAGCAGTCTTCCCAGCAAACTGTCAGCTTGAGGAGGAGACGGTATGGTTACACCCAGCAAAGAGAACTCATGTGCATTGCTAAAATTACCTGCCACTGAGAGCTGATCAGGCAGATGTTCAGAATTCGGGTGTATGTGTTGTTGGTTTCACCTTGTTGCATCTGAAATGTCTGTGAGCTTGGTTAAGATTCCCAGACTGTATTCCTTTTCCACTGCAAGGAAATAAAGGGGAGGAATGAGGAGGATGGAGGTACAAATTGGTGACAGGCTACCTACCCACTGGCACTGAACTGCAGCGGTAAGGGTAAGCTGTGCACATCTGGGCCACTGCTGCTCCTTTCCCACATGTCAATTAAAATAGTTAGCAAAACGCTGGCATCTAAAGCATCTTTATGGAGTGGATGTGGACAGTACCGCTCTCTTGCATGCAGCAGAAAAGCCCCTCTGCGGGCTCACATTTGAATGGGCTCGTTCCCATTTGAATACTGCAACAGCTAGAGACTTAATAATAATGAAGCTTTTTTTAAAAAGTACTGCTAGGCTATGTTGCCTCATAGATCCCATTTGCAACATCTGTTTCCCAGTCCGCAGAGATGTTAGACTTGGTGGCCTGCTCTCCGCTCCGACAAAAGGTGGTAGCGGTGAAGAGTCGTGTGAGAAGGCTGGACAGACTCTTCCTCTTATATTTCGCTCACCCGCTTCCCTCTGGGAAGGAGCAGCAAATATCATCAGCGGCTCTTAATGGATGAGGTGGGGGATGGGAAGAGCAAGGCTCATTATTTCTTTTTTTTTTTTTCTTCGGGAGAGGGCAGCTCAGCAGCACTTCCTCTTCTCAACCAGCATCTTCCCCATCCTTCTGGGCGTGTTTGCTCCACTCGTGGGACGGCCGGGCCCGGGTGGACGCCGGTGTTTGAGGGTCCTCCTGGATGGCACGTGTGAGGGGAAGGGGCTTTGGCTCCCGGTGAGCCCGTCACCGCTGACCAGACTTTCCCTCTTCCAGCCTGAAAAAAAGAAAAAAAAAAAAAAAAGAGATGATTTCAGAGGGTGTCACCTCCGCTGCTGATCGGGAGGTACGCGGCGTCAAACCGCAGCCCCTGCGTGTAACGGAATGATTCGCCTTTTCTCTTATTATCGTCCTTTTCTTTATTTTGGTGGTTGTTAACCAACCCGCGGCGTTACCAGCCTGGCACGCCGCCTGGGGCTCTCGGGGGGCAGCCGACCCCCTCGCTGTCCCCGGGGCCGGCCCCGCCGCCGGGTCACCCCGCGGTGGGGGGGTTGGGGGGCGGGGGGGCGGCGGCGAATCCCGCTCCAGCCGCGGGGATCCAGGGCGCGTTTTGCCGCCTGCCGGGAGGGCTCGGTGCGGCGAGCGCCCCGCCGAGCCGCCCCCTCCCCGCTCCCTCCCGGAGGGTCCGGCCAGGGGCGACGCGCCGCCGCCGCCGCCCAGAGCACGTTTCGCGGCCCGGGGCTCCCTCTCCCGCGCCTGGGGCTCGTCGCGCCATGGGAGCCGCCCGCCCGCGGGGGCCCGGGCCCTGACCCGCGCCTCGCCCCGCTCCCAGCGCGGCCCGCCAAGCCATGCCAGCATCGCCCCTTCCCCAGCGCCGCAGCCCTGGTACGTGTGTGGGACGGGGCCCGGGCGGGGGGGCACGGGACCTCTGCTTTCGGACCCCCCTCCTCTTTTTATTTTTTTTTTTTTCTCCTTTCCCCCCCCCCCCATCCCTGCTTGGCTCGTTGCAAAGTTGAGCTAGGGTGGAGTGGAGGAGGAGGCGGCGGGGGGGGGGGTCAGCCCCGCGGTCGGGCTCGTAGCCCCGCGGGTCGGGCCGTTTGGAGGCGAGGAGGAAGGCAGGCAGGCGGGCAGGCTGGGTGGGGGGGTTATTCAAATGCAAAACGTAGTTTGTTGGCCGAAAGAGCGAAGAAGTCCGGTCTTCCTGGCTGGGCTGGAGCGTGTTTGCGCTGCAGCAGCCAGAGCCTGCCTGGAAAAACCCGCCAGGCGAGAGAAACTGCCTGCAGCCTTCGCGGAGGGCAGGCAACAATTAAAGGGACCCTGACCGGCAGCCGGGGCCCCCGGCCAGCCGGAAAAACCCCTCAGCCACCCCCACCTCCAAAAAAAAAAAAAAAACCAAACCACCACCCCAACCCGGGCGAGCGAGGGCCCCGCAGCAGCAGCAGCACCCCCGGAGGGTGCCGGGGGGGGAGCATCCCCGGGGGCGGCTCCCCGCCGGAGCAGCTGGCGCGTCCGGATGGGCGCTGCGGGTCCCCAGCGGTCCCGCCGGGGCCGGCCCCATTGTCTGCAGCCCCGGGCAGGGCTCCTGGGTTTGGGGGGGCACGGCCAGCGGCGGGGCCGGGCCACGAGGAGCCGCTGCCTCCCCCCTAGGCGGGCCCTGCCTGCCCCTTCCCCCCCCCCCCGCCGGGGTCCGCCTGCCTGCGCTAAAGGAGCCAGAGCCCGGCGGGGCTGCAGCCCCCGGGGTGCTCCTGGGCGGCGGGTGCCTCTCCAGCAGCTTTCGGAGCTGGGGGAGAAGAGGTGGTGGCCTTGTCGCGAGTGGAGGTTTGGCGCTGGCGGGGGTGGTCCCTGCCGTGCTCCTGGTGGAGCCCGGGGAGAGGGATTGCGGTTGGCCGAGCGGGGTGGGTGAGGAGAAAGGACCAGGCGGCGAGGCGGGACCGGGGAACCTCACAAAGGTGCCAGCGTTGGAGCACGCTGGCTTTGCAAAGACCAGGAGCAGCGGGAGGGAGTCCAAGGAGTCGCGCCTATCCTGCGCCTCGCCGGCCCTACCCCCAGCCAGCCCGTCCTGCGGCACCCCAAAGAGGTTTAAAGAGCAACGGTGTCCGCATCACTCGCACCTCGGCCTACGCAGCCGCAGCCCAACGTGCTGAGCTGCTGCTCCTTTAAGGAGGAGAGGGGAGCTGGCAAGTAGGCACCCAGGGCAGGGCGTGAGCCCACGGGTGTCAGCGCACACCCGCGAGTGGGGCCGGGAGAGGCGGCCCCTGCCCGGATCCGGCCGAAGAGCCCCCTTCCTAGAAGTGTTAGTGCAGTAACGGTGAAACCGGGGCAGAGATGCACTTGCAGCGTTAGATATTTAGATGTGACCGAGCAGACTTCTAGGGCAAAGGCGTCTCTTTAAATTTTAAAGCTAATGGAGAAACCTGTGAAAATAGTAAGAGTGAAAAAAAAAAAAAAAAATCTTCCAAATAGCAGCTCTTCCCAGCTGTGCTTAGTGCTGGTTTTAAGGTGCTCTTGTGGAGAGGCAGAAGGCCATTCCGTGCAGTAATCACCTTGTTTTCATTAGCGTCAGTCAACATGAATTAGGAGTAGAGATTGAATCCAGAAAACTTAGCGTTTATTGTTGGTCTGGGCAAAATTGGGCAGGTAGCCTGGCCGACCCTGACTGCAAAGGAGGAGAAGGCTGGTTTATACTTTTCAGAAGCAGTTTGTCCGGCAGCACAAGGAGGGGTTGGCGGTTGCTCTCGGGGTGAGGCTCAGCCCTTCTGGACAAGAGGGGTTGGTTGTGCTTGGAGGAGACAAGGACGGGCTGGGCTGCACAAAGCAGGTAATTAGGGAAGCATTCCAGGTGAGACACGAACCAAGGAACTTTCTGGTATTTATGGTTTCTGTAAGACCTAAGTCTTCACTGTGTAATAATTCAAAATCCCCACTGATAGAGTTTTATTATGGCTGGTGTGCTACCCGTGGTTGTTAAAGCTGGCCTAAGCATTTCCATCCTGCTTTCTGTTTTCAGTTACTTACATTTCAAAACACCTTTCAGGCTGAAATTTTCCAGGCTTAATCTTTGCCTGAAGGTTCTTCCCTCCACCTCCCCCTTCTTTTAATTGAGTTTAAGATAAGGTGATTCAGTTAGTGGGTTTTTTTTGGTTTTTTGGGTTTTTTTGTTGTTGTTAAGAAAAGGCAAAACCCCTGAAGAATTATACTAGCAAAAAAAAATGCAGTGTTTGAAACAGTATAAATGCAGAATTAGAGGGGCATGCGATTAGCTGAGGGATTTTGTTTGTTTTGCTTGCTTTTTTATGTTTTGTTGGAATGGGCTTTCATTTGGCGAACCTTTAGAAATTACTTGGTATCTTTTTACTTTTTAGCATTCCCCCTGTTAAGGTCAGTGTTTGACTGCACTGAACAGAGGTTAAAGCAAGCCCGTGCTCCTGCCTGAGCTGGAGGGAGGATCCTTGCACATGCGGCGTGAGTCTTCACAATGGATTTTTGGTGCCAGTTGTTTGTCTGAGGCTTAATCTGGTTTTGTGGTTTAAGCATGTGTGTGGTTCCTTGCCACGCTTTTTTCTTTTAATCGTTCTAAAAGAGTTTTCCCTAAATCAGGAGGGTACTTTTTTTGTGGTGTTTTTTTTATCTGTTTCACTCACTGTACAGGCTCCAAGGTGCATGAAGTCGTGACATTGCAAAATGCTAGACGTCGACGTCTCTTGCTGAATTCATTGAGAGTGCGTATTTCACAGCAGTCTTCAGCTCCCCATGCAGTGAAGGGAAGTAGGACATGGTGGCAGTCCCGCCTTATCCAGGCTTATCCTCCAAGCACAGAGGTGGCCTTCCGGGTCCAGCGAGCACAAAAATTTAGGCCTTGGTGCTTGGTCTGCTCAACATCTTCTTGTGTTATTGATGTCAGTGGGAAAAGGATTATGCTTTGAGCATACGCTTTTGTCTGTGAGAAACTGAGGTGGCATCCTGCAGTGCCTGTCCCAGATTTGCAGTTATGCTACTGGAAAGTGTTGACTTAAGTCGAGGTTTAATACGTGTGGATAAAATATGCCTGATTGCCTTCAGAGTACCATAATCCTGTAAAGTACACCCGAAAATTTGTACGTAGTAAAATGGAAAGCAGTATTCTTGAATGGCATGTGAGATTATAGAAACACCACTTGAACCAGGACTGCGGGAGGAGAGGTCTGGGGGGCTGCGGGGTGGTGTGTGAGGGGGGACCTTGGGGGTGCCTCTGCAGAGGGACCTTGGGGAGGCCTCTTTGCAAGACCGTGTATGAAATAACTCACGGTACTGAGAAGGCGGATGAGAAGTTTGATTTTTATTTCTTAACCGAAACCAAATGGGTACTCAAAGATTAAATAAGGGGGGAAAAGGGAAAATTACAGCTAATTCCCTCCTCCTAACCCATTTCCCTCGTTTTCATATACAAAGTGTTGTACAGAGCAATCTGTAGACTCAAGGAGTTAGGCAAGATTGAAAAGCAGGTTGACATTGGTGCAGCTGGGAAGAATATGCAGATGATATAACATAATCCTGAAAAGACAGTGGAAAAACCTTTTGCACCTGAGAGGAGGATCAGATTTTCTAATGCCTGTCTTACCTGGTGTCTCTTGCATCTTCCTCTAGAGCATTTGCTGCCAGAAGATGAGATGCTTTTCAATTTGAAGTTGTAGATCTGAGTTTGTGTGACAACTTCTAAGACAAATTGTGGCCTTTATTGCTTGGGAACAGAAAACACTATTATTAAGTGGCTTTTATGAAAGCTTCCATGTCTTACTTCCCCACCAGGTCAATCTCAAGTGACTTTTAAAAAGATACCTAAACACTGAAACAAAATGTATTTAATTAGTGCATCTGACTATAGTGAAACCAGGCTCAACTAGTCCTAGCTGTGTCATTTTCCCCCCCTCCATGCAGCTGTGTTTGTTCAGGGGTCACTTGCTCTCTTTCATAATGCCATAAAAAAAGCTGCCACCATTTTATGAGAACACATCTTTTAATCTCTTTTTTTATTCCCCGTCTTCCAATAAGAATCGAGTTATGGAACAGAATCTTGAGGGACACTACCTCTAAAAGGAAAACTTGCTCCATTTTTTTTATCCTTTTGTGTAAAGGGAAAGTAAATAAGAAAAGCAGGGAGGGTTTGGGGTTGTTTTTTGTTTTGGTTTGTTTTTTTCTGGAGGCATTCCAGCAGTATGGGGTTAAATTCCCCAATTACTTTGTAGGCAAAATTGTCATTATAACTGTTTGAAGTTTTGACCAAGACAGGACTAGAAGATTTAGCCCTTGATCAGCTTTTTAGCAGTATTTGTTGAGGATTATAGCAGTCAGTGGGATTGCTCCAGATTTATTACTGTGAATGAGCAAAACTTAAGCAACTGGTCTTAAAACCAGCTTTCAGCTTTGCACATGAATTAGAAGAGATAAGTCGGCTCAAGTAACAAACAGCTTCGGGATGCACTGTTATTATCTGGGGCAGTTCAATGCAAACCCTCCTGTACCTATTACCCACTTTACTTCATAGAGATGCCTGTCCTCTGCTCTCAGGGAGGGTATGGTAGGTCCCACCTGAGTTGGCTTTCAGAACAGAGCACTGAAGCAAGTTTGTTTCTCTCCAGGATGATGGAAAACTGCCAAGTTATTATATTGCCCCATGAGGTTTATGTTTAATAATCCTGCTAAGTCCACATAGATACTTTGGAAATACAACTAATTTCTTGCTATGAAATGTGACCAATGTGATACAGCCATTTGTTGTCCTTGAGTAGTGACATGAGGCAATTTGCAACTGCCGCTGGTATCAGCGGAGTCATTGCCAGTGCTTTAAATGGAAAAGGGAGGGTAAAATATTTCCTAGTGTTACAGAAAACAAAACTTGAGTACTGAGTTTGTAGCTACCTAATATTTTGGTCCTAAATGTGGAAGAGTAAACAAAGAATTAACAATGTAATTTAGTCTTATTAAACACTGGTTGTGGCGGGCTAGTATTTGTCAAGACTACGGGCAGTGGGCTTTCTTTAAGGGAACCAAAGGTCTCTTGCTGATGGGCATTTCTCCCAAGAGCTTACAGTCACCTTGGGGGTCAGGTGTTCAGAGTCCCAGACAAATATAACTGAAGTCAAGTATTAATCAAAAAAAAAACCCCATTAAATTTTCCTTTAGGTGTCTGTTGCCCAGATCTCTTCTGAAAAACCTCAATTTACTCCAGTGACAAAATTGAAACAAAATGGATAAAACTGTTGCTGTTCTTGTGTCCCTGTATTGTCATCTTGGAGCAAGATAAATACTAGCAGCATCTGCCGTCGTCTTTAAGGCAGCATTTAAATGCCGGTCAGTTTCCTACAAATATCACCATTCTTTGTTGACCAACAAAAAGGGAAGTCTTCATTCGATTTTTATAGCCTCTAATTTTGGCCCTGAAAAGAAGCAACACTTTGGCTTTGATGCTTTGATGCTTTTCTACATTCCTGCCAGACAGGTATGTTTTTCTGTATTAAAAGAAAACAAAACAAAAAAACCCACTAGGATGGTCTTGCTTCTTTAGTCCTGAAACAACTATGTTACAGTTTCCAAATGCAGGTAAAGATGTATTATCATGAAGTATAATGATGATTTAAAAAAGATTTACAAAATTGTTATAAATGGAGCTTCTAATTGATAATTTTGATTATCATGCTTCCCAGACTTCCACAACAGCAGTGACAACTGTTTATGTAGAGAAGTCATATTAACAAAGCATTATACACATTCAGTATCTTCAAAAATCCAGTCTCTGTTTCCAGTCCAGGTCTCCTGTATTCTCTGGTCATTCTGCTTCTGTTTCAGGGCTGATAAAGGGAAAAAACTATCTCTTCAGTCCCCCTCCCGATTCACACATTCCCATCTTGCCTGGCCCTTGTTTGCTTGCTTTCTTCCTTGCTCTCCTGACTAGAGCCTCTGAAAGTAGCTCGCATTTCCTCTCCTGCCACTGTTATGTAGCACCAGCCGCTAATGGCCACAGATACACTGCCTGCTGCTTATTTCCAACTGATTTTGCAGCCCTCCAGGCTATCCTTTGGAATGAGGAGCCCAGCCTCTGTCAAAACCACAAGGAACATCAACCCGTTTAAAATCTTTATTGATGATCTGGACGAGGGAATCGAGTGCACCCTCAGTAAATTTGCAGATGACACCAAGTTGGGTGGGAGTGTTGATCTGCTCGAGCGTAGGGAAGCTCTGCAGAGAGACCTGGACAGGCTGGAGCGATGGGCTAAGGCCAACTGCAGGAGTTTCAATAAGGCCAAATGCCGGGTGCTGCACTTGGGCCACAACAACCCCCAGCAGTGCTACAGGCTTGGGGAGGAGTGGCTGGAGAGCTGCCAGTCAGAGAGGGACCTGGGGGTGTTGATTGACAGCCGGCTGAACATGAGCCAGCAGTGTGCCCAGGTGGCCCAGAAGGCCAATGGCATCCTGGCTTGTATCAGCACCAGCATGGCCAGCAACGACAGGGAAGTGATCTTACCCCTGTACTCGGCACTGGTGAGGCCACACCTCGATGACTGGGTTCAGTTTTGGGCCCCTCACTACAAAAAGGACATTGAATCACTTGAGTGGGTCCAAAGAAGGGCAACGAAGCTGGTGAAGGGTCTGGAGCACATGTCGTACGAGGAGCGGCTGAGGGAACTGGGGGTGTTTAGTCTGGAGAAGAGGAGGCTGAGGGGAGACCTCATCGCCCTCTACAACTACCTGAAAGGAGGTTGCAGAGAGCTGGGGATGAGTCTCTTGAACCAAGTAATAAGTGATAGAACAAGCGGTAATAACCTCAAGTTGCACCAGGGAAGGTTTAGACTGGATATTAGGGAGCATTTCTTTACAGAACGGGTAGTCAGGCGTTGGAATGGGCTGCCCAGGGAGGTGGTGGAGTCCCCATCCCTGGAGGGGTTTAAGAGTCGGGTTGACACAGCACTGAGGGATCTGGTGTAGTTGGGAACTGTCAGTGTTAGGTTAATGGTTAGACTGGATGATCTTCAAGGTCCTTTCCAACCTAGACGATTCTGTGATTCTGTGAAACTGAGGAAGCTTTTTGCAGGCTGCCAACAGCTATTTCATGGACCTGCTGACGTGATGCTGGTGCCCTCTTTGATTCATGGGGTGACTGGTAGTGGCCATGTCCCCCTTCCCCCACCAGAGAAGGGTAGGAGCAGGAAAGTACTCAGATTACCTTCATTTCAGCTTTGTATTTATTTTGCTATTTCAGTGTCTGATCCAACTTTTATAGAGCACTTCTGCAGGAGCTGTTCAGGTCTCTTCTTCTGTGGCCTTTGAAGCATTACCTGCAATTATAAACAAATACACATGTCTGCTTAGGCTCTCCAGGCTGGATGTTTTGCTGTGATGGAGGAGGGATACCATTAGCTTGTTTACTGTGTGTTTGATGGGCATCGTTTTCTGATCTGACCTGAGAAGTGGATTTAGCCTTGTCTTGTATAGCAGTGCTAGCTCTCAAATGATATTTGGGTGTGTGGAAAAACTGCTGTCTCAGGAATAATGTTCTTGTGATATGTAATATGAAGATATGATACTGAATAATCCCATCATTCTTAGATAAGATACTTGGTTTATATGTTGTAGTATACAGGATCAGTTGGCTTACTACTGTTGAATAAACAAGAGCTAGGCTTCAAAATGCTTTAAATAAGCCATTCAAAAAGAGTTTGGGGAATTACTGTTAGCCCTGGAGGTACTGTGGCCACTGGGCAGCTTGCTCAGGGCTGAGACAGTCAAGACAACAACCTTGCTGCCAGCGTGCTGGTTTGGGGAGCGGCAGGAGCCGGTGGTCCCGCACAGAGGCCGTGCACGTTGGCTGTGCTAGACCACCCCCTCAGCAGGCTAACGAGCTTATCGTGGTGCAGTGCAGCACTGCTTGGTGCAGATGGTTGTAAGCTTTCTGCACCTCTTGGGCTGTAGATATGTTTTGGTGGTCTGGGAGTCTGTTCTGCACTTGCCCTGGGCCTTTTTGTTTGCCTTGCACCAGCCAAACCTGTCTGCTGTAGTACTATTAAACATTCCTGGGGCATTAAGTAGACTGGGTTGCACCAGCGTAGCTCTCCTCACCTCCAGCAGAGCTCAGACCAGGCTGTGGGCAAGTGCAGCCTCCCTAAGTTCACCCTGCTGGCTTCAGGGTGGGGTTGAGGTCATGGAAAAGAGAGTGCACTCTGCGTCACCAGTCTTGAGGTGGTGGTGGTGGTGTCAGGAGCTCGGTAGCACACTTATTCCCTTTCCTACTTCCTTTAGAAGTCAGGATTTCCATTTTTTAACTTCCCTTAGAGGTCAGGATTTTAGACGTCATCCCCATGCTTTTTGTTCTTCCTTTTCTTTCCCTCTTCCCATCACAGAATCGTCTAGGTTGGAAAAGACCTTGAAGATCATCCAGTCCAACCATTAACCTAACATTGAGGTTAGGTGAGTGTGCATCAGTGAGGTGCAGGTGGCTGGTAGGTGACTTGATTTCAGCTTAAGGAATTCAAAGGAACGATGATGAAAGGGAAGGCACCCTCCTGCCTGAGACCACAGAGCCTCTTGATCTGCCTGCTCCCATTTTTAAGATGCCCTTGTCTACCCATCTGATCTATTCAAACAGCTAAATAAATCTTTAAAAGCCTTCCACAGGTACTTAGAAGCACCATGTACTTAAAAATTATGTACTTAGGAGTGTTGCTTTACATCTAAAAAACCTCAACCCACCTTGAAGGAAATCGGTTTGGAGCATGAAGAATCTGTTGTATCTTCTGAGATGACTGAGTTGAATTTGGGGAGTTGGGGGACTTCTGCATCGCAGTTGTATTTGAGGACAAAAGCTTAGGACAAATGTGTGGTATTTTGTTGAAGGCAAATGTGTCAGTACTCATAATGATGAAGCAGAGACGACTACCCGCGCAATACGTTGCATAGCTAGACAGGACAGAATCAAGGCTTTCAATGTAATATAGTGTGCTGGTGTGTTATTCTGAGAGATAACACTGGGAAAGGCAATTCCTCCCTGGTCCAGTTCCCCCGTGAGTAACACCATAAGTTAGACATCTTCGGAGAGCCAGTAACTTTTCACATTCTACCTGGGATTATGCTGTGGTGGGCAGCTGATGGACAGCAGAAGAATGAGAGATCCCCGGTGATGGTGTATGAGTGCACACACCCCCAGTAAACTCAGCTTTGTTCTTTTTTCCTGAATGTCCTTCCAGTGATAGATAAGCTATTGAACATAAAGCTATGGACGTAAACTTTACCTGTTCTTACTCAAGGGAAGGGGTGATTAATGAACTGTTAATAAGATTGAGAAAATTCAAACTTCTTGGAACTGACATAAAACAGTAAATATGTCACGTTGCCTGGTCCTTTGTGCTCCATTTGCTTATTCGTTCATGTTATCAAGCAGTCCATTTTGCAATATACTAGTATTTTCACAGCTTTTGTGTTAATTGAATGTAACATCCAATACCTACCAGTATTTCTAAGTCTACCTGTGTATTTTTAAATATTAAAAAATAGTCAGTTTAATATACATGTACCCTTCATTATTTAGAATATATATAGGTATATATTAGAATATTAATGCTGTTTTATATCTTCTTCTATTTCAGAGTTAACGCTGTATCACCACAGAGAGCAGCAATGGGAGTGTGCAGTTTTCTATTGAAAAGTTCTCTCAAGAGCTCATGATTTTTTTTCCATCTCTCCTCTTAACATTTCTACTACTCCGCAGACATGGCTCACCACGCGAGGCCTTCCAGATTAGTCAAAAAGGAAGAGTTAGGCAAAAGGAAAACTAACCAGGGCAAAAAGAAATCTAGCCAAGTGAGAAAGAAGACCACAAAGACTTCCACGAAAGCTGTTAGTTCTGGAAAAGGCAAAAAGCCAGCGCAAGAAAAAGATGTTAAGAAAAAACAGCAAGAAAAGAAACCAATCATGAGCTCTTCAGGTAGACTTCTCAGGAGCAGTGTAACCAGAACCTTGTCTGGAGCATCTTGGGTGAGTTTGGAGAAAGCTGACAATATCCTCTTTCATAGCCAGGATTCTTTCAACATCAATGGCTTTACAATGTCTCTCCGTAACCGATCATTCTCCCGTAGATTGTCCCAAACTCCAATTACAAAACCCAGGAAAGCTGCAGCACAAAAGAGGCTAGAAACAAAGGAAAAACATGAACAAGAAGCCCTGTCAGTAGTAGAAGAAAAAAGCATTGAAGCAGGTGAAAGAGGTTTGAAACAAGATTTAGCACAAAATGAGTTAGCTCCTCTGCCTGCAGATGATGTTCCATGTAGCGTAGGTGAAGAGCCCGCTACCACATGTGCCAGTCAAGACAGAGTGGTAGAAGTACCTGAAACAAATGACTCCGTTCCAAGCAGTCAGGTACCTGATGACCGTACGGAAGTGTCAGAGGTGAAATGCGAGCACGAAGACCTGCCCCATGAGCAGACACCCAGCGATCTCGATACGGGTAGTTCGGCTGAAGCGTTTGTGGAAGATGCTGCGCTTGTGCTTCCGTCTTCTCCTTCTGACTCTGTAATCACCCCTGAATCAAACTTGAAGGTGTGTGCAGAGACTCCCTTCGATCTGGTGCCTAACAGTAAAGAACCTGACTCCAGTTCTGTCGATACCTCAGGCCTCAGCTCAGCAGTACTGTTAGAAGAGTCGGTCCCACTTGCCAAATCCCCCATCGAAGCAGAGTCAGACCTGGTGCTACCTAGTGAAGAACAAGACTCGAATTCTGCACCTATAGTTACCTCTGAGTTTAACTCACAAGAACATTTATTAGAAGATGCAAGCTCACTTGCAGAGTCCTGCTTGAAGGCAGGCTGGGATTTAGAGTCTGAGAATAAAGACGTTGGTTCAAATTCCAGCTCTGTAGCTGCCACTGAATCAAATTTGCTTTTACATTTCGAAGGTGCAAGCTCACTTGCAGAATCCCACATGAAACTGGTTGCGGATTTTGTACCCGTTCACAAAGAACTTGACTCAAATTCGGATCTGAGCTGTCCAAGAGA